>NC_056433.1:82031834-82116834 GCF_018296145.1 Oncorhynchus tshawytscha
TCTGTCTCTCTCTGTCTCTCTCTCCCCCTGTCTCTCTCTCTCTCCCTTTCTCCCAACCCCAGTGTTTTATTCTTTGATGAGTTCACACAGAATATTTCTTGACCCTTGCATGGTTACACAGGTTCAGGCATTATACACACATGACTGACTGCTGAATAATACACAGACATACAGTAATCTACTACACACACACACACCCGCACACACGCTTACACACACACACACGCGCTTACGCACACACGCTTACACACACACCCCCTCTGACCCTCTCTCGTTCACTCCTCCCTCCCTAGTTTTGGGTCCTGTTGGTTGCTGATGAAAAAGCAGAATTGGGCGGGAAGCAATCTGGTCTTTGTAAGATATGTATGATAAGAGTCAGGCGTGTAATCCTTCCACTGACATGATTACTCCGATGCTACTGCTGGTAATCCCTCCTGATTTACTTGCTGGTCAGAGAGCAGTCTTCAGAGGAGTGTGTGTGTGTCATTTTTCAAGATGTAGACTGGCAGCGTTATCCAACTCTTATTGGACCTGATCACAGTGCAGAAGTAGAGGATGCTGGTTTTAGTTGAATAGTAACCCAGGTCTGTTTTACTTGTACAAATATGAATGTGGCTACTGTACTACTACTACTGTACTCGATACACATTCAAAAACCTTTTTTACAGCTGCTTATATTGTTAGTGCAGCCGTATCTAACCACCTGGATAGAGATTGTGTGTGTTTGCTGAATTGTGTTTGAGAAGGGAGGATTACAGTTGAATCTGAATTGCATAGACACACCCAAGGTGATGAATTTCATTCATGGCATGCTTTGAAACCTGATAAAAAGTCTTAATTCGTTTCATCCTCCTCTACCCTTTCTCCTCCTCCTCTTCCTCCTCTTCCTCCTCCCCCTGTATGTCAGAGAGCTGTATAGAGCTCCACCCAGGACCCATTATGCCACACCAGGGTATCCTGCTCTAATTATTTCCTATAGCAGCCTATCCTATATATAGTGTCAGGCAGTCTTCAATGGTGCAAGGTGAATACAGCCAACTATTTTCAGTGTGTCTTTGGTCTAATAGAAACTGCGTCTTGATTTTGACGTTTTGGGTATTGGCAATTTAAAAACATTTTTTTTACATTTAAAAAACATTTAAAAACATATTTTTTTTAAAAACAACACTTTTATTTAACCAGGTAGGCTAGTTGAGAACAAGTTCTCATTTACAACTGCGACCTGGCTAAGATAAAGCATAGCAGTGCGACACAAACAACACAGAGTTACACATGGGATAAACCTAACGTACAGTCAATAACACAATAGAAAAAATCTATATATAGTGTGTGTAAATGTAGTAAGATTAGGGAGGTAAGGCAATAAATAGGCCATAGTGGCAAAATAATTAAAATTTTTAGCAATTAAACACTGTAGTGATAGGTGTGCAGATGATGTGCAAGTAGAGATACTGGGGTGCGAAAGAGGAAGAAGATAAATAACAATATGGGGATGAGGTAGTTGGGTGTGCTATTTACAGATGGGCTGTGTAAGGGTGCAATGATCGGTAAGCTGCTCTGACAGCTGATGCTTCAAGTTAGTGAGGGAGACATGTCTCCAGCATCAGTGATTTTTGCAATTCGTTCCAGTCACTGGCAGCAGAGGACTGGAAGGAAAGGCGACCAAAGGAGGAGTTGGCTTTGGGGATGACCAGTGAAATATACCTGCTGGAGTGCGTACTGCGGATGGGTGTTGCTATGGTGACCAGTGAGCTCAGATAAGGCGGGGTTTTACCTAGCAAATACTTATAGATGACCTGGAGCCAGTGGGTTTGGCGACGAATATGAAGCGAGGGTGGGTAGTGACCTCGGATACCCACCACTGCGACCTGTACTCTCTCGTTGGCTGGCCCTCGCTTCATATTCGTCGCCAAACCCACTGGCTCCAGGTCATCTATAAGACTCTGCTAGGTAAAGTCCCCCCTTATCTGAGCTCACTGGTCACCATAGCAACTGGTCACCATACTGAGCCATATTGGGCCTTGTGACAAAACGGATGGCACTGTGATAGACTATATCCAGTTTGCTGAGTAGAGTGTTGGAGGCTATTTAGTAAATGACATTGTCGAAGTCGAGGATCGGTAGGATAGTCAGTTTTACGAGGGTATGTTTGGCAGCATATTTGAAAGAGGCTTTGTTGCGAAATAGGAAGCCGATTCTAGATTTAATTTTGGATTGGAGATGTTTGATGTGAGTCTGGAAGGAGAGTTTACAGTCTAACCAGACACCTAGGTATTTGTAGTTGTCCACATACAGTGGGGCAAAAAAGTATTTAGTCAGCCACCAATTGTGCACCAATTGTGCAAGCTCTCCCACTTAAAAAGATGAGAGGCCTGTAATTTTCATCATAGGTACACTTCAACTATGACAGACAAAATGAGGAGAAAAAATCCAGAAAATCACATAGTAGGATTTTTTATGAATTTATTTGCAAATTATGGTGGAAAATAAGTATTTGGTCACCTACAAACAAGCAAGATTTCTGGCTCTCACAGATCTGTAACTTCTTCTTTAAGAGGCTCCTCTGTCCTTCACTCATTACCTGTATTAATGGTATCTGTTTGAACTTGTTATCAGTATAAAAGACACCTGTCCACAACCTCAAACAGTCACACTCCAAACTACACTATGGCCAAGACCAAAGAGCTGTCAAAGGACACCAGAAACAAAATTGTAGACCTGCACCAGGCTGGGAAGACTGAATCTGCAATAGGTAAGCAGCTTGGTTTGAAGAAATCAACTCTGGGAGCAATTATTAGGAAATGGAAGACATACAAGACCACTGATAATCTCCCTCGATCTGGGGCTCCACGCAAGATCTCACCCCGTGGGGTCAAAATGGTCACAAGAATGGTGAGCAAAAATCCCAGAACAACACGGGGGGACCTAGTGAATGACCTGCAGAGAGCTGGGACCAAAGTAACAAAGCCTACCATCAGCAAGGGCATTGAAGATGAATCGTGGATGGGTCTTTCAGCATGACAATGATCCCAAACACACCGCCCGGGCAACGAAGGAGTGGCTTCGTAAGAAGCATTTCATGGACCTGGAGTGGCCTAGCCAGTCTCCAGATCTCAACCCCATAGAAAATCTTTGGAGGGAGTTGAAAGTCCGTGTTGCCCAGCAACAGCCCCAAAACATCACTGCTCTTTTATTTTACTTACTGTTATTTAACTAGGCAAGTCAGTTAAGAACAAATTCTTATTTTCAATGACGGCCTAGGAACAGTGGGTTAACTGCCTGTTCAGGGGCAGAACGACAGATTTGTACCTTGTCAGCTCGGGTATTTGAACTTGCAACCTTCCAATTACTAGTCCAATGCTCTAACCACTACCTACCCTGCCGCTCTAGAGGAGATCTGCATGGAGGAATGAGCCAAAATACCAGCAACCGTGTGTGTGAACCTTGTGAAGACTTACAGAAAACGTTTGACCTCTGTCATTGCCAACAAAGGGTATATAACAAAGTATTGAGAAACTTTTGTTATTGACCAAATACTTATTTTCCACCATAATTTGCAAATAAATTCATTAAAAATCCTACAATGTGATTTTCAGGATTTTTTTCTCATTTTGTCTGTCATAGTTGAAGTGTACCTATGATGAAAATTACAGGCCTCTCTCAACTTTTTAAGTGGGAGAACTTGCACAATTGGTGCTGACTAAATACTTTTTTGCCCCACTGTATTCAAAGTCAGAACCGTCCAGAGAGAGTAGTGATGCTAGTCGGGCTTGCGGGTGTGGGCAGCGATCGGTTGAAGAGCATGCATTTAGTTTTACTTGCATTTAAGAGCAGTTGGAGTCCACGGAAGGAATGTTGTATGGCATTGAAGCTCGTCTGGAGATGTGTTAACAGTGTCCAAAGAAGGGCCAGAATTATACAGAATGGTGGAGTCTGCGTAGAGGTGGATCAGAGAATCACCAACAGCAAGAGCGACATCATTGATATAGACAGAGAATCGTCCGGAGTCGGCCCGAGAATTGAACCCTGTGGCACCCCCATTCTGGCAGAAGTCCGGACAACAGGCCCTCCGATTTGACACACTGAACTCTATCTGAGAAGTAGTTGGTGAACCAGGCGAGGCAGTCATTTGAGAAACCAAGGCGGTTGAGTCTGCCGATAAGAATGAGGTGATTGACAGAGTCAAGCCTTGGCCAGGTCGAGGAAGACTGCTGCACAGTACTGTCTTTTATCGATGGCGGTTATGATATCGTTTAGGACCTTGAGCGTGGCTGAGGTGCACCCATGACCAGCTTGGAAACCAGATTGCATAGCGGAGAAGGTACGGTGGGATTTGGAATGGTCAGTGGTCTGTTTATTAACTTGGCTTTCGAAGACCTTAGAGATGCAGGGTAGGATAGATATAGGTCTGTAACAGTTTGGGTCTAGAGTGTCTCCCCCTTTGAAGAGGGGGATGACCGCAGCAGCTTTCCAATCTTTAGGGATCTCAGACGATATGAAAGAGAGGTTGAACAGGCTAGTAATAGGGGTTGCAACAATTGTGGCAGATAATTTTAAAGAGGGTCCAGATTAGAGGTCAACCGATTATGATTTTTCAACGCCGATACCGATTACTGGAGGCCAAAAAAGCTGACACCGATTTAATCGGCCGACTTAAATTTTTTTTCGTAATAATTAAAAAAATGTATTTGTAATAATGACAATTACAACAATACTGAATGAACACTTATTTTAACTTAATATAATACATCAATAAAATCAATTTAGCCTCAAATAAATAATGAAACATGTTCAATTTGGTTTAAATAATGCAAGAACAAAGTGTTGGAGAAGAAAGTAAAAGTGCAATATGTGCCATGTAAGAAAGCTAACGTTTAAGTTCCTTGCTCAGAACATGAGAACAAATGAAAGCTGGTGGTTCCTTTTAACATGAGTCTTCAATATTCCCAGGTAAGTTTGAGGTTGTAGGAATTTTAGGACTATTTCTCTCTATACCATTTGTATTTCATGAACCTTTGACTATTGGATGTTCTTATAGGCACTTTAGTATTGCCAGTGTAAAAGTATAGCTTCCGTCCCTCTCCTCGCTCCTACCTGCGCTTGAACCAGGAACACATGCTGAGCAAGGGAAACAACCACTCCAAGGCTCAGAGTGAGTGACGTTAGAAACGCTATTAGAGCGCACCCCGCTAACTAGCTAGCCATTTCACATCACATCGTTACACCAGCCTAATCTCGGGGGTTGATAGGCTTGAAGTCATAAACAGCAGAGCTGCTGGCAAAACGCACGAAAGTGCTGTTTGAATGAATGCTTATGAGCCTGCTGGTGCCTACCACTGCTCAGTCAGACTGCTCTATCAAATCATAGACTTAATTATAACATTACACACAGAAATGCGAGCCTTAGGTCATTAATATGGTCGAATCCGGAAACTATCATCTTGAAAACAAGACGTTTATTCTTTCAGTGAAATACGGAACCGTTCCGTATTTTATCTAACGGGTGGCATCCATCAGTCTAAATATTCCTGTTACATTGCACAACCTTCAAAGTTATGTCATAATTACGTAAAATTCTGGCAAATTAGTTTGCAATTAGCCAGGCAGCCCAAACTGTTGCATATACCCTGACTCTGCGTGCAATGAACGCAAGAGAAGTGACACAATTTCACCTGCTTAATATTGCCTGCTAACCTGGATTTCTTTTAGCTAAATATGCAGGTTTTAAAGTATATATTTCTGTGTATTGATTTTAAGAAAGGCATTGATGTTTATGGTTAGGTACACGTTGGAGCAACGCCAGTCCTTTTTCGCGAATGCGCAGTGCATCGATTATATGCAACTTAGGACACACTAGATAAACTAGTAATATCATCAACCATGTGTAGTTATAACTAGTGATTATGATTGATTAAGTTTAATGCTAGCTAGCAACTTACCGTGGCTTCTTACTGCATTCGTGTAACAGGTGGGCTCCTCGTGAGGCAGGTGGTTAGAGCATTGGACTAGTTAACCGTTGGTTGCAAGATTGAATCCCTGAGCTGACAAGGTAAAAATCTGTCGTTCTGCACCTGAACAAGGCAGTTAGGCCGTCATTGAAAATAAGAATGTGTTCTTAACTGACTTGCCTCGTTAAATAAAGATGAAAAAACAACAAAAAACAATCGGCGTCCCAAAATTACCAATTGTTATGAAAACTTGAAATCGTCCCTAATTAATCGGCCAGTCGATTAATCGGTTGACCTCTAGTCCAGATTTTCTAGCCCAGCTGATTTGTACAGGTCCAGGTTTTGCAGCTCATTCAGAACATCAGCTATCTGGATTTGGGTGAAGTGGGGTGGGGGGGGGCCTTGGGAAGTTGCTATGGGGGGTGCAGAGCTGTTGGGTAGGGGTAGCCAGGTGGAAAGCATGGCCAGCCGTAGAAAAATGCTTATTTATATTCTCGATTATCGTAGATTTATCGTGGTGACCGTGTTACCTAGCCTCAGTGCAGTGGGCAGCTGGGAGGAGGTGCTCTTATTCTCCATGGACCTCAGTGGCTCAACTTTTTGCAGTTTGTGCTACAGGATGAGAATTTCTGTTTTAAAAAGCTAACCTTTGCTTTCTTAACTGACTGTGTATATTTGTTCCTAACTTCCCTGAAAAGTTGCATATCGCTGGGGCTATTCGATGCTAATGCAGAACGCCACAGGATGTTTTTGTGCTGGTCAAGGGCAGTCAGGTCTGGAGTGAACCAAGGGCTGTTCTTAGTTCTAAATATGTTTTGAGTGGGGCATGCTTATTTAAGATGGTGAGGAAGGCACTTTTAAAGAATAACCAGGCAACCTCTACTGACGGGATGAAATGTCAAACACTACGTTGTAAAGGGACTTACTATGTTGGGCCTGCTATAAGTAGCCTTATCCTGTGTGTGTGTGTGTGCTTTTCTCCTACCACCCAGTGCACTTTTCTTCTACCACCCACACACTCTTCTCTGGCCTCCAAGCTCAGGTATCTGGTAATGGTATGATAACTTGCTGACCTGCCTTCACAGGTCAGTCCCCTCTTAGCAGGTCAGAGTCAACATGCCTTGACCTGGTGCTCATGGGTTAGAGGTGAGAGGTCAGGGACCTTGACTAACTTTAACCCTGTGAAGGACTACATATGTAAAAGCTAGACTGACTGAGGAATACACTAGTTCTAAGCTGTAGTGCTGTACTTTCTCTCACATATGATGTAAGGTAAGTGGTTTACCATGAGGGTTCCCTCCAGTGTATTTCCTTCCTGTGGCAGGTTGCAACCTGAGACGGAGCGTAATAATCTTGGGCTCTCCCTTTTTAAGTGTTGTGTATCAGAGCCTCACCACCTTACCTGGTCTAGGCTCTGCCATGCCCTGCAAACAACCCTCCATTTACCTGGTCTAGGCTCTGCCATGCCCTGTAAACAACCCTCCATTTACCTGGTCTAGGCTCTGCCATGCCCTGTAAACAACCCTCCATTTACCTGGTCTAGGCTCTGCGTTGCCCTGCAAACAACCCTCCATTTACCTGGTCTAGGCTCTGCCATGCCCTGTAAACAACCCTCCATTTACCTGGTCTAGGCTCTGCCATGCCCTGTAAACAACCCTCCATTTACCTGGTCTAGGCTCTGCGGCCCTGTAAACAACCCTCCATTTACCTGGTCCTGGCTCTGCCATGCCCTGTAAACAACCCTCCATTTACCTGCCTCTGCCATGCCCTGTAAACAACCCTCCATTTACCTGGTCTAGGCTCTGCCAAACACTGGTCTAGGCTGCCCTGTAAACAACCCTCCATTTACCTGGTCTAGGCTCTGCCATGCCCTGTAAACAACCCTCCATTTACCTGGTCTAGGCTCTGCAAACAACCCTCCATTTACCTGGTCTAGGCTCTGCCATGCCCTGTAAACAACCCTCCATTTACCTGGCCTGCCCTGTAAACAACCCTCCATTTACCTGGCCTAGGCTCTGCGTTGCCCTGCATTTACCTGGTCTAGTCTCTGCCATGCCCTGGGTCTAGGCTCTGCGTTGCCCTGCAAACAACCCTCCATTTACCTGGTCTAGGCTCTGCGTTGCCCTGCAAACAACCCTCCATTTACCTGGTCTAGGCTCTGCGTTGCCCTGCAAACAACCCTCCATTTTGGCATCATAGTGACTGGAGGAAGGACAAGGCAGGGCAGCTGTGCCCTCTGCAGAACCATGCCTAACTCATGCCATGCCTAACTAATATCAAATTGTATTTGTCACATGTGCCGAATAAACAGGTGTAGTAGAC
Source organism: Oncorhynchus tshawytscha (assembly GCF_018296145.1). NCBI lineage: Eukaryota > Metazoa > Chordata > Actinopteri > Salmoniformes > Salmonidae > Oncorhynchus > Oncorhynchus tshawytscha. The sequence goes on from NC_056433.1 coordinate 82,040,105, forward strand.
CTTCTTACTTACAAGCCCTTAACCAACAATGCCATTTTAAGAAAATATTTACTAAATAAAGTAAAGAAATAATAAAAAGTAACAATATTGAGGCTATATACAGGGGGTACTGGTACCGAGTCAGTGTGGGGGTACAGGTTAGTCGAGGTAATTGAGGTAATATGTACATGTAGGTCGGGGGAAAGTGACTATGCATACATAATAAACAGCAAGTAGCAGCAGTGTAAATGAAAAAAAAGAATGGGAGCTGGGGTCAATGAAATAGTCCGGTGGCCATTTGATTAGCTGTTCATCAGTCTTATGGCTTGGGGGTAGAAGCTGTTAAAAGCCTCTAAAGGATCCACCCCCTTTCCCCCCAATTTTCGCCTAAAATGACATTCCCAAATCTAACTGCCTGTAGCTCAGGACCTGAAGCAAGGATATGCATGTTCTTGATATCATTTGAAAGGAAACACTTTGAAGTTTGTGGAAATGAATGTAGGAGAATATAACACATTAGATCTGGTAAAAGATAATACGAAGAAAAATCCAACTGTTTTCTTTGTATTTGTTTTGTACCATCTTTGAAATGCAAGAGAAAGACCCTAATGTATTATTCCAGCCCAGGCGCAATTTAGATTTTGGCCACTAGATGGCAGCAGTGTATGTGCAATGTTTTAGACTGATCCAATGAACCATTGCATGTCTGTTCAAAATGTTGTATCAAGACTGCCCAAATGTGCCTAATTGGTTTATTAATAACTTTTCAAGTTCATAACTGTGCACTCTCCTCAAACAATAGCATGGTATTCTTTCACTGTAATAACTACTGTATATTGGACAGTGCTGTTAGATTAACAGGAATTTAAGCTTTCTGCCAACATCCGACATGTCTATGTCCTGGGAAATGTTCTTGTTACATACAGCCTCATGCTAATCACATTAGCTCAACCGTCCCGAGGGTGGGACACCGATCTGTAGAGATCCTTAAGAGGTTTAAGAAGCCTTTTGGACCTAGACTTGCACTCCGGTACCGTTTGCCGTGCAGAAGTAGAGAGAACAGTCTATGACAATGGGGGCTGGAGTCTTTGGCAATTTTTAGGGCCTTCCTCTGACACCGCCTGGTATATTTTTTAAAATTTAATTTGACCTTTATTTAACTAGGCAAGTCAGTTAAGAACAAATTCTTATTTTCAATGACGGCCTAGGAACAGTGGGTTAACTGCCTGCTCAGGGGCAGAACGACAGATTTGTACCAGATTTGTACCAGATTTGTACCAGATTTGTCAGCTCGGGGGTTTGAACTTGCAGTTACTAGTACAACGCTCTAACCACTAGGCTACCCTGCCGTATAGAGGTCCTGGATGGAAGGAAGCGTAGCCCCAGTGATGTTCTGGGCTGTACGCACTACCCTCTGTAGCACCTTGCATTTGCCATACCAGGCGGTGATGCAGCCATGCTCTTGATGGTGTAGCTGTATTACCTTTTGAGGATCTGAGGACCCATGCCAAATCTTTTCAGTCTCCTGAGGGGGAATAGGCATTGTCGTGCCCTCTTCACAACTGTCTTGGTGTGTTTGAACCATGATAGTTTGTTGATGTGGACACCAAGGAACTTCAAGCTCTCAACCTGCTCCACTACAGCCCAGTCAATGAGAATGGGGGTGTGCTTGGTCCTCCTTTTCCTGTTGTCCACGAACATCTCCTTTGTCTTGATCACGTTGATGGAGAGGTTGTTGTCCTGGCACCACAATGCCAGGTCTCTGACCTCCTCCCTATAGGTGGTCTCATTGTCGGGGACCAGGCCTACCACAGTTGTTGTCTGCAGACTTAATGATAGTGTCGGAGTCATGCTTGGCCACTCAGTCGGGGGTGAACAGGGAGTACAGGAGGGGACTAAGCACGCACCCCGAGGGCCCATGTGTTGAGGATGAGGTTGCCAGATGTGTTGTTACCTACGCTTACCACCTGGGGGCGGCCCGTCAGGAAGCTCAGGATCCAGTTGCAGAGGGAGATGTTTAGTTCCAGGGTCCTTAGCTTAGTGCACTCAAAGCTCTTCACTATGGTGTTGAACGCTGAGCTGTAGTCAATGAACAGCATTCTCACATAGGTGTTCCTTTTTGTCCAAGTGGGAAAGGGCATTATGGAGTGCAATAGAGATTGTCATCTGTTGGGGCGGTATGTGAATTGGAGTGGGTCTAGGGTTTCTGTGATGATGGTGTTGATGTACACTACAAATTCAGGTAAACGATCATCCATGTCGGCATTGAATGCTCCACCATGACATTTGTTTGTATTCTCAAAACGTTTGTAGCCAACATCTGCAGACTTGACTAAAAATTGTTTCTGATATGCCTGTTTGTATTTAGTTCCCACAAAATGCAAGATAATGAGGAAAACGTGTTCCTTTTAATCTGAGATCTGCTTCTTCTTTTCCTTTTTACGAGATATTTTTAAGCTTAGTCAGCATGAGGATGTTATTTTTCTCTTCTTCTCCTGTTCAAGTGGTGTGAAGTTCTGTAGCCTGACCTCACAGTGACTTCCTCTACATTGGCATGGCAACACAGAACTTCTGTATAATCATTAATCAGTTACACCAACCCAGTACCATACGCTAGTGTAGTCGCTGGTGATTCGGTTCTGAATCCCTACCAGTCCTGTTTGCACGTCTGTAAAACTGACACATGTACCGTGTTTACCGAGCAGTTAGCCAAGCTAAGCTCCCTAGTGAAAGGCCTAACATAGCCAAGCTAAGCTCCCTAGTGAAAAGCCAAGCTAAGCTCCCTAGTGAAAAGCCAAGCTAAGCTCCCTAGTGAAAAGCCAAGCTAAGCTCCCTAGTGAAAGGCCAAGCTAAGCTCCCTAGTGAAAGGCCAAGCTAAGCTCCCTAGTGAAAGGCCAAGCTAAGCTCCCTAGTGAAAGGCCAAGCTAAGCTCCCTAGTGAAAGGCCAAGCTAAGCTCCCTAGTGAAAGGCCAAGCTAAGCTCCCTAGTGAAAGGCCAAGCTAAGCTCCCTAGTGAAAGGCCAAGCTAAGCTCCCTAGTGAAAGGCCAAGCTAAGCTCCCTAGTGAAAGGCCAAGCTAAGCTCCCTAGTGAAAGGCCAAGCTAAGCTCCCTAGTGAAAGGCCAAGCTAAGCTCCTAGTGAAAGGCCAAGCTAAGCCCTAGTGAAAGGCCAAGCTAAGCTCCCTAGTGAAAGGCCAAGCTAAGCTCCCTAGTGAAAGGCCAAGCTAAGCTCCCTAGTGAAAGGCCAAGCTAAGCTCCCTAGTGAAAGGCCAAGCTGAGCTCCCTAGTGAAAGGCCAAAGCTAAGCTCCCTAGTGAAAGGCCAAAGCTAAGCTCCCTAGTGAAAGGCCAAAGCTAAGCTCCCTAGTGAAAGGCCAAAGCTAAGCTCCCTAGTGAAAGGCCAAAGCTAAGCTCCCTAGTGAAAGGCCAAAGCTAAGCTCCCTAGTGAAAGGCCAAAGCTAAGCTCCCTAGTGAAAGGCCAAAGCTAAGCTCCCTAGTGAAAGGCCAAAGCTAAGCTCCCTAGTGAAAGGCCAAGCTAAGCTCCCTAGTGAAAGGCCAAGCTAAGCTCCTAGTGAAAGGCCAAGCTAAGCTCCCTAGTGAAAGGCCAAGCTAAGCTCCCTAGTGAAAGGCCAAGCTAAGCTCCCTAGTGAAAGGCCAAGCTAAGCTCCCTAGTGAAAGGCCAAGCTAAGCTCCCAAGTGAAAGGCCAAGCTAAGCTCCCTAGTGAAAGGCCAAGCTAAGCTCCCCCTAGTGAAAGGCCAAGCTAAGCTCCCTAGTGAAAGGCCAAGCTAAGCTCCCTAGTGAAAGGCCAAAGCTAAGCTCCCTAGTGAAAGGCCAAAGCTAAGCTCCCTAGTGAAAGGCCAAAGCTAAGCTCCCTAGTGAAAGGCCAAAGCTAAGCTCCCTAGTGAAAGGCCAAAGCTAAGCTCCCTAGTGAAAGGCCAAAGCTAAGCTCCCTAGTGAAAGGCCAAAGCTAAGCTCCCTAGTGAAAGGCCAAAGCTAAGCTCCCTAGTGAAAGGCCAAAGCTAAGCTCCCTAGTGAAAGGCCAAAGCTAAGCTCCCTAGTGAAAGGCCAAAGCTAAGCTCCCTAGTGAAAGGCCAAGCTAAGCTCCCTAGTGAAAGGCCAAACATAGCCAAGTCGTGTGAGTGAAGGGCTGAAATGGGTAGTGTGCACACGATGTGAGAGCTAGTTGTCACTTAGTTTGTTTCAGTGAAGGATCAGATCCAGATAAGATCTACAGTTCAATCACAGAATGGAAACCATAAAGAATAAAATCTATGTTTGAACTAGATATGAACCTACATTGATAACCAATATTCAATAAATAGGATGGGGGGAAAAAAATAATATTATGCATAAACTTCGGACAACGAACACAACTGCATTTTATTGACAGCAATTTGAACGCACAGAAATAAAGTGACGAGATCCTGAGGCCCATTGTGAGGCCTCAGGATCTGATAGAGTTCAGTGTGTCAAATCGGAGGGCCTGTTGCCTGGACCTCTGGCAGTCTCTACGGGTGTGCCACAGGGTTCAATTCTCGAGCCGACTCTCTTTTCTGTATACATCAATGATGTTGCTCTTGCTGCTGGTGATTCTCTGATCCACCTCTATGCAGACGACACTATTCTGTATACTTCTGGCCCCTCCTTGGACACTGTGTTAACTAACCTCCAGACGAGCTTCAATGCCATACAGCTCTCCTTCCGTGGCCTCCAACTGCTCTTAAACGCAAGTAAAACTAAATGCATGCTATTCAATCGATCGCTGCCCGCACCTGCTCGCCCGTCCAGCATCACTACTCTGGTAGGCTCTGACTTAAAATGCGTGGACAACTACAAATACCTGGGTGTCTGGTTAGACTGTAAACTCTCCTTCCAGACTCACATTAAGCATCTCCAATCCAAGATTAAATCTAGAATCGGCTTCCTATATCGCAACAAAGCATCCTTCACTCATGCTGCCAAACATACCCTCGTAAAACTGACCATCCTACCGATCCTCGACTTCGGTGATGTCATCTGTAAAATAGCCTCCAACACTCTACTCAACAAACTGGATGCAGTCTATCACAGTGCCATCCGTTTTGTCACCAAAGCCTCACACTACCCACCACTGCCTCCTGTACGCTCTCGTTGGTTGGCCCTTGCTTCATACTCGTCGCCAAACCCACTGGCTACAGGTTATCTACAAGTCTCTGCTAGGTAAAGCCCAGTCTTATCTCAGCTCACTGGTCACCATAGCAGCACCCACTCGTAGCACGCGCTCCAGCAGGTATATCTCACTGGTCACCCCCAAAGCCAATTCCTCCTTTGGTCGTCTTTCCTTCCAGTTCTCTGCTGCCCATGACTGGAACGAATTGCAAAAATCTCTGAAGCTGGAGACTCACATCTCCCTCACTAGCTTTAAGCACCAGCTGTCAGAGAAGTTCACAGATCACCGCACCTGTACTTAGCCTATCTCATCCCCATACTGGTATTTATTTATTTTGCTCCTTTGCACCCCAGTATCTCTACCTGCACATTCATCTTCTGCCGATCTACCATTCCAGTGTTTAATTGCTATATTGTAATTACTTCGCCACCATGGCCTATTTATTTCCTTAACTTACCTCATTTGCACTCTCTGTATATAGACTTTTTGTTTTCTTTTGTTCTACTGTATTATTGACTGTATGTTTTGTTTATTCCATGTGTAACTCTGTGTTGTTGTATGTGTCGAATTGCTACGCTTTATCTTGGCCAGGTCACAGTTGCAAATGAGAACTTGTTCTCAACTAGCCTACCTGGTTAAATAAAGGTGAAATAAAATTTAAAAATCTGTATTCCCAGTCATGTGAAATCCATAGATTAGGGCCTAATGAATTTATTTAAATTGACTTATTTCCTCATATGAACTGTAACTCAGTAAAATATTAGAAATGGTTGCATTTTGAGTCAATTCTCTATGGGATTTTACATGTACTTGTTAGCATTGCTAACCTTCGGATTACAGAGTATCAGTGGGGTTTGTATACAGCACCCCTTGTGTTCAGTGCCGGTACTACCAAATATCCCAATATGGCACAAGGTCAGTATGAAGGTTCACCAGTCTGGATACCGCATAAGCTTACTGAGTTCTCATAAATTGTTATGCAAAAGAGCAATTGTCCATGAAATATGGTTCAAATGTTGATTTCTTACATTGTGAAAATAATGACACATGACAATGGCCCCAAATGATCAGAGAGGGGCGGCAGGTAACCTAGTGGTTAGAGCGTTGGACTAGTAACCAAAAGGTTGCAAGATCAAATCCCCGAGCTGGCAAGGTAAAAATCTGTCGTTCTGCCCCTGAACAAGGCAGTTATTGACTGTATGTTTGTTCTTAACTGACTTGCCTAGTTAAAGGTTAAATAATATATATATTTTTTTTTAATAAAGGGTGCCTACTTTGAAGAATCTCAAATATAAAATGTACACTATCGTTCAAAAGTTAGGGGTCACTTAAAATGGTCTTTTTTTAAATGTAATTTTTTTTTAAAGAAAAGCACTTTTGTTCATTGAATAACATCAAATAGATCAGAAATACAGTGTAGGCATTGTTAATATTGTAAATGACTATTGTAGCTGGAAACGGCTGATTTAAAAAAAAAATATATATATATTTATTTATATCTATTTGAAATATATATATATATATTTTTTTAATGGAATATCTACATAGGCGTACAGAGGCCCATTATCGGCAAGTCCTGTGTTCCAATGGCGCGTTGTGTTAGCTAATCCAAGTTTATCATTTTAAAAGGCTAATTGATCATTAGAAATCCCTTTTGCAATTATGTTAGCACAGCTGAAAACTGTTGTGCTGATTAAAGAAGCAATAAAACTGTCCTTCTTTAGACTAGTTGAGTATCTGGAGCATCAGCATTTGTGCGTTCGATTTACAGGCTCAAAATGGCCAGAAATGAAGTCCTTTCTTCTGAAACTCGTCAGTCTATTCTTGTTCAAAGAAATGATGGCTATTCCATGCGAGAAATTGCCAAGAAACTGAAGATCTCGTACAATGCTGTGTACTACTCCCTTCACAGAACAGCGCAAACTGGCTCTAACCAGAATAGAAAGAGGAGTGGGAGGCCCCGGTGCACAACTGACCAAGAGGATAAGTACATTAGAGTGCCTAGTTTGAGAAACAGACGCCTCACAAGTATTCAACTGGCAGCTTCATTAAACAGTACCCACAAAACGGCAGTCTCAATGTCAACAGTGAAGAGGTGACTCTTGGATGCTGGTCTTCTAGGCAGAGTACCTCTGTCCAGTGTCTGTTTTCTTTTGCCCATCTTAATCTTTTCTTTTTATTGTCCACTCTGAGATATGGCTTTTTCTTTGCAACTCTGCCTAGAAGGCCAGCATCCCGGAGTCACCTCTTCACTGCAATATAGAACATAGTCAAAATAAAGAAAAACCCTTGAATGAGTAGGTGTGTCCAAACTTTTGGCCACATTCTTTTTACGATTTAGTTTTTGCCATGTAACTCATGGGTTCAAGTCATAGGTCTATTTGAAATCTCTTAGCTGTTATGTCCTTAAAGTTAAGGTCATATTGAATGGGAATGAAGGTCATATTGAATGGGAATGAAGAGCATAAACATCTGACACAGCTCACAGGGATAGCTAGGCTTGGCCTTTACACTACTGGTTCTCTGAACTAGTGTCATCAGCCCTTACTCATGTGACATGCTACTGTACATAGCTCAGATACATCATATGCCTGACTAGGACTGTTACTCTATACGTACGTACGTGTGTGTGTGTGTGTGTGTGTGTGTGTGTGTGTGTGTGTGGGGGTACTACTACAAATGGTTAATTATTATTATGACAGACTGATTATTTCACTTATAATTTCACTGTATCGCAATTCCAGTGGGTCAGAAAGTTGACTGTGCCTTTTAAACAGCTTGAAAAATTCCAGAAGCTTTAGAAGCTTCTGATAGGCTAATTGACATAATTTGAGTCAATTGGAGGTGTACCTGTGGATGTATTTCAAGGCCTACCTTCAACCTCAGTGCCTCTTTGCTTGACATCATGGGAAAATCAAAATAAATCAGCTAAGACCTCAGGAAAAAAAATTGCAGGATGAAGTCTGGTTCATCCTTGGGAGCAATTTCCAAACGCCTGAAGGTATCACGTTCATCTGTACAACCGTACGCAAGTATAAACACCATGGGGCCGCGCAGTCATCATACCGCTCAGGAAGGAGACTCGTTCTGTCTCCTAGAGATGAACGTACTTTGGTGCAAAAAGTCAGGAATTGTGAAAAACTGATTTTAAATGTATTTGGCTAAGGTGTATGTAAACTTGCTAACATGCTGAGACACACTGAAATACACTTACTTACAGTTGAAGTCGGAAGTTTACATAAACCTTAGCCAAATACATTTAAACTAAGTTTTTCACAATTCCTGACATTTAATCCCAGTAAAAATTCCCTGTCTTAGGTCATTTAGGATCACCACTTTATTTTAAGAATGTGAAATGTCAGAATAATAGTAGAGAGAATGATTTATTTCACCTTTTTATTTCTTTCATCACATTCCCAGTGGGTCAGAAGTTTACATACACTCAATTAGTATTTGGTAGCATTACCTTTAAATTGTTTAACTTGGGGTCAAACGTTTCGGGTAGCCTTCCAAAAGCTTCCCACAATACACCTCCTGACAGAGCTGGTGTAACTGAGTCAGGTTTGTAGGCCTCTTTGCTCACACATGCTTTTTCAGTTCTGCCCACAAATTTTCTATAGGATTGAGGTCAGTGCTTTGTGATGGCCACTCCAATACCTTGACTTTGTCGTCCTTATGCCATTTTGCCTCAACTTTGGAGGTGTGCTTGGGGTCATTGTCCATTTGGAAGACCCATTTGCAACCAAGCTTTTAACTTCCTGACTGATGTCCTGAGATGTTGCTTCAATATATCCTCATAATTATGTTTCCTCATGATGCCATCTATTTTGTGAAGTGCACCAGTCCCTCCTGCAGCAAAGCACCCCCACAACATGATGCTGCCACCCCCGTTCTTCACGGTTGGAATGGTGTTCTTTGGCTTGCAAGACTCCCCTTTTTCCCTCCAAACATAATGGTGGTCATTATGGCCAAACAGTTCTATTTTTGTTTCATCAGACCAGAGGACATTTCTCCCAAAATTACGATCTTTGTCCCCATGTGCAGTTCCAAACCGTAGTCTGGCTTTTCTATGGTGGTTTTGGATCTGGGGCTTCTTCCTGGCTGAGCGGCCCGTCAGGTTATGTTGATATAGGACTGTGGATATAGATACTTTTGTACCTGTTTCCTCCAGCATCTTCACAAGGTCCTTTGCTGTTGTTCTGGGATTGATTTGCACTTTTGATTTCCATTTTCTGGAATTTTCTAAGCTGTATAAAGGCACAGTCAAATTAGTGTATGTAAACTTCTGACTCACTGGAATTGTGATACAGTGAAATAATTGTTGGGAAAATTACTTGTCATGCACAAAGTAGATGTCCTAACCGACTTGCCAAAACTATAGTTTGTTTGAGCGGTGTGAAAAACGAGTTTTAATGTCTCCAACCTTAGTGTATGTAAATGCTGAAACCAGAGACATAACATGCCCGTTGAAAATATTCTGATTTGTGTTTTTCCAAGAAACACAAAATCCAGTGCTAACAGATTCCCCACTCTCCATTTCCTCTTTCTCCTCCCTACTCCTCCAGATATCCAGGAGTTTTATGAAGTGACCTTACAGGAAGGCCAGACATCTGTAGAGCCAGTCAAGCCTGCAGAGCCCCCAGCTCCCCCTGTCACCCTGTGGGACTTCTCCAGCCTTCCCTCCCCCTCTACAGCTGTCACCTCTGACACCCTGCCCAGCAGCCTTACGTCCAGCATAGAGGTAAGCAAACTTTATAGCACTGTGATAAGCACTTATTTGCACCTTGTTTGGTAAAAGCCCTGTTTATATTTTGCCCAAATCTGGCAACCCACTCCACTAGAACGGATGTGATATAACGCCAGACTGCTGCTCACTGTTCCTATAGGCTTGCTGTGGCAACTGGCAACCCGCTCACTGTTCCCATGCTCTCTGTTTCTGGCTGTGTGCCCAGTCACCATACATTGCACTTTGCGTGTTTAGGCTTAGGTTTTAGTCTTGAGTGTGTGTGTGTGTGTGAGAAAATGCTGATTCTCCTGTATAATTAATGTACACCACAGTAGTGTGGCTTCAGTACTGCTGGCTGTCTTTGAGATGAGATGATGTGGAGCATACGCCCCTCCTGGTCCTCTGCCCCCTCCTGGTCCTCTGCCCCCTCCTGGTCCTCTGCCCCCTCCTGGTCCTCTGCCCCCTCCTGGTCCTCCGTCTACTACACCCATACTGTGGTTCTACCATAGAAATGGAATCCATAGAAAGGCCTTGGAACCTCTAACCTTGTCAATGTGACTGGCAAACTCATGGATACCCTCCCAATGGCTGCCTGTCCACTAGGCCTGACCTCGTTTAGTCAGCAGGTGGATCGTTTGATCATTGGCTGTTGATCGACAGGGTTTTATTTTTTTTATCAAGCGGTCACAAGTATTATATATTTATTTTTTATGGCACATGAGACGGCTGTCTGATTCCCGCCTGTCGGAGTGGACTAATCCGTTGCTGCGGCGGGGATGGTACAGTCCATCACTCTTAAGACAGGCTTCGGCAACGTAAGGCCCACTCCACTAGAACGGGGATGGTACAGTCCATCACTCTAAGACAGGCTTCGGCAACGTAAGGCCCACTCCACTAGAACGAGGTATTTGCCTTGGTGTGCCCCCCAAAAAGTATAAAAATAAGTGAAATTGTATTTGTTTTTCGAGAAATGGCTACTGCTTTGGACTGTGAGAGTATTCCACAGCCTACAGTATGTGAAGAATAATGTGTCTTGGGTATAATTTGAAATGTTGATTCAATAAGGAGTGTGTGACTAAAATGGCCAAGGCACATCTCTCTTTGATTGTTAGGGTCTATCACTTCCCCATTACTTATATCACCAGCAGTATGTTTACCGTCCATTCCCATCATTTCTTATCTACACTGTCTGTTTGGTTACGTTCATTTCTGTTAATGCATTCAATATATCATTATTACAATTGTTTACCGTTCTCATTGTCCGTGTGAACACTTTGGTTGAGCTCACTATGCTACATTTGTGAGAAACAAGTTTTTTGGTTCATTATATTTTACGAGTTTTGTCAATTTATTAATTGTCTGATAGTCTTTCTGATTGTCTCACCGCCACTAATGAGCTGTGAAGCTTCTGAGTAATTTTTTATTCACCTCAAATAGCAAGTAAACAAAGTCTGTTTTTACATCCATTGAGAATGACAATAGTTCCCTCAATATATCTGAAACATCTTTCCAGCTCTCTCCCTTTCAATAACCACCGAGCCTCGACGAGAAAAATGTAATGCTCTGATCCAGTGGAAACGTCATAAAATACCTGATTACTTCTTATCCCTTGCGCAAATAAAGGGGCGGCAGGGTAGCCTAGTGGTTAGAGCGTTGGACTAGTAACTGGAAGGTTGCAAGTTCAAAACCCTCGAGCTGACAAGGTACAAATCTGTCGTTCTGCCCCTGAACAGGCAGTTAACCCACTGTTCCCAGGCCGTCATTGAAAATAAGAATTTGTTCTTAATTGACTTGCCTGGTTAAATAAAGGTAAAATAAAAAAAAGCTGTGTCTGTCAGGAGCTCACTGGTGCTGGAAACCAAAAACTGAGGGCCCAGAATAATGAATACAATGTTGCAAGTTTGCTAGTGTGAGCTGTGGGCTGGACCCAGTTGATAGTTGACTTAATACAATGTTGCAAGTTCATTGCAGACAGGCGGAGTAGGAAGATTAATGCAATGAAAAGAACATGACAAACAAACCTCCATGTGTAGCCAGTGTGATTTGTAGGATATTTTATTTTTATCTGTATATTTTCTACCTGCAATGTTTTTATTTATTGGCTTTATGTAGGCTATTTTTTTTAACCTAGTTGGCAATGGGACATCAATACGTTATTATTTAAATTAAGCTGTTCCACTAAAATATGCATATGAAAAGCATAACTGGCATGTAGATCTGTAGAAATAGGAAGGTAAATTGGCACTTCACATGAAAACGGTTGCCGACCCCTGGTGTAGCCTATTACAGGCTACTTCAGGAGCATAATGGCTGAATCTGTGAAGAGGAGGGTTGGGTCGGGAACAGTTTTTCAAATTTATATATATTTTTCTCCTTTCTGGTTATCTAGATCTCTGGCTCCCTCTTGAGTCATTTTTGTACCATAATTACGACGATCAAACGGTGTGCTTAAAGAATCAGACAAGCTCAGTGCATATAGTTGATTTTATTCAAACGCGTGTCTATATATGGAAAAATCATTGTTTTAAAAATGTCAACCAATTGATGGGTTGAAAGAACAAGACAATTCTCGGTCGACCAAGAGGTGACATTGTTGAGGCCTGTTCTATGGATTCTATTTCTATGGTTTCTACCATACAGCATTCCTGTCCTGTCTCTGTAGGTCTCTCTGTCAATCATACCAAACTATCTGTGAAAGAGATATAGGACGCTTCCTTCTGAGAGGTGTCCTGTCCTCCCGTTATCTCATCTTGAATTCTCAGGAAGTGTTACCTTTGTCCTTAATAATGAACCTTTTTTGTATTGAGAGAGATAAAATGGGGGGGGTTATAGCCATAGGTATAGCACCCTGATATTAGACTTCGTGTGGCATCACAATAGTGAGGCACAACTATTAAGCCGCTTGGAAGAAATGTCATTGTGTGTTCATGCCTGATATCAAACAGTCAGTTTGTTCTGTGTTGCTGCTTTTGTATTCATTGATATTTTATTTTAGCTGTATATATGCTGGAGCCTTCAAGGTACTGAGTCTGAAAGTGATTTGCAGTCAGCTTGGTAATAATCCATATTCTCATATTTGATATTGCAATGTCCCTGTTTAATTGTTCAAGCAGTGGGTAATATTTCTCTGTAAGACCTTCTTTTAGATAAAGTTTAAGTTACGTTTTAAAGGATATCTTCATGGCAACGTCTTTGTTGAAATGAATTGATTGTCTCTCTCTCCCCTCCTCCCTGTCAATAACCTGGCCTTGGTAGGACTCTCCCCTCCTAACAGAAATACTCCTTGTGCTAGGAAAATCTTTTTCTGCCGAGTTCAGGCACGTAAGTACTCTGTTTAGACGAGGTGTGTTCTGTTCTGTCACTCCATGCCTATCTACAGGTCAATCAGAAACTATTCAGACCCCTTCCCTTTTTCCACATCCACAGAATGATTCTAAAATTGAATAAATGTTTAAAAAAATCCACATCACACTACCCCATAATGACAAAGCAAAAATATATATATTTTTTTAATGTTTGCAAATGTATTAAAATAACAAAACAGATATACCTTATTTATGTATGTATTCAGACCCTTTGCTACGAGACTCGAAATTGATCTCAGGTGCATCCTGTTTCCATTGATCACCCTTGAGTGTCTCTACAACTTTATTGGAGTCCCACCTGTGGTAAATTCAATTGATTGGACATGATTTGGAAAGGCACACACCTGTCTATATGTCCCACAGTTGATGACAGTGCATGTCAGAGCAAAAACCAAGCCATGAGGTTGAAGGAATTGTCTGTAGAGCTCTGAGACAGGATTGTGTCAAGGCACAGATCTGGGGAAGGGTACCAAAACATTTCTGCAGCATTGAACGTCCCCAAGAACACAGTGGCCACCATCATTCTTAAATTGAAGTTCAAGACTTCCTAGAGCTGGCAGCCCGGCCAAACTGAGTAAATGGGGGAGAAGGGCCTTGACCAGGGAGGTGACCAAGAACCCGATGGTCACTCTGACAGAGCTCCAGAGTTCCACTGTGGAGATGGGTGTCCTTCTGGAATGTTCTCCCATCTCGGCAGCACTCCACCAATCAAGCCTTTATGGTAGAGTGGCCAGGCGGAAGCCACTCCTCAGTAAAAGGCACATGACAGCCTGCTATGAGTTTCCCAAAAAGCACCTAAAATTCTCGGGTCTGATGGAACCAAGATTGAACTCTTTGGCCTGAATGCCAAGCGTCACATCTGAAGGAAACATCTGGAGGAAACCTGACACCATCCCTATGGTGGTGCATAGTGGTGGCAGCATCATGCTGTGGGGATGTTGTTCAGGGGAGGGGACTGGGAGACTAGTCAGGATCGAGGCAAAGATGAACAGAACAAAGTATAGAGATCCTTGATGAAAACCTGCTCCAGAGCGCACAGGACCTCCGACTGGGGTGAAGGTTCTCGTTCCAGGACAATGACCCTAAGCACACAGCCAAGACAATGCAGGAGTGGCTTCGGGACAAGTCTCTGAATGTCCTTGAGTTGCCCAGCCAGAGCCTGGACTTGAACCCGATCGAACATCTCTAGAGAGACCTGAAAATAGCTGTGCAGTGTTGCTCTCCATCCAACCTGACAGAGCCCGAGAGGAGCGTTACATACACAGAGAGGTTAAAGAGGTTGGAGCAGGAGACTGTTATATACACAGAGAGGTTGGAGCAGGAGTCTTGTAGCGTCATACCCAAAAATACTTGAGGCTGTAATCACTGCCAACGGTGCAGTGAAATGTCTAAAAAAACTGTTTTTGCTTTGTCATTATGGGGTATTGTGTGTAGATTGATGAGAGGGGCAAAACGGATACATTTTATAATAAGGCTGTAACGTAAGGAAAATATGGAAAAAGTCAAGGGGTCTGAATACTTTCCGAACTCACTGTATCTGCCTCATGGCATGATGTCATCCAGTCTCTCACCGGGCTCTGATTTCTGGTAGATTCCATATACTCCTGGTACCATTTCACTCCTGGTCTCGGTCCCCGAAATGTCATTGTCCCATTCGTCCACTCTTACCTAGGCCTACACCAGACTTTGTGCCTCTGATAACTGGACATTTTGTTAAATGTGTCATTACTTATCACATCTCTTACTTGTAGTTAAGAAGAAGGGGTCGCCACACTTGCTGCAAATGAGTTCTGCTTTTCTATCATCTATCAGTGTTAGTCAGTTTTTGTCCCCGTTTTCTTTCTGCGGCTGTTGTGTTAGCGTTGCTAGTGAGGGAGAGTGGAGGGAGCCAGTGAGGAGTCTGTCCACTCTGGGCTTAGCGTTGCTAGTGAGGGAGAGTGGAGGGAGCCAGTGAGGAGTCTGTCCACTCTGGGCTTAGCGTTGCTAGTGAGGGAGAGTGGAGGGAGCCAGTGAGGAGTCTGTCCACTCTGGGCTTAGCGTTGCTAGTGAGGGAGAGTGGAGGGAGCCAGTGAGGAGTCTGTCCACTCTGGGCTTAGCGTTGCTAGTGAGGGAGAGTGGAGGGAGCCAGTCAGGAGTCTGTCCACTCTGGGCTTAGCGTTGCTAGTGAGGGAGAGTGGAGGGTGCCAGTGAGGAGTCTGTCTACTCTGGGCTGTGCCTTTAGGGAAGTCATTTGACGGCTTCATGCTCCACAGAACACCATCTGAGATCCAGACTGTTGGAATATTCATATGTTTAGACCTCCTTGAAGGTCACTGGGTCTCTAATATTTACCTGCTGACATCCTCTTGTTTTTTATTTTAATATTGAGGTCTGGGAGCTTTCCATACGTTTAGTTGATAGATGACGTGTATATAGAGAATATTGTGTTTCACAGAATATTACATTGGAAATTAGCAACATCGCAAATGTGTGATTTTGAGTGAGTTTCATTGTAATCGATTCAATTGAGGGGTGATTTTTCTTCCAACTCGATAGGTTATTAAAGCTGCCCGTTATGACGAAAGCATTCCTTGATTAGCACAGTTTTAGACCAGCAGCAGCCTAGAGAGTTTTCATCTAAATAATGAGACTGTAGGGGTTAAGAATACACCAGCGCTCTACACATCATCCTACACTACTGTGGGGTTCTGTAGCCCACATGGCTCTGACTACCTGCGCTGAAATGATGTGCGGGTGGAAGCGCAATGCTCCTGTGAACGCGCCAGCCTATCGTGCGCGTTCGTAGCCACTTGAGCGCCTATTATCAGTGGAAGCGAATGGAGCATCCTCTTTTATCCACTCATGCCCGCCCCTCCGTTAACCTGCGAAACAAAGGACGCTGACCTCACCATGGAAGGACTTTTGACTCACCGAGGCGGTGTGTGCTGTGCCGACTACACGCGGTAGTTGTGTGGTCGTAAGGAGCTCGTGGTGGATCATTATGAGATGCTGAGCAGTCCGGGGCTGCTGCAGTGTTCGGGAGAATGGACTGCCTATGTATTGTTACCACCAAGGTAAGCACGCTGGAGTTGCATGTCTGGTAGTTGACCAGATGCGCGCAGAGAGAGCGCATCGTTGATTTGAAGTAGTGGATCTTTTTTTTTCTCCAGTTGGCATGCTTCATCATAATGGAATTAACCATCACAAACCAGCTTAATCTGATTTGTCACAGCTCGAGTACATTTGATATTTTATACATAAATACACAGGTGCTCAATTAGCCTAATGGCATGTTTGTTGTAGGTAACAGGATTGGCAGTTAATCTGAGACCTATTTACTGTAGGCTATTTACCAGGGTTTTACAAAGGATTTTTGTTTGCTTTAACAAAGTCAGTAATACTGCATAACACCAACAGCGCCGGCTTGAAAGTTATTGGACTTTGAACGATTTCATGAGAGGATTCTCACGATGCTGTTTAGTCAAAGTAGCCTATATAGCCTATCTGAGGGGAGATTATTCAAATGATTTGTTTGATAAAGTTAGGAATTAATAATAATAATTCTCAGATAGATGGGAATGAAAAAGGGTATTTGGTGAATAGTCCCCACTGGGTTGCTTTGCCAAGGTCATTTTTAAACAGATCTACATATCTCAAACAGTTTCTTTTTAGAGAATTGGATTGTCACAGAGATATACTGTACATACGGACATGCATTTAATGTAGTCTCGTCAGTGCCTACTGGTTGTTGTCTGTCCCCCATCACAAGGTGGCGTCCTCCCTTCCTCCCTTCCTCCCTTCCTTGCTTCCTTGCTCCCTTGCTTCCTTGCTCCCTTGCTCCCTTGCTTGCTTGCTCCCTTGCTTGCTTGCTCCCTTGCTTGCTTGCTCCCTTGCTTGCTTGCTCCCTTCCTTGCTTGCTCCCTTCCTTGCTTGCTCCCTTCCTTGCTTGCTCCCTTCCTTCCTTCGTTCCTTCCTTCCTTCCTTCCTTCCTTTGTTCCTTCCTTCCTTCCTTCCTTTGTTCCTTCCTTCCTTCGTTCCTTCCTTCCTTCCTTCACTCCTTCCTTCCTTCCTTCCTGCGTTACGGTACCCCACATTTACTGTTATTTCTACATCAGATCAATGTTTGTAGGGCTGCCTCCGCCTCTCTGAGTGAGGCTGATATTGGGTTGGTGGCTCAGCCGTCCCTTCAAAGGACTGGGTGGTCCCAGGGTGTGTATGAATACTTTATTAGGCTGGCTAGCAGCGGGGGCCCATCTCCTCCCCAGCACTCGTTAGTCTTCCCCAGCCCTGCTCTGCCCTGCATGAGTAAGGTCAGCCAGGCCCACAATCACTAAGGCCCTGTGGCCCAGTTCAACCGGATCAGAAATAACTTTTTTCTAAATCACTTTATACATGCTTACGAGAACAGGAATATGGTCGGCAGTGTCTGCCGCTGATTAGGCGAATACCCGGGGTATTCAGCACGACAGAAATGCTATGGCATGTTTTCAAACTACCGGTAGTTTCGTTGGGAACATACTGTATATAAAGTGGTCTGTGCATTTGAACAACAGCCTAAATACACCTGTTACCCTTTTGCATGTAAAACAATGTAATCACCACTACTGGACACGATGACACCGTTTTGAATAAATCACCAACTATTTAGGAGCAGCCAGCTCACGAGCGAGTTCACCGGTGACAAGCACAGGGAGAATGAAACGATCACACATGCGACAAGTGAAAACACATGATCTTAATGTGGATAGCGAGAGCATAATGCCACAAAGCATGAGGATCTGCCTAGTTAACTTTCATTCTGAAATAACTTAATATTTCAGCGTTTGAGATATGAGATCAGAGAGAGAATTGAAATCTGGATGCGAGCTAGCTGCTAATCAAAGAAAAACAAATCTTAAATTAGGCCCTGGCGCTGATGCTGGCAGAGTAGTAGGTAACTCAATGTCTTGTTTTAACTATATATATTTGAAAGAGTAAAATGTACACACATTTACTACACGTTTTATGAGTATTTTAAACATAATCCCTGAAGAGAGAGTGTGTGTGTGTGTGTGTGTGTGTGTGTGTGTGTGTGTGTGTGTGTGTGTGTGTGTAAGCACACACACACACACACACACAGTGGGGTAAACACACACACACAGTGGGGCAAAAAAGTATTTAGTCAACCACCAATTGTGCAAGTTCTCCCACCAAATGACGAGAGAGGCCTGTAATTTTCATCATAGGTACACTTCAACTATGACAGACAAAATGAGAAACAAAATCCAGAAAATCACATTGTAGGATTTTTAATGAATTTATTTGCAAATTATGGTGAGTTGTGGGGAGTTACATTACATTACATTACATTACCGTTCAAAAGTTTGGGGTCACTTGGCAATGTCCTTGTTTTCCATGAAATAATGCCTGAAATGAGTTGCAAAATGAATAGGAAATATAGTCAAGATGTTGACAAGGTTATAAATAATGATTTTGAATTGAAATAATAATTGTGTCCTTCAAACTTTGCTTTCGTCAAAGAATCCTCGCATTTGCGGCAATTGCAGCCTTGCAGACCGTTGGCATGCTATTTGTCAATTTGTTGAGGTAATCTGAAGAGATTTCACCCCATTTCCTGAAGCACCTCCCACAAGTTGGATTGTCTTGATGACCGTATGGTTCGTAAGAAGTGCTCAAGTTGCTCCCACAACAGCTCAATAGGATTGAGATCCGGTGACTGTGCTGGCCTCTCCATTGTAGACAGAATACCAGCTGACTGCTTCTTCCCTAAATAGTTCTTGCATAGTTTGGAGCTGTACTTTGGATAATTGTCCTGTTGTAGGAGGAAATTGGCTCCAATTAAGCACCGTCCACAGGGTATGGCGTTGCAAAATGGAGTGATATCCTTCCTTCTTCAAGATCCCTTTTACCCTGTACAAATCTCCCACTTTTACCACCACCAAAGCACCCCCAGACCATCACTGCTTCCACCATGCTTGACAGATGGCGTCAAGCACTCCTCCAGCATCTTCATTTTTCCGTCTTAATATTTTCTTTTTATTGGCCAGTCTGAGATATGGCTTTTTTTTTTTGCAACTCTGCCTAGAAGGCCAACATCCCAGAGTCGCCTCTTCACTGTTGATGTTGAGACTGGTGTTTTGCAGGTACTATTTAACGAAGGTGCCAGTTGAGGACTTGTGAGGCGTCTGTTTCTCATACTAGACACTCTAATGTACTTGTCCTCTTGCTCAGTTGTGCACCGGGGCCTCCCACTTCTCTTTCTATTCCGGTTAGATCCAGTTTGTGCAGTTCTGTGAAGGGAGTAGTACACAGCGTTGTACAAGATCTTCAGTTTCTTGGCAATTTCTCGCATGTAATAGCCTTCATTTCTCAGAACAAGAATAGACTGACGAGTTTCAGAAGAAAGGTCTTTGTTTCTGGCCATTTTGAGCCTATAATCGAACCCACAAATGCTGATGCTCCAGATACTCAACTAGTCTAAAGAAGGCCAGTTCTATTGCTTCTTTAATCAGCAAAACATTTTCAGCCGTGCTAACATAATTGCAAAAGGGTTTTCTAATGATCAATTAGCCTTTTTAAAATGATAAACTTGGATTAGCTAACACAACGCGCCATTGGAACACAGGAGTGATGGTTGCTGATAATGGGCCTCTGTACGCCTATGTAGATATTCCATAAAAAATCAGCCGTTTCCAGCTACAATAGTCATTTACAACATTAACAATGTCTACACTGTATTTCTGATCAATTTGATGTTATTTTAATGGACAAAAAGCTGTTATCTTTTTTTCTTTCAAAAACAAGGACATTTTTAAGTGACCCAAAACTTTTTAACTGGTGTATATATTTTTAAAATAATACTTTTTAATTTTTTTTGACCAATCATAAGTTTGGTGGCTTCCCTGATGCCCTAATGGATGGGCCGCAACTAACGGTCAGACACCCTCTAACAGCTAGAACTCATAGGGGTTTTGACTTGTGAAGATGAAGGCTTCCGCCTACTGTTTTGGAGTCTGGTTCCACTGTGTTTCTTCCTGTCTGGGGAGTTGATCCATTCTACTGTGTTTCTTCCTGTCTGGGGAGTTGATCTATTCTACTGTGTTTCTTCCTGTCTGGGGAGTTGATCTATTCTACTGTGTTTCTTCCTGTCTGGGGAGTTGATCTATTCTACTGTGTTTCTTCCTGTCTGGGGAGTTGATCTATTCTACTGTGTTTCTTCCTGTCTGGGGAGTTGATCTATTCTACTGTGTTTCTTCCTGTCTGGGGAGTTGATCTATTCTACTGTGTTTCTTCCTGTCTGGGGAGTTGACCTATTCTACTGTGTTTCTTCCTGTCTGGGGAGTTGATCTATTCTACTGTGTTTCTTCCTGTCTGGGGAGTTGACCTATTCTACTGTGTTTCTTCCTGTCTGGGGAGTTGATCTATTCTACTGTGTTTCTTCCTGTCTGGGGAGTTGATCTATTCTACTGTGTTTCTTCCTGTCTGGGGAGTTGATCTATTCTACTGTGTTTCTTCCTGTCTGGGGAGTTGATCTATTCTACTGTGTTTCTTCCTGTCTGGGGAGTTGATCTATTCTACTGTGTTTCTTCCTGTCTGGGGAGTTGATCTATTCTACTGTGTTTCTTCCTGTCTGGGGAGTTGATCTATTCTACTGTGTTTCTTCCTGTCTGGGGAGTTGATCTATTCTACTGTGTTTCTTCCTGTCTGGGGAGTTGATCTATTCTACTGTGTTTCTTCCTGTCTGGGGAGTTGATCTATTCTACTGTGTTTCTTCCTGTCTGGGGAGTTGATCTATTCTACTGTGTTTCTTCCTGTCTGGGGAGTTGATCTATTCTACTGTGTTTCTTCCTGTCTGGGGAGTTGATCTATTCTACTGTGTTTCTTCCTGTCTGGGGAGTTGATCTATTCTACTGTGTTTCTTCCTGTCTGGGGAGTTGATCTATTCTACTGTGTTTCTTCCTGTCTGGGGAGTTGATCCATTCTACTGTGTTTCTTCCTGTCTGGGGAGTTGATCTATTCTACTGTGTTTCTTCCTGTCTGGGGAGTTGATCTATTCTACTGTGTTTTCCTGTCCTGTCTGGGAGTTGATCTATTCTACTGTGTTTCTTCCTGTCTGGGGAGTTGATCTATTCTACTGTGTTTCTTCCTGTCTGGGGAGTTGATCTATTCTACTGTGTTTCTTCCTGTCTGGGGAGTTGATCTATTCTACTGTGTTTCTTCCTGTCTGGGGAGTTGATCTATTCTACTGTGTTTCTTCCTGTCTGGGGAGTTGATCTATTCTACTGTGTTTCTTCCTGTCTGGGGAGTTGATCTATTCTACTGTGTTTCTTCCTGTCTGGGGAGTTGATCTATTCTACTGTGTTTCTTCCTGTCTGGGGAGTTGATCTATTCTACTGTGTTTCTTCCTGTCTGGGGAGTTGATCTATTCTACTGTGTTTCTTCCTGTCTGGGGAGTTGATCTATTCTACTGTGTTTCTTCCTGTCTGGGGAGTTGATCTATTCTACTGTGTTTCTTCCTGTCTGGGGAGTTGATCTATTCTACTGTGTTTCTTCCTGTCTGGGGTGTTTCTTCCTGTCTGGGGAGTTGATCTATTCTACTGTGTTTCTTCCTGTCTGGGGAGTTGATCTATTCTACTGTTTCTTCCTGTCTGGGGAGTTGATCTATTCTACTGTGTTTCTTCCTGTCTGGGGAGTTGATCTATTCTACTGTGTTTCTTCCTGTCTGGGGAGTTGATCTATTCTACTGTGTTTCTTCCTGTCTGGGGAGTTGACCTATTCTACTGTGTTTCTTCCTGTCTGGGGAGTTGATCTATTCTACTGTGTTTCTTCCTGTCTGGGGAGTTGATCCATTCTACTTCCATCTTGTCTTGCTCTTCTGGTATTAAGACCCATACATGAGGGCTATAAATGACACCCAGGGTTTATAAATAAGGCCAAGGCACTTTTTGTTGAAATGCTTTTGTACAAAGTGATATAAAAAATTGAATGTTTATATATTTGGTATAATTGGGTGTACTAAAGACAATGCATCACATTTGTCATTACAGAGATAATCTTTCTGAAAAAAAAAAAAAAAAACCCAAGATGGGTGATTGAGGTGTGACGTAAGTACAGTAACAGAAGGCCCATGTTTTCATTCCCACTTCAATGTGTTGCTCCTGAGGCAATCCCCTGGCTCGTTACTCCATCCATGCTTCTGTTGAATGGGAGACACAGACCGAGAGAGAGAGCTGAGTAGGAGGACTGAGTTGAGTTAATCTGTCAGGCTGTACAGTACGGTACAGGCGGTGGACAGACGCAGGCACCAGTACTCAGGGAACACTATATGAAAGGTGTCCTGGATGGCTGTTAAATCACACTGCTCTCGCTCCTCTCCATTACGCTTTGCAGGCCAGTCAACATGGGTCCCCTCCCCACACTGAATAACAAACTGATGTAGTGTTTAGCCCACAGCCAGCGCACAGCAGTAAATTAGATGGAGTGGCCAGGACTAGCTTGTTTTACATTAATGTAGATGTACTAAACCAGCTGTATGTATGGTTCTGTTTGTTTATATCCCAATGTTCACACAGTCATTATATACAGTATATTCATATTTTATTTATAAATATATATTTTACATTTTTTTTTACCCCCTTTTCTCCCCAATTTTGTGGTATTCAATTGGTAGTTAATCTTGTCTCATCGCTGCGACTCCCGTACAGACTCGGGAGGTGAAGGTCCAGAGCCGTGATTCCTCTGAAACACAACCCAACCAAGCCGCACTGCTTCTTGACACAACGCCTACTTAACCCGGAAGCCAGCCACACCAATGTGTTGGAGGAAACGTCATACACCTGGTGACCGTGTCAGCGTGCACTGTGCCCGGCCCACCACAGGAGTCGCTAGAGCGCGATGGGACAAGGACATCCCTGCCTGGACAAACCCTCCCCTAACCCGGACGACGCTGGGACAATTGTGCTCCGCCCAATGGGTCTCCCGGTCGCGGCCGGCTGGGACAGAGCCGGGACTCGAACCAGAATATCTCGTGGCACAGCTAGTGTTGCGATGTAGTGTCTTAGACCACTGGGCCACTCCCAATGCCCTACAGTTGATTCATACATCTACATGCACTATACAGAATGATATACAGAACTCTATACAGTAGTTTGACTTAACTCCTAGTTTTACAAACATTTTAAACTACTGAATGCTATTGGTTAA
Source organism: Oncorhynchus tshawytscha (assembly GCF_018296145.1). Taxonomy (NCBI): domain Eukaryota; kingdom Metazoa; phylum Chordata; class Actinopteri; order Salmoniformes; family Salmonidae; genus Oncorhynchus; species Oncorhynchus tshawytscha. The sequence goes on from NC_056433.1 coordinate 82,063,502, forward strand.
TTGTGTTGTACAGTCGACGCTCACCTGGTCAGTTGTAATTGTTATGTCTTTGAACACAAACGTGTCCTAGACTATATCTCTTGAGACAAGTAAGACAAAAAAAGACTCCTAATTAGCCTCAGTAGGGAAAGTGTGCTATTAAAATCATCTCCAGTCAGTCTGGTGCCTTGGCATGTGAGAGGTGCGTGACCCAGTCATCTTTGTGATCCGAGGGGAACTGGACAACATCTGGACCACCTCTGTTCTGTTCTGCCCTGGAGGAGAACTCACTCTCTCTACCGGAACTCCAAGGTTGTGACTGAGATGTTACCCTTCCCCCGCTCTGACTCCGTCCTCCATCCTGATTCGTGACCTTCCCCAGAAAGATAAACGGCCTCCTCTCAGAGGACACACGGTGTTGTTGTCGATGTCCCATCTGGCCATGTTAGAAAGGATTAAACTATGGTAACATGTCATCTAACCCTAACCTCACCCCCAACCTTGGTCCTGGGGTCTGAGTTAAGATCCAGAAAACCTTTGCATCGTCAGTCTTTCTAGATTGGTCATCTGTTGTAAGGACCACCGGATGGCTGGAGTCAGGAGCCTATGAGAGCGATCTCACCTAGAACGACGAGAGGTTGTCTGACAACCTGGGTAGCTCAGTTGGTAACGGCGCCCGCAACGCCAGGATAGTGAGTGAGTGAGTGAGTGATTCTCTTTTTATAGTCAATTTACTGAGTTTGGGACTTGACTCCTCAATGTCCTTGAGAGCTGTGTGTGTGGCTGAATGGCTATAATACCCCTTTTCTTTAACTTGTATGAGTTCAGAGTTGTTGACCACTTCATTTTGTTATCAGTCGTTTATCACTCAGTGGGAGGCCAGTCGTTTATCGCTCCGTGGGAGGTCAGTTGATCTGCCTACAGACGGAGCCTTTTAATAACTTCCTGTGTGTCTGTCTGTCGTTGACCAACGGGACAGCTGCAATCCGTCGCCACAGTCAGCTCGTTAAGCTAAAACTGGAGTCATGAGAACCCAACCACCGGGGCTGAAGGGACAAGCGGATAGTGGCAGGGACCAACAGGCTGAAGGGACAAACAGATTGTCCCTGTTGTTCCATGGCAATATCTGTTGGTCCTTTCAGCCTGTTGGTCCTTTCAGCCTGTTGGTCCATGGAACTAACAGATCGTGTCAGGGACCAGGGACCAACAGTCTGAAGGGACAAACAGGTGTGTAATTCGAACCGTGGCTGCCCCAGCTCATCTCTCAAGATCAGCCACTTCAATAATCCACCTCTGACACGCAGACAGGACAATCTTAGCTCATCCATTATCCAATCACAGGCCTCCCCTGATAAAAACACTTTCTTTACAGTAAGGTAAAACCTAGAGATTTGTAAGGAGCGTGCATGCGTGCGTGATGTCAATGCACTTTCTGTGAATTTACGTGACACCACAGTGCCTGTAGTCAAGGACAGAAACTGTGCTCTCTCTTCTCTACTGCAGTGTTTCTCAATCACTTCCTCTGGGGATTTCAGTCGGCTTCACATTTTTGTTCCATTCCACCACTTGCACACCTGCTGTTTAACATGTCAACATGTCATCAAGCCATTGATTAGTTGAATCAGGTGTAGAACAACATTGTGTACCAGATGAGGGGGTCCTTAATGCCTCTTAAGGATCTAACTGCCTGTAGCTCAGGACCTGATGCAAGGATATTCATATTCTTGATATAATTTGTAAGGAAACACTTTGAAGTTTGTGGAAATGTGAAATTAATGTAGGAGAATATAACACATTAGATCTGGTAAAAGATAATATGAATAAAAAAACAGTTTAAAAAAAATTATTTCATTTATTTAAAAAAAAAATTGTAACTTTGAAATGCACAGAAATCCTCTGAGGCATGCTCTGTTGCATCTCCCTCTGCTGTATTTGTCAGGTTGGGCGGGGGGAACTGCCCCGTCTAGAACAACTGGGGAAACACTGCACTACAGATACAGTAATGCTGAGTGTCCTGCGCCCACATCCTTTGCTGAGTTTTTTTTCTCAGACACACTGAACGCCAATTAGCCTAGAGATAATGCTGACAGCTCCCTAGTCTTAGGAGATCAGGCTATTGTGAGTTAGACTTTTTTTTATTTTGGCCACAGGGTTTGCTATTTTTAGGATGGTTCAAGCATAAAAGAAACCTGGGCAGTGTTGTTGTGAAGCGGTCGTTACGGACGTTTGTTGAATAGTAACGTTGAGGGACTGATTGATTGTATTGAATAGTAACGTTGAGGGACTGATGTATTGAATAGTAATGTTGAGGGACTGATTGATTGTATTGAATAGTAACGTTGAGGGACTGATGTATTGAATAGTAACATTGAGGGACTGATTGATTGTATTGAATAGTAATGTTGAGGGACTGATTGATTGTGTTGAATAGTAATGTTGAGGACTGATTGATTGTGTTGAATAGTAATGTTGAGGGACTGATTGATTGTATTGAATAGTAATGTTGAGGGACTGATTGTGTTGAATAGAACCAGGGACTGATTGATTGTGTTGAATAGGTTGAGGGACTGATTGATTGTGTTGAATAGTAATGTTGAGGGACTGATTGATTGTGTTGAATAGGTTGAAACTGATTGATTGTCTTGAATAGCCAATGTTGAGGACTGATTGATTGTATTGAATAGTAACGTTGAGGGACTGATTGATTGTAAATAGTAACATTGAGGGACTGATTGATTGTATTGAATAGTAATGTTGAGGGACTGATTGATTGTTTGAATAGTAATGTTGAGGGACTGATTGATTGTGTTGAATAGTAATGTTGAGGGACTGATTGATTGTATTGAATAGTAATGTTGAGGGACTGATTGTTTGAATAGCTCGTTGAGGGACTGATTGATTGTGTTGAATAGTAATGTTGAGGGACTGATTGATTGTGTTGAATAGTAATGTTGAGGGACTGATTGATTGTATTGAATAGTAACGTTGAGGGACTGATGTATTGAATAGTAATGTTGAGGGACTGATTGATTGTATTGAATAGTAACGTTGAGGGACTGATTGATTGTATTGAATAGTAACATTGAGGGACTGATTGATTGTATTGAATAGTAACGTTGAGGGACTGATTGATTGTATTGAATAGTAACGTTGAGGGACTGATTGATTGTATTGAATATATTAACTGATTGCCTGGGATTGAATAGGGGTTGAGGGACTGATTGATTGTATTGAATAGTAACGTTGAGGGACTGATGTATTGAATAGTGAGTTGAGGGACTGATTGAATTGAATAGTAACACCTTGAGGGACTGATGTATTGAATAGTAATGTTGAGGACCATTGATTGTATTGAATAGTAACGTTGAGGGACTGATTGATTGTATTGAATAGTAACGTTGAGGGACTGATTGATTGTATTGAATAGTAACGTTGAGGGACTGATTGATTGTATTGAATAGTAACGTTGAGGGACTGATTGATTGTATTGAATAGTAACGTTGAGGGACTGATTGATTGTATTGAATAGTAACGTTGAGGGACTGATTGATTGTATTGAATAGTAACGTTGAGGGACTGATTGATTGTGTTGAATGTAACGGAGGGACTGATTGATTGTGTTGAATAGTAACGTTGGGGACTGATTGATTGTGTTGAATAGTAATGTTGAGGGACTGATTGATTGTATTGAATAGTAACGTTGAGGGACTGATTGATTGTATTGAATAGTAACGTTGAGGGACTGATTGATTGTATTGAATAGTAACGTTGAGGGACTGATTGATTGTATTGAATAGTAATGTTGAGGGACTGATTGATTGAGTTATCAGAATAGGGTAGCGACTGAATAGGTTATCCCTGGTTTAATCTGGGGAATCGTGTTAGTTAATGCCTCGGCACCAGACTCAGAGGGTTGGAAGGGCCTGGAACATCAGTCACGTCTGTCACCCAGGTCCCTAGAACCAGTCAGTTACACGAGGACACTGACAGATGGGGAAGAGAGAGAGAGCTAGCTTTGAATGGAAACTCACGCTTTTCTTAAGCCAACTGGTATCTGCAGTTTTCTGTATCATACTCCGTGTTAAATAATGCAACAGAAGTGCCCTGCGTCCTCTATGGTCCTTTTTGTTGATTACTTTGGTATTCCTGTGCTCCAACAGAGCAAAAGTTTTACCCTTAAGCTTAGCCTCTTAAGCTCTAAGAAATAAGAAGCTTACCTTTACCCTGTAATTGTCTTTGGAAAGACCTATTTTTAGAGAGTCAAGAGAATTGGTAAGAGCTTGGTAGCGTGGTTTTTTTTGACAGGTACTCGTGGTAACAGCAGGATGCATTGCGGAAGCCGGCCAGCCGTCCATCCATCCAGAGATATATATATATAATCCAGGGGAATTTTCATGATTGAATATATTAATCTGAGCCTGGGAGAGAGGGGAGGGGTGGAATAGGGTCAGCGGTGCACTGTGGGCAGAGTTACTGTGAGTCTAAGGGAATAATCAACAACAACACCTTTTTATTACATCGCCATGGAGGACCAGAGGAGTGACAGAGGACGCAATGTAAAGTATACCTTCTGTTTGACGCTGGTGCGTTGTTGAGTTATGGCGGTCGAGGAGATATTTTACGGGGCTGTGGGCTGTTACTCTTATACCCGGGGCTGTGGGCTGTTACTCTTATACCCGGGGCTGTGGGCTGACTCTTATACCCGGGGCTGTGGGCTGTTATACTTATACCCGGGGCTGTGGACTGTTACTCTTATAGTGAAACTCTTATACCAGGGCTGTAGGCTAGACTCTTATACCCGGTGAAACCCAGGGCTGTGGGCTGTTATACTTATACCCGGGGCTGTGGGCTGTTACTCTTATACCCGGGGCTGTGGGCTGTTAGACCTTATACCCGGGGCTGTGGGCTGTTACTCTTATACCCGGGGCTGTGGGCTGACTCTTATACCCGGGGCTGTGGGCTGTTACTCTTATACCCGGGGCTGTTACTCTTATACCCGGGGCTGTGGGCTGTTACTCTTATACCCAGGGGCTGTTACTCTTACACCCAGGGCTGTGCTGTTACTCTTATACCATCAAAACTGTTTAAATACCCGGGGCTGTGGGCTGTTACTCTTATACCCGGGGCTGTAACTTTATTTAAACCCGGGGCTGATGGGCTGTTACTCTTATACCCGGGGCTGTGGGCTGTTATTGTACCCAGGGCTGTGGGCTGTTACTCTTATACCCAGGGCTGTTACTTTATACCCAGGGCTGTTACTCTTATACCCAGGGCTGTTACTCTTATACCCAGGGCTGTTACTCTTATACCCAGGGCTGTGGGCTGTTACTCTTATACCCAGGGCTGTTACTCTTATACCCAGGGCTGTTACTCTTATACCCAGGGCTGTTGGCTGTTACTCTTATACCCAGGGCTGTTACTCTTATACCCAGGGCTGTGGGCTGTTACTCTTATACCCAGGGCTGTGGGCTGTTACTGGATACCCAGGGCTGTGGGCTGTTACTCTTATACCCAGGGCTGTTGGCTGTTACTCTTATACCCAGGGCTGTTACTCTTATACCCAGGGCTGTGGGCCCGATGCTTATACCCAGGGCTGTTACTCTTATACCCATGGCTGTTACTCTTATACCCAGGGCTGTGGGCTGTTACTCTTATACCCAGGGCTGTGGGCTGTTACTCTTATACCCAGGGCTGCTACTCTTATACCCAGTGAAATGCTGAATACAACAGGTGTAGTAGACCTTACAGGGAAATGCTGAATACAACAGGTGTAGTAGACCTTACAGGGAAATGCTGAATACAACAGGTGTAGTAGACCTTACAGGGAAATGCTGAATACAACAGCTGTAGGTAGACCTTACAGGGAAATGCTGAATACACAGGTGTAGTAGACCTTACAGTGAAATGTTGAATACAACAGGTGTAGGTAGACCTTACTGTGAAATGCTGAATACAACAGGTGTAGTAGACCTCACAGTGAAATGCTGAATACAACAGGTGTAGTAGACCTCACAGTGAAATGCTGAATACAACAGGTGTAGTAGACCTCACAGGGAAATGCTTACTAATAACCATCAAAACTGTTTAAATAGGCCTACATTCCTTTTAGGATTTTATTAACTTTATTTAAATGTAGATCAACTTGACCTAATAGCGGGAGTGTGATTGTAAGCATTTGTTTTACTAACTTAGTCTGTGTATTGAACTTTCTACATCTCCACTTTCCAACTGTGCTTTGATGCTGGAGCGGCTAACCGCTAGCTGAGTAGGGGTGTGGAGTGATGCTGGAGCGGCTAACCGCTAGCTGAGTGGGGGTGTGGAGTGATGCTGGAGCGGCTAACCGCTAGCTGAGTGGGGGTGTGGAGTGATGCTGGAGCGGCTAACCGCTAGCTGAGTGGGGGTGTGGGGGTGATGCTGGTGCGGCTAACCGCTAGCTGGGGGGGGAGAGTGATGCTGGTGCGGCTAACCGCCAGCTGCGTGGGGAGGAGTGATGCTGGTGCGGCTAACCGCTAGCTGAGTGGGGGTGTGGAGTGATGCTGGTGCGGCTAACCGCTAGCTGAGTGGGGGTGTGGAGTGATGCTGGTGCGGCTAACCGCTAGCTGAGTGGGGGTGTGGAGTGATGCTGGTGCGGCTAACCGCTAGCTGAGTGGGGGTGTGGAGTGATGCTGGTGCGGCTAACCGCTAGCTGAGTGGGGGTGTGTGGAGTGATGCTCGTGCGGCTAACCGCTAGCTGAGTGGGGGTGTGGAGTGATGCTGGTGCTGGTGCGGCTAACCGCTAGCTGAGTGGGGGTGTGGAGTGATGCTGGTGCGGCTAACCGCTAGCTGAGTGGGGGTGTGGAGTGATGCTGGTTTATTTCATACCATCATTTACGCATGCCATGTGATCAATGAGCATGTGTCTGGTTTCTCTGTCCTGTTAATGTTGACGGGAGCACACACAGAAGTAACTAGCCTGCTTCTCAGTCGTTTTTATTCCACCTCAACACAGGAAGTCAATGAAGTCCGTTTTGGTTTTTATACATCCATTCAAATTATAATAGTTCCTCACCGTATTTGAAAAACGTTCCTAAAACGCTCCCCCTTCGATAATCAGTGTCGCTGATAAATAGGCTTTGGACAATGTTGCGTGTATTTGTTTCTAATGTAATGATTGTCAATTCCATCTTCCTACTATAGCTACCCCTTTTATACTTCCTTATCAGTTCATTCACTTCTTCTAGAAAGCCTAAGGTAGGCTTAGTTTAAAAAAAAAAAACATTTTAAGGAAAGTTTGACATCAAATGTATTTATATAGCCCTTCGTACATATAGCCCTTCGTACATCAGCTGATATCTCAAAGTGCTGTACAGAAACCCAGCCTAAACCTAGGAAGAAACCTAGAGAGGAACCAGGCTATGTGGGGTGGCCAGTCCTCTTCTGGCTGTGCCGGGTGGAGATTATAACAGAACACGGCCAAGATGTTCAAATGTTCATAGATGACCAGCAGCAAATAACAATAATCACAGGCAGAACAGTTGAAACTGGAGCAGCAGCACGGTAACTTTGATTTACGGTGGTGTGCGTGTTTTAGTTGGCTGATTCTCTCTATAGGCCTATATGTCCATTCAGAAAGTTTCCTAAAGTAGCCTGTCTGGAATCCAGAAGTATATCCATGTTAACAGGTGTACAAACATAATTGTGACCTTTGCTTTTTACCCTAAAGGGTAAACCAATGGTTTTAGCACATCCACTGAGTTCCCTAAAGGGTAAACCAATGGTGTTAGCACATCCACTGAGTTCCCTAAAGGGTAAACCAATGGTGTTAGCACATCCACTGAGTTCCCTAAAGGGTAAACCAATGGTGTTAGCACATCCACTGAGTTCCCTAAAGGGTAAACCAATGGTGTTAGCACATCCACTGAGTTCCCTAAAGGGTAAACCAATGGTGTTAGCACATCCACTGAGTTCCCTAAAGGGTAAACCAATGGTGTTAGCACATCCACTGAGTTCCCTAAAGGGTAAACCAATGGTGTTAGCACATCCACTGAGTTCCCTAAAGGGTAAACCAATGGTGTTAGCACATCCACTGAGTTCCCTAAAGGGTAAACCAATGGTGTTAGCACATCCACTGAGTTCCCTAAAGGGTAAACCAATGGTGTTAGCACATCCACTGAGTTCCCTAAAGGGTAAACCAATGGTGTTGGCACATCCACTGAGTTCCCTAAAGGGTAAACCAATGGTGTTAGCACATCCACTGAGTTCCCTAAATTAAACATTGGTAATTAGCACATCCACTGAGTTCCCTAAAGGGTAAACCAATGGTGTTAGCACACTCCACTGAGTTCCCTAAAGGGTAAACCAATGGTGTTAGCACTACTGAGTTCCCTAAAGGGTAAACCACATGAGTTTCGTTCCCTGTGGGATTCACATCTTAAATGTTGTTAAACCAATGGTTTTGTGTCTACTGAGTTCCCTAAAATAAAGGAATGGTTTTTTTGTTCCACTGAGTTCCCTAAAGGGTAAACCAAAATAGTACATTTGTGAAATAGAGTTTAAAGGTAAATGAATGGTGTTAGCATTCCACTGAGTTCCCTATATTACATTTATGTATTCAGAGGTGTTCTTAAAGAGCGAAGACACATTAGTGAATGCAGACATTTTCGTTCCCTGTGGGATTCACATCTTAAATGTTGTTAAAGGCTTGATATTGTTTTGTGTCAAATTGTTGTTAAAATAATAGGATATGGTTGTTTTTTGTTATGCTGTTCAGCCAAAATAGTACATTTGTGAAATAGATTTATTGTGAATGATCGAGTCGATTTAAGGCAGCCCACTACACATCTCTGATTCAGAGGTGTTGGGTTAAATGAGGAAGACACATTTCAGTTGAATGCATTCAGTTGTACAACTGACTAGGTATCTCCCTTTCTTTTTATATATGTGGTGCAAATATGCCTTGAGATTTTGTTGGTTACTCAACTAAACTGTCTCTTCTACTATTTGAATGGTTTTGAACACAGTCTTAATACAGATCTGTCCCTATCGTCCCTTCTGATCCAGACAAATGTTGATAAGCTTTCTACCCTTCATTAGCTGTGTGGCCCTGTGTCATGTGCAAGGCTGTGTGGCGCTTGTGTCATGTGACGTGCAGTGTGTGGCGGGGTGTCATGTGACGTGCAGTGTGTGGCGCTTGTGTCATGTGACGTGCAGTGTGTGGCGCTTGTGTCATGTGACGTGCAGTGTGTGGCGCTTGTGTCATGTGACACACTGCATCACACGTGTGACAGGGATGAGCAGGGTGCTCTCTAAAGCGCAGGCAGAGATTTACGTGATACTGACACGATGATAATGATGTTTGTCTGTCTAAAGGGACTGTGTGTGTGTGTGTGTGTGTGTGATGATGTGTCTTCCCCAGTGGGGAACATTACTTTTTTAAAAAGTAACTCATTAGTTGTTACATTACTTTTTCCTTACCAAACACACACACACACAACCCTCTGAAAATGCCTTGCGAGTATTAGTCATTGATATGCCTAGTAAAGGGAACACACTACCGTAGTATGGCTCGCCTTCTTAGAACTCGTGGAATGTTCCGCTAAGCTCCGGAAGTTGTCCCATGCAGCATTGTGATGTCACTCGAAAATCATAGGAGAGCTCAAAGCCGAGATCTCTGTCCGATTTCCTAATAGTTGTTTCCGTTGTTTTAGTAAATTGAACTGTGTATTTTTCTCCCGAGTGGTGAAGCGGTCGAAGGCACTGCATCTCAGTGCTTGAGGCACCCAGCGCTTCAAAGCATCGTTGTCCATTATTAATCAAAACCCAACATTTTAGCCAGCTTTATGAAATGAGATATACATATTAAAGCCACTAAATACAGGCTATAAAGTCACAACAAGCCCGACATGAGAAATGTAAATGACCTGCGCGTTAAACTGCTGACCACGTGATAAAACCTAAACATAATGCATTGAGATAAATGGCATGAAGTCAAATGAATTACTTACAATCATCAAAGACTCATATGTGTTCATCTAGTTATCTCGTGGTGACGGGTTTAGCCGTTGCTGTTTTGGAACAGATGCACCGTCATTCTCAGTATCAGGTTGACGGCAGGGTAGCCTAGTGGTTAGAGCGTTGACTCGTAACCGGAAGGTTGCAAGTTCAAATCCCCGAGCTGACAAGGTACAAATCTGTCGTTCTGCCCCTGAACAGGCAGTTAACCCACTGTTCCTAGGCCATCATTGAAAATAAGAATTTGTTCTTAAACTGACTTGCCTAGTTAAATAAAGGTAAAATAAAAAAAATCAATGGCAATCGGCTGGCGTAGGTCTTTCTCCGCCAGTCTTGTGGAGCTGTGCCAGGCCTGAAGGTGCTTCTTGATATTTGAAGTAAACATTTTCCACAGTTGACATGCGTTGATCCCCGAGGCACAGTTAGGATTTTATTATAGTTTTTTTTTCTTCTCCTTCTACCAATTCAACATCATGTGGATCAGGATGTGAATACTTCCACGATGTCAAGGCTGTTGGCGCTGCCATCTTGCTAGCTAACTAACTCGTTACCGCAAAAAGTCATTTGAGTACCCCCCCCAACACTGGTCTTCCCCCATCATATGTGATTCCATCCCATGTTCCACCAGAAGAATTACAACTCATTTTATCTATTCTATTCCACCTTGTGTGTCCTTTTATAGTATATAGTGCTGCACTATAGTACAATGAAAGATGACAGTTTGTCTATTTTAAAAGCATATCTGGTAGTTTGGTTTACCGTTTTTCTTTTTTTAGCCAGTATTTCTGAAAGTAGCACCCACGAGTCAAAACTGGTCCCCGAAAATTGTGTACTACGTCACTAATGTGCAGATGCTGTGTGTACACTATGTCATTACTGTCTCTCTCGCTGTACTGTGTGTGTACACTGTGGTTACTGTCTCGCTGTACTGTGTGTGTACACTGTGGTTACTGTCTCTCTCGCTGTACTGTGTGTGTACACTGTGGTTACTGTCTCTCTCGCTGTACTGTGTGTACACTACATCGTTACTGTCTCTCTCGCTGTACTGTGTGTACACTGTGGTTACTGTCTCTCTCGCTGTACTGTGTGTACACTATGTCATTACTGTCTCTCACGCTGTACTGTGTGTACACTATGTCATTACTGTCTCTCTCGCTGTACTGTGTGTGTACACTGTGGTTACTGTCTCTCTCGCTGTACTGTGTGTACACTGTGGTTACTGTCTCTCTCGCTGTACTGTGTGTACACTGTGGTTACTGTCTCTCTCGCTGTACTGTGTGTGTGTACACTGTGGTTACTGTCTCTCTCGTTACTGTCTCTCTCGCTGTACTGTGTGTGTGTGTACACTGTGGTTACTGTCTCTCTCGCTGTACTGTGTGTGTACACTACATCGTTACTGTCTCTCTCGCTGTACTGTGTGTGTACACTGTGGTTACTGTCTCTCTCGCTGTACTGTGTGTGTACACTACATCGTTACTGTCTCTCTCGCTGTACTGTGTGTGTACACTGTGGTTACTGTCTCTCTCGCTTTACTGTGTGTACACTACATCGTTACTGTCTCTCTCGCTGTACTGTGTGTGTACACTGTGGTTACTGTCTCTCTCGCTGTACTGTGTGTGTACACTATGGCATTACTGTCTCTCTCGCTGTACTGTGTGTGTACACTATGTCATTACTGTCTCTCACGCTGTACTGTGTGTACACTGTGGTTACTGTCTCTCTCGCTGTACTGTGTGTGTACACTATGTCATTACTGTCTCTCACGCTGTACTGTGTGTACACTGTGGTTACTGTCTCTCTCGCTGTACTGTGTGTGTACACTATGTCATTACTGTCTCTCTCGCTGTACTGTGTGTGTACACTATGTCATTACTGTCTCTCTCGCTGTACTGTGTGTACACTGTGGTTACTGTCTCTCTCGCTGTACTGTGTGTGTACACTGTGGTTACTGTCTCTCTCGCTGTACTGTGTGTGTACACTGTGGTTACTGTCTCTCTCGCTGTACTGTGTGTACACTGTGGTTACTGTCTCTCTCGCTGTACTGTGTGTGTACACTGTGGTTACTGTCTCTCTCGCTGTACTGTGTGTGTACACTGTGGTTACTGTCTCTCTGTGTGTGTACACTGTGGTGTACTGTGTGTGTACACTGTGGTTACTGTCTCTCTCGCTGTACTGTGTGTGTACACTGTGGTTACTGTCTCTCTCGCTGTACTGTGTGTGTACACTGTGGTTACTGTCTCTCTCGCTGTACTGTGTGTGTACACTGTGGTTACTGTCTCTCTCGCTGTACTGTGTGTACACTGTGGTTACTGTCTCTCTCGCTGTACTGTGTGTACACTGTGGTTACTGTCTCTCTCGCTGTACTGTGTGTGTACACTGTGGTTACTGTCTCTCTCGCTGTACTGTGTGTGTACACTGTGGTTACTGTCTCTCTCGCTGTACTGTGTGTGTACACTGTGGTTACTGTCTCTCTCGCTGTACTGTGTGTACACTACATCGTTACTGTCTCTCTCGCTGTACTGTGTGTGTACACTGTGGTTACTGTCTCTCTCGCTGTACTGTGTGTACACTACATCGTTACTGCCTCTCTCGCTTTACTGTGTGTACACTACATCGTTACTGTCTCTCTCGCTGTACTGTGTACACTACATGTTACTGTCTCTCGCTGTACTGTGTGTACACTGTGGTTACTGTCTCTCTCGCTGTACTGTGTGTGTGTACACTACATCGTTACTGTCTCTCTCGCTTTACTGTGTGTGTACACTACATCGTTACTGTCTCTCTCGCTTTACTGTGTGTACACTACATCGTTACTGTCTCTCTCGCTGTACTGTGTGTACACTACATCGTTACTGTCTCTCACGCTGTACTGTGTGTACACTGTGGTTACTGTCTCTCTCGCTGTACTGTGTGTGTACACTATGTCATTACTGTCTCTCACGCTGTACTGTGTGTACACTGTGGTTACTGTCTCTCTCGCTGTACTGTGTGTGTACACTATGTCATTACTGTCTCTCACGCTGTACTGTGTGTACACTGTGGTTACTGTCTCTCTCGCTGTACTGTGTGTGTACACTACATCGTTACTGTCTCTCTCGCTGTACTGTGTGTACACTACATCGTTACTGTCTCTCTCGCTGTACTGTGTGTACACTATCGTTACTGTCTCTCTCGCTGTACTGTGAGTACACTGTCATTACTGTCTCTCGCTGTACTGTGTGTACACTACATCGTTACTGTCTCTCTCGCTGTACTGTGTGTACACTACATCGTTACTGTCTCTCTCGCTGTACTGTGAGTACACTATGTCATTACTGTCTCTCTCGCTGTACTGTGAGTACACTATGTCATTACTGTCTCTCTCGCTTTACTGTGTGTGTACACTGTGGTTACTGTCTCGCTGTACTGTGTGTGTACACTGTGGTTACTGTCTCTCTCGCTGTACTGTGTGTGTACACTGTGGTTACTGTCTCTCTCGCTGTACTGTGTGTGTACACTATGTCGTTACTGTCTCTCTCGCTGTACTGTGTGTACACTACATCGTTACTGTCTCTCTCGCTGTACTGTGAGTACACTATGTCATTACTGTCTCTCTCGCTGTACTGTGTGCGCGCGCGTGTGTCTAGCTAGGTGTCACTCAAATGGCGAGGGACTGAAACTCATTGGCTGAAAATCAGATCGCTAGGCGGCTGGCCCACGTGGGGGTAAATGTAGGGAAAATGGAAGCTTCACAGCTTCCAGAAAATAGTTGCTTTCAAATGAGGGATTTGGTGGCTAATTGAGCTGTGACAGTAATCCTGCTCATAGATTATGCATGGTATTGTTTGAAGTACACATTGACACATCTTTAACATGTCTAAAGTGAAAGACATTTGATTCTCCTATATCTTATAGTGGTATTATTGAATTAATATACAGTAATGAGGATATCCAAATTAAAAACGGTCTCGATCAAAATAATAGAGAATATATGGACCATCTTGTTCCATTTTCAGCCAGTCAGTATTTCACCATGGTCCATGTGGTAGGATAATTATCTACTATTGTTTTCTATGGTACTTGCTACGCACGCTATTGTGTTGTCGGCCGCTAGTCCATTCTCATTAAATATGATAAGTCCTATTGAAACAGCTTATCTTCTCTCTGTAGTCTGTGTCCCAACTCTTGTTTCATAGATACAGTTTAACTGGGACAACTGGACAGGAGTGATATCACTGTACTCACTCACTCACTCTTTCTCAATCACATGCTTTTCTCTCTCTCTGTCTCTCTCTCTCTGTCTCTGTATGTCTGTCTCTCTCTCTGTCTCTGTATGTCTGTCTCTCTCTCTGTCTCTCTCTCTCTCTGTCTCGCTCTCTCTCTCACTCTCTCTCTCGCTCTCGCTCTCTCTCTCTCTCGCTCTCTTCAATGAGTCATTGGCCTCCCACTCTCCTCCACCTCTCTACCTACCTACAGTACTAGAGTACAACCTCACTGTGAGTAGTATTAGTCACTCTGTCAATGAGACGGTGTACATGCTGTGTGTGCTGGGTAACAGTAGGCCACATGCAGGCCGAGGGTGAGAGGTGGGCTGAGCTGAGCTGCAGGCTGGTTTAATGACTGCCCTGTGTGCCCTGTCTGTCTGTCTGTGGAGGAGTAGTCCGGACAGGGATAGAGCGCCTAACCCAGCCCAGGCTAAAAACAGCCCTGGCTTGCCTTAGCCTGCCTCTCCACTGCTCTCAACCTCCACTGGCACCTTGCTACGCCATGGGTCCCTGCTAGACCGCGGATTGTGGGTCCCTGCTAGACCGCGGGTTATGGGTCCCTGCTAGACCGCGGGTTGTGGGTCCCTGCTAGACCGCGGGTTGTGGGTCCCTGCTAGACCGCGGGTTGTGGGTCCCTGCTAGACCGCGGGTTGTGGGTCCCTGCTAGACCGCGGGTTGTGGGTCCCTGCTAGACCGGGGTTGTGGGTCCCTGCTAGACCGCGGGTTGTGGGTCCCTGCTAGACCGCGGGTTGTGGGTCCCTGCTAGACCGCGGGTTGTGGGTCCCTGCTGGACCGCGGGTTGTGGGTCCCTGCTGGGCCGCGGGTTGTGGCTCCCTGCTGGGCCGCCGGTTGTGGCTCCCTGCTGGGCCGCTGGTCGTGGCTCCCTGCTGGGCCGCGGTTCCCTGCTGGGCCGCGGGCCGTGGCTCCCTGCTGGGCCGCGGGCCGTGGCTCCCTGCTGGGCCGCGGGCCGTGGCTCCCTGCTGGGCCGCGGGCCGTGGCTCCCTGCTGGGCCGCGGGCCGTGGCTCCCTGCTGGGCCGCGGGACGTGCCCACCACCGTTCTGACTCTGTGCACTTTGTGTGTTGCTGTTGCTTTCAGATTGTTGGTGTGAGTGTGTCGGCTCTGCCAGGGAGTTATGCAGGGCTATATTTGCTCCCTGGTGGCTGCAGGCTGGCTGTCAGCAACTCTGCCAGACACACACAGGCTACATAACACACACACAGTGTCAAAAGCCCAATATAACAGAACCACACACACTCAGGAAAGTACAGAAGACACATTCAGGGTAACCTGGCCAAGCACAGCACAGCACAGCCACACAAACACACTCACTCCTCTTATCAATCAGAGCCGTCTGTCAACAGTGAGATATACAGCAGCTCTAGTCTTTTCCCTCCCACCTAACAGACGATATGGCTGTCTGGCTGTCTCTCTGGCTGTCTGTCTCTCTGGCTGTCTGTATGTCTGTCTCCAAAGAGAGACATATTGGATAGACCGCATGGGCATCTTTTCCCTAGCAGATCTCAATGAGGAATTTTCCTTGTTTTTGTAGAAGACTAAAAATATGTAGGCTGAAAACAACCTCCTAGCATTTAGGCTATGACATCATAATGGATCTTTGTGTGATATATATATAAATTGATCAGAAATACAGTGTAGACATTGTTAATGTTGTAAATGACTATTGTAGCTGGAAACGGCTGATTTAAAGGAATATCTACATAGACATACAGAGGCCCATTATCAACAACCAACACTCCTGTGTTCCAATGGCACGTTGTGTTAGCTAATCCAAGTTTATAATTTTAAAAGGCTAATTGCTCAATAGTAAAACCTTTTGCAATTATGTTAGCACGGCTGAAAACTGTTGTGCTGATTTTTTTTTAAAAAGCAATAAAACTTGCCATCTTTAGACTAGTTGAGTATCTGGAGCATCAGCATTTATGCGCTCGATTACAGGCTCAAAATAAAGAACTTTCTTCTGAAACTCGTCAGTCTATTCTTGTTCTGAGAAATGAAGGCTATTCCATGAGTGAATAGTACAGAGAGATCCTTGATGAAAACCTGCTCAGGACCTCAGACTGGGGTGAAGGTTCATCTTCCAACAGGTTAAGGACCCTAGGTACACAGCCAAGCCGACGCAGGAGTGGCTTCGGGATAAGTCTCTGAAAGTCCTTGAGTGGCCCAGCCAGAGCCCGGACTTGAACCCGATGGACCATCTCTGGAGAGACCTGAAAATAGCTGTGCAGCAACACTCCCCATTTGCTGCCAATTGTGCTTCAACAAAGTCCTCTGTAAAGGGTCTGAAAACTTATTTAAATGTAATATTTCAGTGTTTTTTTTATTTTTGCATGTTTTATAATAAAATATTATCATTGATTTTCATCTTTCCCCCACAGTGCCTGTTGGGATCTCTTGATTGGGCCAATACTGACTTTGAGAATCTATAATTATGCTCACCTGTGTGTGGCTTGTGTTGTTGTCGTGACATTGATTCTCATTGCCCCCCTATGCACGCTGAAGGGCTCATTCCCGAAACATTCATGTGGGAACAAAAATATGCAATATATACATTTTTGCGGTGACCTGTCCAAATTCACATAGACGTGTGTTATAGATCTGTCATTCTCATTGATAGCAAGTCTAAGAAGAGGTATCAGTTCTATGTGCACTTTTTATTGAAAAAACATTTTATTTAACCGTTATTCAACTAGGCAAGACAGTTAAGAACAAATGCTTATTTACAATGACGGCCTACCCCGGCCAAACCCGGACGACGCTGGGCCAATTGTGTGCCTCCCTATGGGACTCCCAATCACGGCCGGATGTGATGCAGCCTGGATTCGAACCAGGTACTGCAGTGAATCTTCTTGCAGTGTCTTAGACCACTGCGCCACACGGGAGCCCATGCTTCCTAGATGATGGAAAATATATTTCACAGGGATTTAGGTGGTACAATGATTCTCTACACTATACTTGCTTGTTTTGTCACATAAACTGAAAGACAAACTATTTGAATTTTAGCAACCAGGAAACGGCGGCGCAATTTCTTCATAGTGCATCTTTGTTTATTCACCACAGTGCCGTCCTATTTATGTTCTTTGTCTCCAGCCAGTATTAACACCAGACATATTCCAGTCTGACCTCTGTTCCAGACAGGGAACCATGGAAACATAACAAGTGTTCTTGTGATGTTCTTGTGTAATGGAGGGGCTGATGAGTAACCTTGCCTGAGACCTGAAGACTTGTGTTGGCTCCCTTAGGTTATGGTTAGACTTTAGTTTAGAGGACTAAGACAGTATTGTGGTTCAAACCTCAGTCCACAGACACTGGAAAGGCTCTTCTGGACCTGTGGGAACCCCCAACCCTTCAAGACCCTTTCTAAACCACGGTATTGGCGCACACACACACACACACACAGTGATATTTTAGGAGCTCTCCATATCCTCTGCTGTATCCGCTGGCTTCTGGAGGCTATAATTATATACTCGTTTCAGAGAACGTTGCTGCTGTGGTCATTCATTGAATTCAGTCTCTTCCCTCAGCCAAAACAAAACATATATTTACCATCTCTGAAATTAGTCAAGTTGTACACTGAAATAACTACATAGACAATGTTTTCCCCAGGATTTTTTTCAGCAGTGGTGGCGAAGGTAGTGTGGGAGTGGGGAAGGTGGAGTGGTCTCCGACAGAAAATGTTAGAGGTCCTCCTCTTGGCCACAGAGACAAAGTCTTGTTTTAAAGCTGATTTCCTGCAATTCTACACAGAGAACTATTTTTGAAGGGTAAAGCTAGTTTCCTTCAATTCTACACATTCTGTCATGGGGCTGAGAGGAAATTTGCAGTGAAATTTGTTTTGAATTTTAGATTCTACCTTTTTGTGTCTAGTTTTTAATTTGATGGATTGTTAGTTGAAAAATATATCGCTACATTATCTTTTCTACTTTATATCTGGTTTTAGCCGTTTAGCCGAGTCTCGAAAATGATGTACCCTGGGGCAAAAACGTATTTAGTCAGCCACCAGTTCTCCCACTTAAAAAGATCAGAGAGGCCTGTAATTTTCATCATAGGTACACTTCAACTATGACAGACAAAATGAGAAAAATCACATTGTAGGATTTTTAATGAATTTATTTGCAAATTATGGTGGAGAATAAGTATTTGGTCAATAACCAAAGTTTATCTCAATACTTTGTTATATACCCTTTGTTGGCAATGACAGAGGTCAAACGCTTTCTGTAAGTCTTCACAAGGTTTTCACACACTGTTGCTGGTATTTTGCCCCATTCCTCCATGCAGATCTCCTCTAGAGCAGTGATGTTTTGGGTCTGTTGCTGGGCAACACGGACTTTCAACTCCCTCCAAAGATTTTCTATGGGGTTGAGATCTGGAGACTGGCTAGGCCACTCCAGGACCTTGAAATTCTTCTTACGAAGCCACTCCTTTGTTGCCCGGGCAGTGTGTTTGGGATCATTGTCATGCTGACAGACCCAGCCACGTTTCATCTTCAATGCCCTTGCTGATGGAAGGAGGTTTTCACTCAAAATCTCAAGATACCCCATTCATTCATTCTTCCTTTACACGGATCAGTCGTCCTGGTCCCTTTGCAGAAAAACAGCCCCAAAGCATGATGTACCACCCCCATGCTTCACAGTAGGTATGGTGTTCTTAGGATGCAACTCAGCATTCTTTGTCCTCCAAACACGACGAGTTGAGTTTTTACCAAAAAGTTAGATTTTGGTTTCATCTGACCATATGACATTCTCCCAATCTTCTTCTGGATCATCCAAATGCTCTCTAGCAAACTTCAGACGGGCCTGGACATGTACTGGCTTAAGCAGGGGGACACGTCTGGCACTGCAGGATTTGAGTCCCTGGCGCCGCAGTGTGTTACTGATGGTAGGCTCTGTTACTTTGGTCCCAGCTCTCTGCAGGTCATTCACTAGGTCCCCCCGTGTGGTTCTGGGATTTTTGCTCACCGTTCTTGTGATTATTTTGACCTCACGGGGTGAGATCTTGCGTGGAGCCCCAGATCGAGGGAGATTATCAGTGGTCTTGTATGTCTTCCATTTCCTAATAATTGCTCCCACAGTTGATTTCTTCAAACCAAACTGCTTACCTATTGCAGATTCAGTCTTCCCGGCCTGCTGCAGGTCTACAATTTTGTTTCTGGTGTCCTTTGGCAGCTCTTTGGTCTTGGCCATAGTGTAGTTTGGAGTGTGACTGTTTGAGGTTGTGGACAGGTGTCTTTTATACTGATAACAAGTTCAAACAGATGCCATTAATACAGGTAACGAGTGGAGGACAGGTCTGTGAGAGCCAGAAATCTTGCTTGTTTGTAGGTGACCAAATACTTATTTTCCACCATAATTTGCAAATAAATACATAAAAATCCTACAATGTGATTTTCTGGATTTTTTTTCTTATTTTGTCTGTCATACTTGAAGTGTACCTATGATGAAAATTACAGGCCTCATCTTTTTAAGTGGGAGAACTTGCACAATTGGTGGCTGACTAAATACTTTTTTTGCCCCACTGTATGTGCACATTTATTTAGCAATGGTCAGCGTGTGATCGTTCACTGCAGGGGGTAGCAGGATTTCTTATGCTTCCAGATTAGTGTTCTGCTCATTGAAAGCGGCATCTCTAGCCTTTAGCTCAGTGCGGATGTTGCCTGTGTAATCCATGGCTTCTGGTTGAGTTATGTACTGTACGTACTGTCACTGTGGGGATGACGTCATCGACGACAATGTCATCAATACACTTAGTAACCCCCTAAGGTCGATGTCCGCACCTCTGACGAAATCTAGTTTAGCATGATAAGAATAGCCCCATTAAATAGCCGTCAGTTTAAACTAGAGATCTGCTGTTTTTTGCATTGGCTGCATCTCAATCCACCTTTGTGGCACTTCCACGTCTGTGGTGAAAGGTGACAGAGCCAGAGTGGTTGTTTGTCAGAACATGAGACACCATGAAAATATCAGTAAGGCTAAATAGAAATGTTAATAAAATTGTTTTTTTCCCCACAAATGTTTGTTTACTTCAAGGGGTTTTAAAATGATCCATGGTATGACTGTCTTAAAACAATTCTATATAGGTTAGTAGAACCCCTCCCCATTGGCTTAGACTAGACTTTTACTCTAATGGGTTAATGAAGCCGGTGACTGATGTGGTCAACTCTTCAATACCATCAGATTAATTCCGGAACGTATTACAGTTTGTGTTAGCGTAGTCCTGTAGCTTAGCATCCTCTTCATCGGACCACTTCCTTATTGAGCGTGTCACCGGTACTTCCTGTTTGAGTTGTTGCTTGTAAGCAAGGAATCCGGATGACAGAGAGTGTTGTCAAATTTGCCAAATGGAGGGCTAGGGAGAGCTTTTTATGCATCTCTGTCTGTGGAGGAATGATGATCTAGTTGCTGGTAGAAATGAGGTAAAACAGATTTTAATTTTCCTGCATTTAAACTCACCGGCCACTAGGAGCGCTGCATCCGGACGAGCATTTTCTTGTTTGCTTGTGGCTTTATACAGCTCGTTTGAGTGCAGTATTTGTGCCCGTCGGTTTGCGGTGGTAAAGAGGCCGCTACGAAAAATATAGCTAAAAAGTTGCATGGTAAATAGTATGGTCTACAGCTTACCGTTAGATATTCAAACTCGAAGAGCAGAACCTTGAGCGCGCACCATAGCCTGTTTCCTAAAGCCAAAGCCAAATCCAAATTTTAGATTGAGTTCATTTGGATTTCATTGCAGAAATTAATTTTTGTTTGTTTGTGTTGTGGGTCTTTTAGCCAACATTATTTAGTGCTATCACCGCTACTACTCCTACCATTATTTAACTCTCACTGCTACCACTCCTACCATTATTTTGGAAATAAAACAACTTTTTCTGCATCTTACCCTATGCCTCTTGCCTGCCTGCCTCCTGCCTGCCTCTTGCCTGCCGCCTGCCTGCCTGCCTCCTGCCTGCCCTTAAGACCCTACCACATGTTTTCCTTTTCACAGGCTATTGTTGGCGTTTAAGTATGTACCTCTAACTCTTAGGTGACTGTCTGTCAGAACACAAGCATTTCGCTACACCCGCAATAACATCTGCTAAATATGTGTATGTGACCAATAACATTTGATTTGAGACAGACAATTCTGTCATAGGATAATCACTACTGCCCCCTACTGTCGCTATTAGGTATCACTACTGCCCCCTACTGTCGCTATTAGGTATCACTACTGCCCTCTACTGTCGCTATTAGGTATCACTACTGCCCTCTACTGTAGCGATGTGGTATCACTGCTGCCCTCTACTGTCGCGATGTGGTATCACTGCTGACCTCTACTGTCGCTATTAGGTATCACTACTGCCCTCTACTGTAGCGATGGGGTATCACTACTGCCCTCTACTGTCGCTATTAGGTATCACTACTGCCTTCTACTGTAGCGATGTGGTATCACTACTGCCCTCTACTGTAGCGATGTGGTATCACTGCTGCCCTCTACTGTCGCTATTAGGTATCACTACTGCCCTCTACTGTAGCGATGGGGTATCACTACTGCCCTCTACTGTCGCTATTAGGTATCACTATAGCCTTCTACTGTAGCGATGTGGTATCACTACTGCCCTCTACTGTAGCGATGTGGTATCACTACTGCCCTCTACTGTCGCGATGAGGTAAAGAATATGAAATATTATAGGGTTTATAATGGGCACCTGACCTCTGTTTCAAAGGTAGACTAGGTCAGCAATGGAGGCTCGGAATTTGTTCCTGAAGAATACCTCTTTTTGTGCAGTAGGTTTTGTCATGTCTCCTTTTAGGACTTTGA
Source organism: Oncorhynchus tshawytscha (assembly GCF_018296145.1). Taxonomy (NCBI): domain Eukaryota; kingdom Metazoa; phylum Chordata; class Actinopteri; order Salmoniformes; family Salmonidae; genus Oncorhynchus; species Oncorhynchus tshawytscha. The sequence goes on from NC_056433.1 coordinate 82,085,529, forward strand.
AGTGGCTCAGCTCCCCTGATGCCCATTAGGAGCTCTGTCTCTCTCTCGTGTGTGTGTGTGTGTGTGTGTGTGTGTGTGTGTGTGTATTGGGTAGATACTGTAATATCACTGTTCTTCCACGGGATGGTGCTCTGAGGCAGGGTTTTGGCTAACAGATGTTCTCCTCTGACTGTAATATTTGGGTAGAAGTTGCCCCAAATGCACAGATCTAGGACCAGCTTACCCTACTACATAACTGGTGCTGTAGATTCTGTCAGGAAGGAATGGGATGCATATGGGGCATCCCATTGTGACTCAGCCCCTTTTAATAGGGTCAGAGGCAGAAAATCCCAGTGGAGAGAGAGGGGAGCTGGCAGGACAGAGACAGCAAGGGTGGTTTGTCGCTCCAGTGCCTTGCCATTCACCTTCGCACCCCTGGGAAAGACTACACTCAATCATAGGACCTACTGAAGAGATCAATCTTCAGTAAAGACTTAAAGGTTGAGACCGAGTCTGCGTCTCTCACATGGATAGGCAGACCATTCCATAAACATTTTGCTCTATAGGAGAAGGCCCTGCCTCCTGCTTTTTGCTTAGAAATTCTTGGGACAATAAGGAGGCCTGCGTCTTGTGACCATAGTGTACGTGTAGGTATGTACGGCAGGACCAAATCAGAGATATGGGTAGGAGCAAGCCCATGTAATGCTTTGTAGGCTAGCTGTAAAACCTTGAAATCAGCCCTAGCCCTAAAAGGAAGCCAGTGTAGAGAGGCTCACACTGGAGTAATATGATCACATTTTTTGGTTCTAGTCAAGATTCTAGCAGCCATGTTTAGCACTAACTGAAGTTTATTTAGTGCTTTATCCGGGTAGCTGGAGAGTAGATCATTGCAGTAGCCTTATATAGAAGTGATAAAAGCATGGATTAGCTTTTTCTGCATTGATTTTGGACAAAAGGTTTCAGATTTTTGTAGTGTTACTAAGATTGAAAAAAGCTGTTAGTCAAAAGAGATCTGTGTTCAGAATAATGCCAAGGTCCTTCAGTTTTATTTGTGACGACTGTACAAGCATCAAGATTAATTGTCAAATCCAACAGCAGAACTCTTTGTTTCATGGGACCTAGAACAAGCATCTCTGTTTTGTCCGAGTTTAAAAGTAAAACATTTGCCGCCATCCACTTCCTTATGTCTGAAACGCAGGCTTCCAGGGAGGGCAATTTTGGGGCTTCACCGTGTTTCATTGAAATGTGTGTTGTCCGCATGGCAGGGAAAGTTGATGTGTTTCCGAATTACATCACCAAGAGATGGCATCACTATTGTTTTCACTATATATTCTAAAACGGAACCTTGAGGAACACCGAAACGTACAGTTGATTTGTCAGAGGACAAACCATCCACAGAGACGAACTGATATCTTTCCAACAGATAAGATCTAATCCAGGCAAGAACTTGTCCGTGTAGACCAATTAGGGTTTCCAATCTCTCCCCCAAAAAATGTGGTGATTGAGGGTGTCAAAAGCAGCACTAAGGTCTAGGAGCAACGAGGACAGATGCAGAGCCTCGGTCTGACGCCATTAAAAAGGTAATTTACCACTTTCACACGTGCAGTGTCAGTGCTATGATGGTGTCTAAAACCAGACTGAAGGGTTTCGTATACATAGTTTGTTCTTCAGGAAGTCAGTGAGTTTCTGCGCAACAGCTTTTTCTATACTATTTGAGAGGAATGGGAGATTCTATACTATTTGAGAGGAATGGGAGAATCTATAATATTTGAGAGGAATGGGAGATTCTATACTATTTGAGAGGAATGGGAGAATCTATAATATTTGAGAGGAATGGGAGATTCTATACTATTTGAGAGGAATGGGAGAATCTATAATATTTGAGAGGAATGGGAGAATCTATAATATTTGAGAGGAATGGGAGATTCTATAATATTTGAGAGGAATGGGAGATTCTATACTATTTGAGAGGAATGGGAGAATCTATAATATTTGAGAGGAATTCTATACTATTTGGGAATGATTCTATACTATTTGAGAGGAATGGGAGATTCTATAATATTTGAGAGGAATGTATTTGAGAGGAATGGGAGATTCTATACTATTTGAGAGGAATGGGAGATTCTATACTATTTGAGAGGAATGGGAGAATCTATAATATTTGAGAGGAATGGGAGATTCTATACTATTTGAGAGGAATGGGAGAATCTATAATATTTGAGAGGAATGGGAGATTCTATACTATTTGAGAGGAATGGGAGATTCAAATATACAGTGCATTAGGAAGGTATTCAGACCCCTTGACTTCTTCCACATTTTGTTACGTTACAGCCTTATTCTAAAATGGATTAAATTGTATTGTTTTCTTCATAAATCTATACACAACACCCCAAATACGGGTTTTTATAAATGCTTGCAAATTTGTGAACCACCCTGGAAATATCAAATTTACTTAAGTATTCAGACCCTTTACTCTGTACTTTGTTGAAGCACCTTTGGCAGCGATTACAGCCTAGAGTCTTGGGTATGACGCTTGGCACACCTGTATTTGTGGAGTTTCTCCCATTCTTCTCTGCAGATCCTCACAAGCTCTGTCAGGTTGGATGGGGAGCGTCTCTGCACAGATATTTTCAGGTCTCTTCAGAGATGTTCGATCGGGTTCAAGTCTGGGCTCTAGCTGGGCCACTCAAGGACATTCAGAGACTCCTGCGTTGACTTGGCTGTATGCTTAGAGTCGTTGTCCTGTTGGAAGGTGAACCACACCTTGAGCAGGTTTTCATCAAGGATCTCTGTACTTTGCTCCGTACTTCTTTCCCTCGATCCTGACTAGTCTCTCAGTCCCTGCCGCTAAAAAACATCTCCACAGTATGATGCTGCCACCACCATGCTTCACCGTAGGGATTGTGCCAGGTTTCCTCCAGACGTGACTCTTGGCATTCAGGCCAAAGAGTTCAATCTTGGTTTTCATCAGACCAGAGAATCTTGTTTCTCATGGTCTGGAGAGATGTCTTTAGGCAAACTCCAAGCAGGCTGTCGTGTTGCTTTTACTGCATAGTGGCTTCTGCCTGGCCACGCTACCATAAAGACCTGATTGGTGGAGTTCTGCAGAGATGGTTGTACTTCTGGAAGGTTCTCCCATCTCCACAGAGGAACTTTGGAGCTCTGTCAGAGTGACCATCAGGTTCTCCCTCACCAAGGCTCTTCTCCCTCCTTTTGCTCAGTTTTCCCGGGCTGCCAGCTCTACGGAGAGTCTTGGTGGTTCCAAACTTCTTCCATTTAAGAATGAAGGAGGCTTCATGACTCTTGGGGACCTTAAATGCTGCAGACATTTTTTGTTACCCTTAACCAGATCTGTGCCTCGACACAATCCTGTCTCGGAGCTCTACGGACAATTCCTTCGACCTCATAGCTTGTTTTTTTTAGCTCAGACATGCACTGTCAACTGTGGGACCTTATATAGACAGGTTGTGTGCCTTTCCAAATCACATCCAATAAATTGCATTTACCACAAATGGACTCCAATCAACTTGTAGAAACATCGTAAGGCTGATCATTGGAAACAGGATGCACCTGAGCTCAATGTCAAGTCTCATAGCAAAGGGTCTGAATACTAATGTAAATAAGGTATTTCTATTTTTTATTTTGTAATACATTTGCAAACATTAAAATATACTGTTTTCGCCTCGTCATGAGGTATTGTGTGTAGATCGTTGAGGAACATTTTTTATTTAATCAATTTTAGAATAAGGCTGTAACGTAACAAAATGTGGGGAAAGTCAAGAGGTCCGAATACTTTTTGTTTAAAAAAAAAACAATATTTTTACATTTTCTGGGTCGAGGTTTGGCTTTTTCAAGAAAGGCTTTTATTTCTGCCACATTTAGTATGTTTGTTACGCATATGGAGGATAGGGAGCCATTGATTAGGACCTGGGACTAAGCACAGTAAGTAGCCCAACGGCACAAGGTGAGGTTTTTTAACTGGAAGTACTGGCATGATTCTGAACGCCACTAACGTTAGCAGTTTGCAAAGTAGGCTCGGAACTAACATTAGTTACCACAACTACAAAGTAATAAATCATGCCCGTTTCTACAATTTCTCTTCTGACAATCTGAATTTAAACCTAACAAGTCCTTGACTTGGACTGCAATAGATTTCACTACTCATTTTGGTGGCAGGTACTGTTTATATTTAGGTGCAGGAGCTCTGCGATACTTTTTGAGCTAATATTCTATACGAGGAACAGGAGCTCAAGCAGTAGATATTTTGAGGTGCAGGGACTCCGCTCCGGTGAGCTCCTGCACAAGTCAAGCATTGAACCTAAACCAAACCTTAACCACACTGCTAACCTTATCCCTCACCCTAACCTTCAAATGAGACCAAAAAACACATTGTTATTTTCATGAATTTTTAGGACGTAGCCAATGTTGACTTTGTGGCTGTGATAACTAGTGACAACCGCAAAGTAGCCTAAGCAAAAATTACGCAGCTCGTTGTTGGAAAACGTATTTCCTTACTACAGTTAACTTGTCCATTTCGAATTTGTGATAAAACTGTAATTTGTCAAGGAATCTAGGTTGTGTATCCAATCAGTTGTTTTTTAAATAGGCGTTTATTTCTGAAGTTGCACTCCGCACACATGTGTACAGACGGACCGCGATTGAGACATGAAGGGGAAAGGACATTTTAGGGAGCAGAACTGTGTGATGCTCGGGTTATTTGGTTAACAAACATTTTTTTCCCCCCACAAATGCACACGTACAAATGAAACACGAGTCAATGCAAATTAACGTTGTCTTCAAAACAAAATTTAGACCAAATTTAGTTGTACAGTATTTGAACAAATTGTGATCTCTGGTTGAAGATCGCTTTTTGACATCCCATTTGAATCATCGTGTTTACTCATTCGTAACGTTATCCCTGAGCGAAAACGCGTAGCCTTTTCTGCCCTACCAAGTAAAAAGGCAGTAGCTGCTCATTTTGATCGAAAAATGTCATTTTTGCTACATTAATATCCTGCCTCTTGTTTTTTGGAGAAAATGGGGGTCATGTTTGCAGTAACTCCGTATAGTTACTGTAAACGAGCTACGAGCAGTTACTGCCTTTTTGCTTGGTAGGGCAGTACTCCTCTCTGATTCAGAAGGCCGTTGCCCAAACAACATGCTGATCCAGTTTAGGCCTACACCAACACTGGTATCGGGCTGTATTAGATCAAATTGTAATAGTCACATGCACCGAATACAACAAGTGTAGACCTTACTGTGAAATACTTACTTACCAGCTCTTAACCAACAATGCATTTTTTAATAAAGTAATAAAAATGTACTAAATAAACTAAAGGGAAAAATAGTAACACAGTAAAATAACAGTAATGAGGCTGTATACAAGGGGTACCAGTACCGAGGTCAATGTGGAGGCTATATACAGGGGGTACCGGTACCGAGGTCAATGTGCAGGGATACCAGGTACTAATGAGGCTATATACAAGGGGTACCGGTACTGAGGTCAATGTGGAGGCTATATACAAGGGGTACCGGTACCGAGGTCAATGTGCAGGGATACAGGTACTAAGGTCAATGGCTATATACAAGGGGTACCGGTACTGAGGTCAATGTGGAGGCTATATACAAGGGGTACCGGTACCGAGGTCAATGTGGAGGCTATATACAAGGGGTACCGGTACCGAGGTCCATGTGGAGGCTATATACAGGGGTACCGGTACAGAGGTCAATGTGGAGGGGTACCAGGTACTAATGAGGCTATACACAAGGGTACCGAGGTCCATGTGGAGGCTATATACAAGGGGTACCGGTACCGAGGTCAATGTGGAGGCTATATAGAAGGGGTACCGGTACCGAGGTCCATGTGGAGGCTATATACAGGGGTACCGGTACCGAGGTCAATGTTCAGGGGTACCAGGTACTAATGAGGCTATACACAAGGGGTACCGAGGTCAATGTGGAGGCTATATACAAGGGGTACCGGTACCGAGGTCAATGTGGAGGCTATATACAGGGGGTACCGGTACCGAGGTCAATGTGGAGGGGTACCAGGTACTAATGAGGCTATATACAAGGGGTACCGGTACCGAGGTCAATGTGGAGGCTGTATACAATGTGGGTCAATGTGGAGGCTATATACAGGGGTACCGGTACCGAGGCCAATGTGGAGGGGTACCAGGTACTAATGAGGCTATATACAAGGGGTACCGGTACCGAGGTCAATGTGGAGGCTATATACAAGGGGTACTGGTACTGAGGTCAATGTGCAGGGGTACCAGGTACTAATGAGGCTATATACAAGGGGTACCGGTACCGAGGTCAATGTGGAGGCTATATACAAGGGGTACCGGTACAGAGGTCAATGTGGAGGCTATATACAAGGGGTACCGGTACCGAGGTCCATGTGGAGGCTATATACAGGGGGTACCGGTACCGAGGTCAATGTGCAGGGGTACCAGGTACTAATGAGGCTATACAAAAGGGGTACCGGTACCGAGGTCAATGTGGAGGCTATATACAAGGGGTACCGGTACCGAGGTCAATGTGCAGGGGTACCAGGTACTAATGAGGCTATATACAAGGGGTACCGGTACCGAGGTCCATGTGGAGGCTATATACAAGGGGTACCGGTACCGAGGTCAATGTGGAGGCTATATACAAGGGGTACCGGTACCGAGGTCAATGTGGAGGCTATATACAAGGGGTACCGGTACCGAGGTCAATGTGGAGGGGTACCAGGTACTAATGAGGCTATATACAAGGGGTACCGGTACCGAGGTCAATGTGGAGGCTGTATACAAGGGGTACCGGTACCGAGGTCAATGTGGAGGCTATATACAAGGGGTACCGGTACCGAGGTCAATGTGGAGGCTATATACAAGGGGTACTGGTACCGAGGTCAATGTGCAGGGGTACCAGGTACTAATGAGGTTATATACAAGGGGTACCGGTACTGAGGTCAATGTGCAGGGGTACCGGGTACTAATGAGGCTATATACAAGGGGTACCGGTACCGAGGTCAATGTGGAGGTTATATACAGGGGGTACCGGTACCCCTTGTATATAGCCTCCACATTGACCAAGGGGTACCGGTACCGAGGTCCATGTGGAGGCTATATACAGGGGGTACCGGTACCGAGGTCAATGTGCAGGGGTACCAGGTACTAATGAGGCTATACAAAAAGGGTACCGGTACCGAGGTCAATGTGGAGGCTATATACAAGGGGTACCGGTACCGAGGTCAATGTGCAGGGGTACCAGGTACTAATGAGGCTATATACAAGGGGTACCGGTACCGAGGTCAATGTGCAGGGGTACGGGGTAGTTGAGGTAATATATACATGTAGGTAGAGGTAAAGTGACTATGCATAGATCATTTACAGAGTAGCAGCTGTGTGTGTGTGTTTTGGAAAGTCAGTGTAGTGTGTGTGTGTGTGTCTGTGTGTGTGTGTGTGTGTGTGGTTAGAGCCCAGTGAGTGTACATCGAGCTTGTACAAGAGAGTCAGTGCCAAAAATGATAATTGGTGCTCTGGTACCGCTTGCCGTGCGGTCGCAGAGAAAACAGTCTATGACAAAAAAAAAAGATTTATGTTTGCTCTGACTCTTAGTAAATTTAGCATGATATATTTTAGCCACAACTTGGGTAGAAAAGAAAAACTAGCAGACAGTAGGATACACAAATGGAGGTCGACCAATTTATGATTTTTCAACGCCGATACCGATTTTTCGAGGACCAAAAAAGCCGAACATGAGAACATATGAAAGCTGATGGTTTAATATTCCCAGTTCTTCAATATTCCCAGTTAAGAAGTTTTAGGTTGTAGTTATTAGTTAGGTTAGGTTGGGTTGTAGTTATTATAGGAATTATGACGAGTCAACTATTTCTCTCTATACCATTTTGTATTTCATATACCTTTGACTATTGGATGTTCTTATAGACACTATAGTATTGCCAGCCTAATCTCAGGAGTTGATAGGCTTGAAGTCATAAACAGCGCTGTGAAGCAAGCATCGCTAAGAGCTGCTGGTAAAACGCAGTAAAGTTTGAATGAAGGCTTACGAGCCTGCTGCCGCCTACCCCCGCTCAGTCAGACTGATCTATCAAATCGTAGACTTAATTATAATATAATAAACACAGAAATTCGAGCCATTAATATGGTCAAATCTGGAAACTATCATTTCGAAAAAACAAAACGTTTATTCTTGCAGTGAAATATGGAACGGTTCCATATTTTATCGAACGTGCGGCAGGAGAGGGAGATGGTATCACATTTATCAAACGAAACATTGAAACACTGTTCTAGAAGGTAAGGAGCCTAGTGGATGTTCAGCAGCCTGATGGTCTGATGTTCTAGAAGGTAAGGAGCCTAGTGGATGTTCAGCAGCCTGATGTTCTAGAAGGTAAGGAGCCTAGTGGATGTTCAGCAGCCTGATGGTCTGATGTTCTAGAAGGTAAGGAGCCTAGTGGATGTTCAGCAGCCTGATGGTCTGATGTTCTAGAAGGTAAGGAGCCTAGTGGATGTTCAGCAGCCTGATGGTCTGATGTTCTAGAAGGTAAGGAGCCTAGTGGATGTTCAGCAGCCTGATGGTCTGATGTTCTAGAAGGTAAGGAGCCTAGTGGATGTTCAGCAGCCTGATGGTCTGGGGGTAGAAGCTATTGGCCAGTCTGTTAGTTTCTTGCCGTGCTGCTCTTTATACTGCTCGCCTCTGACTGATGGAAGTGGGGAGAACAGGTTATGGTGGTCCCTGGTGAGCCTCTGACTGATGGAAGTGGGGAGAACAGGTTATGGTGGTCCCTGGTGAGCTTCTGACTGATGGAAGTGGTGAGAACAGGTTATGGTGGTCCCTGGTGAGCCTCTGACTGATGGAAGTGGGGAGAGAACAGGTTATGGTGGTCCCTGGTGAGCCTCTGACTGATGGAAGTGGGAAGTGAGAACAGGCTATGGTGGTCCCTGGTGAGCCTCTGACTGATGGAAGTGGTGAGAACAGGCTATGGTGGTCCCTGGTGAGCCTCTGACTGATGGAAGTGGGGAGAGGTTATGGTGGTCCCTGGGTTACTGATGGAAGTGGTCCTATGGTGGTCCCTGGTGAGCTTCTGACTGATGGATGAGAACAGGCTGGGGTCCCTGTTGAGAACAGGTTATGGTGGTCCCTGGTGAGCTTCTGACTGATGGAAGTGGGGAGAACAGGTTATGGTGGTCCCTGGTGAGCTTCTGACTGATATAAGTGGGGAGAACAGGTTATGGTGGTCCCTGGTGAGCTTCTTGGCCTTCCTGCAACACCTGGTGTTGTAGGTGTCCTGTAGGGCAGGCAGTGTGCACCCAATGGGGTGTTCGGCTCCGTAGTAGAGCCTTGTGGTCAGCAGCGGTGGAGTTGCCGTAACGCCACAACTCCAAATTCACATGCATTAGGGCTATATGAAATCATTATAAATCTAGAAAAAGGTGCCGTTTCAAACTGGTTTATTTTAGTGCTGACCTACAAATGTGACGAGCTGTCCTAGCCTAGCAGGCACAAGAGCTTGCCGTAAAACTGGTTCTCATTCTTACTCTCATTCTTGTTCTCATTCTTATTCTCGTTCTCATTCTTACTCATTATCTTGTTCTCTTGTTCTCGCTATCTCTCTTCATGTCTTCATCTCTCTCTCATTCTCGTTCTTGTTCAGATTCTGTTTCTCTCTGTCTCGTGAGTGGTGTTTGTTGTGTTGTGGTCTGTGTGGAGTAACTTGAGGAGAGAGAGTTGTAATTCTGAGGCCTCTGCCTGTCTCACTGCACTGAGGGAGGAGGCAGCAACAAAGATAGACACTGCTACTACTACTACTGCTACCACTATTTCTACTGCTGCTACTACTATTACTACTGTTACTACTACTACTGTTACTACTACTACTGCTACCACTACTGTTACTACTACTACTACTACTACTGTTACTGCTGCTACTACTGTTACTACTGTTACTGTTACTACTACTACTGTTACTACTACTACTGTTACTGCTGCTACTACTATTACTACTGTTACTGTTACTACTGTTACTACTGTTACTACCACTACTGTTACTACTACTACTGTTACTGCTGCTACTACTATTACTACTGTTACTGTTACTACTACTACTGTTACTACTGTTACTACTACTACTACTACTGTTACTGTTACTACCACTACTGTTACTACTACTACTACTGTTACTGCTGCTACTACTGTTACTACTACTACTGTTACTACTACTACTACTACTGCTACCACTGCTACTACTATTTCTACTGCTGCTACTACTATTACTACTACTACTGTTACTACTACTACTGCTACCACTGCTACTACTATTTCTACTGCTGCTACTACTATTTCTACTGCCTCTACTACTATTACTACTGTTACTACTACTACTACTGTTACTACTACTACTGTTACTACTACTACTACTGTTACTAATACTACTACTACTACTGCTGCTACTACTATTGCTACTGCTGCTACTACTATTGCTACTACTGTTACTACTACTACTACTGTTACTACTACTACTGTTACTACTAATACTACTACTACTACTGTTACTACTAATGTTACTACTACTACTGTTACTACTGTTACTACTACTACTACTGCTACTACTACTGCTACTGCTGTTACTACTAGTGTTACTACTACTACTGTTACTACTACTGCTACTACTAGTGTTACTACTACTGTTACTACTAGTGTTACTACTACTACTACTACTACTGTTACTACAACTGTTACTACTACTACTACTGTTACTACTAGTGTTACTACTACTACTGTTACTACAACTGTTACTACTACTACTGTTACTACTACTACTGTTACCACTACTGTTACTACAACTGTTACTACTACTACTACTACTACTGTTACTACTAGTGTTACTACTACTACTGTTACTACAACTGTTACTACTACTACTGTTACTACTACTACTGCTACTACTACTGCTACTACTGTTACTACTGCTACTACTGTTACTACTAGTGTTACTACTACTACTACTACTGTTACTACTACTGTTACTACTACTGTTACTACTACTACTACTACTGTGTTACTACTACTACTACTGTTACTACTAGTGTTACTACTACTACTGTTACTACTGTTTACTACTGTTACTACTAGTGTTACTACTAGTGTTACTACTACTACTACTACTACTACTAGTGTTACTACTAGTGTTACTACTACTGTTACTACTACTACTACTACTACTACTACTACTGTTACTACTAGTGTTACAACTACTACTAGTGTTACTACTACTACTACTGTTACTACCACTGTTACTACTACTACTGTTACTACTACTACTACTACTACTGTTACTACTACTGTTACTACTACTGTTACTACTACTGTTACTACTACTGTTACTACTACTGTTACTGCTACTACTACTGTTACTACTGGTACTACTGTTACTACTTCTGTTACTACTAGTGTTACTACTAGTGTTACTACTACTACTACTGTTACTACTAGTGTTACTACTACTGTTACTACTACTACTACTACTGTTACTACTACTGTTACTACTACTACTACTGTTACTACTACTACTACTGTTACTACTACTACTACTGTTACTACTACTACTATTAGTACTACTACTACTACTACTGTTGCTACTAGTGTTACTACTACTAGTGTTACTACTAGTGTTACTACTACCAATGTTACTACTACTACTACTACTACTACTACTACTGTTACTACTAGTGTTACTACTACTACGAGTGTTACTACTACTGTTACTACTACTACTACTGTTACTACTACTACTACTGTTACTACTACTGTTACTACTGTTACTACTACTGTTACTACTGTTACTACTACTACTACTGTTAGTACTACTACTACTGTTACTACTAGTGTTACTACTACTACTACTACTACTACTACTACTACTGTTACCAGTGTTACTACTACTGTTACTACTACTACTAATGTTACTACTACTGCTGTTACTACTGCTGTTACTACTACTAATGTTACTACTACTGTTACTACTACTACTACTGTTACTACTAGTGTTACTACTACTACTGTTACTACTAGTGTTACTACTAGTACTGTTACTACTAATGTTACTACTACTGTTACTACTAATGTTACTACTACTGTTACTACAACTACTACCGCTGTTACTACTGCTGCTGCTACTATTGTTACTACTATTGCTACTACTGCTACTACTACTACTACTACTACTGTTTCTACTGCTACTGTTACTACTGCCACTGCTACTACTACTGTTACTGCTACTACTGTTACTACTACTACTGCTACTGTTACTACTACTACTGCTACTACTGTCACTACTACTGTTACTACTGTTACTGTTACTACTGCTACTCCTACTGTTACTACTACAACTACTGCTGTTACTACTACTGCTGCTGTTACTACTACTGTTACTGCTACTACTACTGTTACTACTAAAAATGTAGAACTAAGAACAGATATAGCCCTTGGTTCACTCCAGCCTGACTGCCCTCGACCAGCACAAAAAAAAAGCTTGGGGGTTTGAACTTGCAACCTTCCGGTTACTAGTCCAACGCTCTAACCACTAGGCTACCCTGCCGCCCCATTCTATATTAGAGGTCGACCGATTTATGATTTTTCAACGCCGATACCGATTATTGGAGGACCAAAAAAGCCGATACCGATTTAAGCGGCCGATTTAAAAATATATATTTTTTTATATATATATGTATATATATACTTTTTTTTTTTAAATATATTTTTTTGTAATAATGACAATTACAACAATACTGAATGAACACTTATTTTAACTTAATATAATACATCAATAAAATCAATTTAGCCTCAAATAAATAATGAAACATGTTCAATTTGGTTTAAATAATGCCCTCTTCTCATCACCCCCCCCGCCCTCTTCTCATCACCACCCCCCGCCCTCTTCTCATCACCACCCCCGCCCTCTTCTCATCACCCCCCCGCCCTCTTCTCATCACCCCCCCGACCTCTTCTCATCACCCCCCGACCTCTTCTCATCACCCCCCCCGCCCTCTTCTCATCACCCCCCCCCTCTTCTCATCACCCCCCGCCCTCTTCTCCTCACCCCCCCCGCCCTCTTCTCCTCACCCCCCGCCCTCTTCTCCTCACCCCCCCGCCCTCTTCTCCTCACCCCCCCGCCCTCTTCTCCTCACCCCCCCCGCCCTCTTCTCCTCACCCCCCCGCCCTCTTCTCCTCATCCCCCGCCCTCTTCTCCTCATCCCCCCCGCCCTCTTCTCCTCATCCCCCCCCTCCCTCTCTCTCTCCTCATCATCCCCCCCCCTCTTCTCATCACCCCACCTGCCCTCTTCTCCTCATCCCCCCCCACCTGCCCTCTTCTCCTCCCCCCCTGCCCTCTTCTCATCACCCCCCGCCCTCTTCTCATCACCCCCTGCCCTCTTCTCATCACCCCCCCGCCCCTTCTCATCACCCACCGCCCTCTTCTCCTCATCCCCACCGCCCTCTTCTCCTCATCCCCACCGCCCTCTTCTCCTCTCCCCCCCCTGCCCTCTTCTCCTCACCCCCCCCCTCTTCTCCTCACCCCCGCCCTCTTCTCCTCACCCCCCCCCTCTTCTCCTCACCCCCCGCCCTTCTCCTCACCCCCCGCCCTCTTCTCATCATCCCCCGCCCTCTTCTCATCATCCCCCCGCCCTCTTCTCATCATCCCCCCGCCCTCTTTTCATCACCCCCGCCCTCTTTTCATCACCCCCCGCCCTCTTTCATCACCCCCGCCCTCTTTTCATCACCCCCGCCCTCTTTTCATCACCCCCGCCCTCTTTTCATCACCCCCGCCCTCTTTTCATCACCCCCTGCCCTCTTTTCATCACCCCCCTGCCCTCTTTTCATCACCCCCTGCCCTCTCCTCATCACCCCCCCTGCCCTCTCCTCATCACCCCCTGCCCTCTTCTCCTCACCCCCTGCCCTCTTCTCCTCACCCCCCCCTGCCCTCTTCTCCTCACCCCCTGCCCTCTTCTCCTCACCCCCTCCTATCTTCTCCTCACCCCCCTGCTCTCTTCTCCTCACACCCCTCCTCTCTTCTCCTCACACCCCTCCTCTCTTCTCCTCACCCCCCTCCTCTCTTCTCCATTCCTTTCTCTCCTGTCTGTTCCTCCTTCTTTGAAAGTTCCTTATTACCATATTGAAGGTTTGTCTTGTGTCCTTCACCGTCTGTTCAGCGTGACGTTGGTTATGTAAGACACATTCCACGCAACTTGAAAATAAAAGAGCCGTACACTCTAGGAGCTCAGATGCAAACATGTATTTACCAACGTTTCCACAGCCAAGCTGTCTTCATCAGGGTATGATCATAAACACTGCGGGATGACTCATTTATATAGTGTCAAAAGACACAGGTGTGTGTATTCATGGCCAAGAGTGGCCTAATATCATTGGTTAATTATCAAATATTAAAATGGTATACAAAGAACAGCATACAAACAACAAATGGATAGCATATGATCATAGATTAATTTGACTACACAAGCTTACAAACAATTACAATGGCAAAGTCACGATAATCACAAGAATGGCTTCAGATCAAAGTCTACGTTGAGACCGAAGGGCGCAAGGGTCTTTAAATTAAAGATCCAGGCAGCCTCTCGTTTTAACAATAAATTATCAAGGTCACCCCCTCTCCACGGGAGGGTGACATGTTCGATGCCAATATAACGCAGAGACGAAATCAAGTGGCCTGCCTCCAAGAAGTGGGCCGCAACTGGATAAGTAAAGTTTTTACACCTAATGGTGCTACGATGCTCTGAGATACATACTTTTAATTTGCACTTTGTTTTACCTACATGATGTTTACCACAAGGACCAGTTATAAGATAAATAACTGCCTTTTATTGGGATCTGTTTCCCTGTTTGGGGGTGTTTGAAGGATCTACATTTATAAGTGCCATTGCATTGAGCACAGCCATTACATTTGTAATTTCCATCCAATAGGGGCGCAAATAGACGTTGTTCAGGAATATCTTGGGGTGGTAAATCAGAGTGTACCAATTGGTCTCTGAGATTTCTGCCCCGCGAGAATACGACCAAGGGAAGGTCCGAAAACACATTACCGAGACTGTCATCAGATTTTAGGATGTGTCAATGTTTGTGAACAATTCCCTTAATTTGTTCAGAGCACTTTGAATAGCGGGTAGTTAAAACGCAAGAATGCGTCCTTTTGCGAGACTGACCTGACCTGAAAAAGGTGATGTCTCGTTTTGTTTTGAACCTTCTCCATGGCAATATTAATCTGATCATTCTTGTAGCCCCTCTCCTTGAACTTTCTTTGCGTCTCAGCCATATTTCTGTCGAAATCTGATTTGTTTTCTGAAAATTCTTTTGATTCGACAGAATTGGCTGTAGGGCAAACTATTTTTCAAGGGAAGTGGGTGACAACGATCAGCCCTCAACAAACTGTTATGCTCAGAAGGCTTCCTGTAAAGATCAGTGTATAGAACATTATCTTCACACAAGATCAGAAGACCAAGGAAACTGATTTGACGTTTGCCAGATTACATAGTAAATCTCAGATGCTCAGAACAGGAGTTAAGAAAAGCATAAAACGCCTGGAGCTGTTTTGCATCACTCCTCCATAGAACACAAATATCATCAATATACCGTTTCCAAATAATGATGTCAGGCAAGAAAACATTTTTGAGAGGATTGAAAATAGACTGTTTCTCCATGTAACCCACATACACATTAGCATAGTTAGGAGCCATGGGGGATCCCATAGCAGTACCCTGAATAAAGAAATAATTTAGAAACATGAAATAGTTATGTTTGAGTCCTATTTCAGCCAATGTTATAATGCAGGCACTGGAAGGTAGTTCTTTAGGGTCACTTTGCAGAAGAAAATGTTCCATAGCTTCAATACCGCCCTCGTGTGGAATATTTGTGTATAACGACAACATCAAAAGTAACTAACAAGGTATTATCATGGAGAGGATCAAGAGATTCAATGATAGAGATCATACTGCTGGTGTCCTTTAGGAGGAGAGCTGTTCTGAGATCATACTGCTGGTGTCCTTTAGGAGGGGAGCTGTTCTGAGATCATACTGCTGGTGTCCTTTAGGAGGGGAGCTGCTCTGAGATCATACTGCTGGTGTCCTTTAGGAGGGGAGCTGTTCTGAGATCATACTGCTGGTGTCCTTTAGGAGGGGGCTGTTCTGAGATCATACTGCTGGTGTCCTTTAGGAGGGGAGCTGTTCTGAGACCATACTGCTGGTGTCCTTTAGGAGGGGAGCTGTTCTGAGATCATACTGCTGGTGTCCTTTAGGAGGGGAGCTGTTCTGAGATCATACTGCTGGTGTCCTTTAGGAGGGGAGCTGCTCTGAGATCATACTGCTGGTGTCCTTTAGGAGGGGAGCTGCTCTGAGATCATACTGCTGGTGTCCTTTAGGAGGGGAGCTGTTCTGAGATCATACCGCTGGTGTCCTTTAGGAGGGGGCTGTTCTGAGATCATACTGCTGGTGTCCTTTAGGAGGGGAGCTGTTCTGAGACCATACTGCTGGTGTCCTTTAGGAGGAGAGCTGTTCTGAGATCTTACTGCTGGTGTCCTTTAGGAGGGGAGCTGTTCTGAGATCATACTGCTGGTGTCCTTTAGGAGGGGAGCTGTTCTGAGACCATACTGCTGGTGTCCTTTACAAAGGAGGGAGCTGTTCTGAGATCATACTGCTGGTGTCCTTTAGGAGGGGAGCTGTTCTGAGATCATACTGCTGGTGTCCTTTAGGAGGGGAGCTACAATAGGGGCTGGTACTGCATCAATGCCCTCTACAATAGGGGCTGTTACTGCATCAATGCCCCTACAATAGGGACTGTTACTGCATCAATGCCCCTACAATAGGGACTGTTACTGCATCAATGCCCCTACAATAGGGACTGTTACTGCATCAATGCCCCCTACAATAGGGACTGTTACTGCATCAATGCTCCCTACAATAGGGACTGTTACTGCATCAATGCCCCTACAATAGGGACTGTTACTGCATCAATGCCCCCTACAATAGGGACTGTTACTGCATCAATGCCCGCTACAATAGGGGCTGTTACTGTATCAATGCCCCCTACAATAGGGGCTGTTACTGTATCAATGCCCCTACAATAGGGGCTGTTACTGTATCAATGCCCTCTACAATAGGGACTGTTACTGCATCAATGCCCTCTACAATGGGGACTGTTACTGCATCAATGCCCCCTACAATAGGGACTGTTACTGTATCAATGCCCTCTACAATAGGGACTGTTACTGCATCAATACCCTCTACAATAGGGGCTGTTACTGCATCAATGCCCTCTACAATAGGGACTGTTACTGCATCAATGCCCTCTACAATAGGGGCTGTTACTGCATCAATGCCCTCTACAATAGGGGCTGTTACTGCATCAATGCCCTCTACAATAGGGACTGTTACTGCATCAATACCCTCTACAATAGGGGCTGTTACTGCATCAATGCCCTCTACAATAGGGGCTGTTACTGCATCAATGCCCTCTACAATAGGGGCTGTTACTGTATCAATGCCCCCTACAATAGGGGCTGTTACTGTATCAATGCCCTCTACAATAGGGACTGTTACTGCATCAATGCCCTCTACAATAGGGGCTGTTACTGCATCAATGCCCTCTACAATGGGGACTGTTACTGCATCAATGCCCCCTACAATAGGGACTGTTACTGTATCAATGCCCTCTACAATAGGGACTGTTACTGTATCAATGCCCTCTACAATAGGGGCTGTTACTGCATCAATGCCCTCTACAATAGGGGCTGTTACTGCATCAATGCCCTCTACAATAGGGACCGTTACTGCATCAATGCCCTCTACAATAGGGGCCGTTACTGCATCAATGCCCTCTACAATAGGGACTGTTACTGCATCAATGCCCTCTACAATAGGGACTGTTACTGCATCAATGCCCTCTACAATAGGGACTGTTACTGCATCAATGCCCCCTACAATAGGGGCTGTTACTGCATCAATGCCCTCTACAATAGGGGCCGTTACTGCATCAATGCCCTCTACAATAGGGACTGTTACTGCATCAATGCCCCCTACAATAGGGGCTGTTACTGCATTAATGCCCTCTACAATAGGGGCTGTTACTGCATTAATGCCCTCTACAATAGGGGCTGTTACTGCATCAATGCACTCTACAATAGGGGCTGTTACTGTATCAATGCCCTCTACAATAGGGGCTGTTACTGTATCAATGCCCTCTACAATAGGGGCTGTTACTGCATCAATGCCCTCTACAATAGGGGCTGTTACTGTATCAATGCCCTCTACAATAGGGGCTGTTACTGTATCAATGCCCTCTACAATAGGGACTGTTACTGCATCAATGCCCTCTACAATAGGGCGCCCTGGAGGTTTTGTAACATTCTTGTGTAATTTCAGAAAAGTATAGAAAGTGGGAATTTTTAGGGTGTTGAATAGCCAAAAAAGTAATGTTCTTTTTTGGTTATCTGACCAGATAGTAAAGACAGTAAAGATAGTGTTCTGAAATTGGGAAGTGGGGTCACTTCTGAGTTTCTTATAAAAGGTGTTGTCAAGCAGTTGTCTATGACCCTCATTTATATAAACAGTCCTATCCACGAGTACAACCGACCCACCCTTATCAGCAGGACGAATAAGGACTGACGTACCAGACTGAACAACCGACCCACCCTTATCAGCAGGACGAATAAGGACTGACGTACCAGACTGAACAACCGACCCACCCTTATCAGCAGGACGAATAAGGACTGACGTACCAGACTGAACAACCGACCCACCCTTATCAGCAGGACGAATAAGGACTGACGTACCAGACTGAACAACCGACCCACCCTTATCAGCAGGACGAATAAGGACTGACGTACCAGACTGAACAACCGACCCACCCTTATCAGCAGGACGAATAAGGACTGACGTACCAGACTGAACAACCGACCCACCCATATCAGCAGGACGAATAAGGACTGACGTACCAGACTGAACAACCGACCCACCCTTATCAGCAGGACGAATAAGGACTGACGTACCAGACTGAACAACCGACCCACCCTTATCAGCAGGACGAATAAGGACTGACGTATCAGATTGTACATCAAGCAAAGCTTGTTTTCATCCTCAGGTAAATTATGGAAAGATTTGGACCCCTGTTTATTGTTAACGAGATGTCCAACATCTTTTTCCACAAGTCTGCAATATGTCTGAGTGATTGCGATTGGCTGGAGGTATAAAATAACTCTTGCTTCGAAAAGGAGTCGGAGTATGTGCAGGAGAGCAACCTGCTGGATCAATAGAAGTGTCAGAATTAGCGGAGCTAAAGTATTCCCTTAAACGGATGTTTCTGAAAAACTTAAACAGGTCTACCTTAACATCAAAATTGTTGCACTGGGTTGTAGGCACAAAATACAACCCTTTATTAAGCAAAGAGACATGGGCAGGGATCAATATCTTGCTTGATAAATGAAAGACACTCAGTCTCATGGGTTCTGGGACCGCGTGAACGGTCTCCTCTGCCTCTGATAGTCGTTTCTTCTTACCCCGTCGGGTGCGACATCTCGTAGATGCGCGTGCCTGCGGCCTCCTCCGCCCTTCTGTCCGTCCAGTCTCTGGTTGAATAAAAAACTACCACTGGAAGCCGATGAGGCGCTGGTTGTAGAGCGTTGATCAGACAAGGGTGGATAGAAGTAAGCGGCATCCCTCCTGTGTCTGCCATGGAGAGGAGGAGCAGGACCTCTTGTCAGGGTTTCTCCAGAAGTTTACTTTATCCTCGGCCTCGTCAGGGTTTCTCCAGAAGTAGACATTATCCTCGGCCTCGTCAGGGTTTCTCCAGAAGTAGACTTTATCCTCGGCCTCGTCAGGGTTTCTCCAGAAGTAGACTTTATCCTCGGCCTCGTCAGGGTTTCTCCAGAAGTAGACTTTATCCTCGGCCTCGTCAGGGTTTCTCCAGAAGTAGACTTTATCCTCGGCCTCGTCAGGGTTTCTCCAGAAGTAGACGTTATCCTCGGCCTCGTCAGGGTTTCTCCAGAAGTAGACGTTATCCTCGGCCTCGTCAGGGTTTCTCCAGAAGTAGACGTTATCCTCGGCCTCGTCAGGGTTTCTCCAGAAGTAGACTTTGTCCTCGGCCTCGTCAGGGTTTCTCCAGAAGTAGACGTTATCCTCGGCCTCGTCAGGGTTTCTCCAGAAGTAGACGTTATCCTCGGCCTCGTCAGGGTTTCTCCAGAAGTAGACGTTATCCTCGGCCTCGTCAGGGTTTCTCCAGAAGTAGACTTTGTCCTCGGCCTCGTCAGGGTTTCTCCAGAAGTAGACGTTATCCTCGGCCTCGTCAGGGTTTCTCCAGAAGTAGACTTTATCCTCGGCCTCGTCAGGGTTTCTCCAGAAGTAGACTTTATCCTCGGCCTCGTCAGGGTTTCTCCAGAAGTAGACTTTATCCTCGGCCTCGTCAGGGTTTGTCCAGAAGTAGACTTTATCCTCGGCCTCGTCAGGGTTTCTCCAGAAGTAGACTTTATCCTCGGCCTTGTCTTTTTTTGTCTTGGTTGAATTCCTTGATTTTAAGTTCCTTTATTTCTGAAGACAACTTGTCCTGGAGCGCTTGGTTAGTTTATCAGTTCATTGAATATGCCATCATCATTAACATTGATTTGTAAAGCTGTGCGTTTGTCGTGTTATCCATTTCAATAAAACCCTTCTTCAACTGGTCAACAATTAATGTCATTAAATCAATAGAGCATTTGTTCAGGATGGCACACCAGCACTCACAGTAATCATCTGTGCGCTGTCCCAATGATGGTTCTTTTTGCCGACTGAGTCCCCATGGAATAATGCCTTGACGCACATAATCACTAAGAGTGACTATATGTAGATGCGTTCTCGTCTGGCGCTTAGATAAATGTAACGGTTCTTTCGAAAGGTCAGAATTACCTCCCGGCATGTCAAAAAGGGACTCCAAAACAATGATCTTTTCACGCTCCCTTTGGCTATATTCAAAGTAATCTTGTCTGGGCCTATGACCAGTGTCAGGAAAAGAATTATCATTCGGCATCGTTTAAGAGCTTTTATGTCGGTAGGGTGCTGTTTACTTGGTAACAGCACAATCTAGAAGAAAAATAAACGCACACCTATTTAGGCGAGGTGCTGGCTAGCGGAGTAGGAAACTTGAAATAAAAGAGCCGCACACTCTAGGAGCTCAGATGCAAACATGTATTTACCAACGTTTCCACAGCCAAGCTGTCTTCATCAGGGTATGATCACAAACACTGCGGGATGACTCATTTATATAGTGTCAAAAGACACAGGTGTGTGTAATCATGGCCAAGAGTGGCCTAATATCATTGGTTAATTATCAAATATTAAAATGTCATACAAAGAACAGCATACAAACAACAAATGGAGAGCATACGATCATAGATTAATTTGACTACACAAGCTTACAAACAATTACAATGGCAAAGTCACAATAATCACAAGAATGGCTTCAGATCAAAGTCTACGTTGAGACCGAAGGGCGCAAGGGTCTTTAAGTTAAAGATCCAGGCAGCCTCTCGTTTTAACAATAAATTATCAAGGTCACCCCCTCTCCTAGGGAGGGAGACATGTTCGATGCCAATATAACGCAGAGACGAAATCGAGTGGCCTGCCTCCAAGAAGTGGGCCGCAACTGGATAAGTAAAGTTTTTACACCTAATGGTGCTACGATGCTCTGAGATACGTACTTTTAATTTGCGCTTTGTTTTACCTACATAATTTTTACCACAAGGACAAGTTATAAGATAAATAACTGCCTTTTATTGGGATCTGTTTCCCTGTTTGTGGGTGTTTGAAGGATCTACATTTATAAGTGCCATTGCATTGAGCACAGCCATTACATTTGTAATTTCCATCCAATAGGGGCGCAAATAGACGTTGTTCAGGAATATCTTGGGGTGGTAAATCAGAGTGTACCAATTGGTCTCTGAGATTTCTGCCCCGCGAGAATACGACCAAGGGAAGGTCCGAAAACACATTACCGAGACTATCATCGGATTTTAGAATGTGTCAATGTTTGTGAACAAGTCCCTTAATTTGTTCAGAGCACTTTGAATAGCGGGTAGTTAAAACGCAAGAATGCGTCCTTTTGCGAGACTGACCTGACCTGACCTGAAAAAGGTGATGTCTCGTTTTGTTTTGAACCTTCTCCATGGCAATATTAATCTGATCATTCTTGTAGCCCCTCTCCTTGAACTTTCTTTGCGTCTCAGCCATATTTCTGTCAAAATCTGATTTGTTTTCTGAAAATTCTTTTGATTCGACAGAATTGGCTGTAGGGCAAACTATTTTTCAAGGGAAGTGGGTGACAACGATCAGCCCTCAACAAACTGTTATGCTCAGAAGGCTTCCTGTAAAGATCAGTGTATAGAACATTATCTTCACACAAGATCAGAAGACCAAGGAAACTGATTTGACGTTTGCCAGATTACATAGTAAATCTCAGATGCTCAGAACAGGAGTTAAGAAAAGCATAAAACGCCTGGAGCTGTTTTGCATCACTCCTCCATAGAACACAAATATCATCAATATACCGTTTCCAAATAATGATGTCAGGCAAGAAAACATTTTTGAGAGGATTGAAAATAGACTGTTTCTCCATGTAACCCACATACACATTAGCATAGTTAGGAGCCATGGGGATCCCATAGCAGTACCCTGAATAAAGAAATAATTTAGAAACATGAAATAGTTATGTTTGAGTCCTATTTCAGCCAATGTTATAATGCAGGCACTGGAAGGTAGTTCTTTAGGGTCACTTTGCAGAAGAAAATGTTCCATAGCTTCAATACCGCCCTCGTGTGGAATATTTGTGTATAACGACAACATCAAAAGTAACTAACAAGGTATTATCATGGAGAGGATCAAGAGATTCAATGATAGAGATCATACTGCTGGTGTCCTTTAGGAGGAGAGCTGTTCTGAGATCATACTGCTGGTGTCCTTTAGGAGGGGAGCTGTTCTGAGATCATACTGCTGGTGTCCTTTAGGAGGGAGCTGCTCTGAGATCATACTGCTGGTGTCCTTTAGGAGGGGAGCTGTTCTGAGATCATACTGCTGGTGTCCTTTAGGAGGGGGCTGTTCTGAGATCATACTGCTGGTGTCCTTTAGGAGGGGAGCTGTTCTGAGACCATACTGCTGGTGTCCTTTAGGAGGGGAGCTGTTCTGAGATCATACTGCTGGTGTCCTTTAGGAGGGGAGCTGTTCTGAGATCATACTGCTGGTGTCCTTTAGGAGGGGAGCTGCTCTGAGATCATACTGCTGGTGTCCTTTAGGAGGGATCTGCTCTGAGATCATACTGCTGGTGTCCTTTAGGAGGAGCTGTTCTGAGATCATACCGCTGGTGTCCTTTAGGAGGGGGCTGTTCTGAGATCATACTGCTGGTGTCCTTTAGGAGGGGAGCTGTTCTGAGACCATACTGCTGGTGTCCTTTAGGAGGAGAGCTGTTCTGAGATCTTACTGCTGGTGTCCTTTAGGAGGGGAGCTGTTCTGAGATCATACTGCTGGTGTCCTTTAGGAGGGGAGCTGTTCTGAGACCATACTGCTGGTGTCCTTTACAAAGGAGGGGAGCTGTTCTGAGATCATACTGCTGGTGTCCTTTAGGAGGGGAGCTGTTCTGAGATCATACTGCTGGTGTCCTTTAGGAGGGGAGCTACAATAGGGGCTGGTACTGCATCAATGCCCTCTACAATAGGGGCTGTTACTGCATCAATGCCCCCTACAATAGGGACTGTTACTGCATCAATGCCCTCTACAATAGGGACTGTTACTGCATCAATACCCTCTACAATAGGGGCTGTTACTGCATCAATGCCCTCTACAATAGGGACTGTTACTGCATCAATGCCCTCTACAATGGGGACTGTTACTGCATCAATGCCCTCTACAATAGGGACTGTTACTGCATCAATGCCCTCTACAATAGGGACTGTTACTGCATCAATACCCTCTACAATAGGGGCTGTTACTGCATCAATGCCCTCTACAATAGGGACTGTTACTGCATCAATGCCCTCTACAATAGGGACTGTTACTGCATCAATGCCCTCTACAATAGGGGCTGTTACTGCATCAATGCCCTCTACAATAGGGCGCCCTGGAGGTTTTGTAACATTCTTGTGTAATTTCAGAAAAGTATAGAAAGTGGGAATTTTTAGGGTGTTGAATAGCCAAAAAAGTAATGTTCTTTTTTGGTTATCTGACCAGATCTTAAATACCCATCTAGGACAGTAAAGATAGTGTTCTGAAATTGGGAAGTGGGGTCACTTCTGAGTTTCTTATAAAAGGTGTTGTCAAGCAGTTGTCTATGACCCTCATTTATATAAACAGTCCTATCCATGAGTACAACCGACCCACCCTTATCAGCAGGACGAATAAGGACTGACGTACCAGACTGAACAACCGAGCCACCCTTATCAGCAGGACGAATAAGGACTGACGTACCAGACTGAACAACCGACCCACCCTTATCAGCAGGACGAATAAGGACTGACGTACCAGACTGAACAACCGACCCACCCTTATCAGCAGGACGAATAAGGACTGACGTACCAGACTGAACAACCGACCCACCCTTATCAGCAGGACGAATAAGGACTGACGTACCAGACTGAACAACCGACCCACCCTTATCAGCAGGACGAATAAGGACTGACGTACCAGACTGAACAACCGACCCACCCTTATCAGCAGGACGAATAAGGACTGACGTACCAGACTGAACAACCGACCCACCCTTATCAGCAGGACGAATAAGGACTGACGTACCAGACTGAACAACCGACCCACCCTTATCAGCAGGACGAATAAGGACTGACGTACCAGACTGAACAACCGACCCACCCTTATCAGCAGGACGAATAAGGACTGACGTATCCAGACTGAACAACCGACCCACCCTTATCAGCAGGACGAATAAGGACTGACGTACCAGACTGAACAACCGACCCACCCTTATCAGCAGGACGAATAAGGACTGACGTACCAGACTGAACAACTGACCCACCCTTATCAGCAGGACGAATAAGGACTGACGTACCAGACTGAACAACCGACCCACCCTTATCAGCAGGACGAATAAGGACTGACGTACCAGACTGAACAACCGACCCACCCTTATCAGCAGGACGAATAAGGACTGACGTACCAGACTGAACAACCGACCCACCCTTATCAGCAGGACGAATAAGGACTGACGTACCAGACTGAACAACCGACCCACCCTTATCAGCAGGACGAATAAGGACTGACGTACCAGACTGTACAACCGACCCACCCTTATCAGCAGGACGAATAAGGACTGACGTACCAGACTGAACAACTGACCCACCCTTATCAGCAGGACGAATAAGGACTGACGTACCAGACTGAACAACCGACCCACCCTTATCAGCAGGACGAATAAGGACTGACGTACCAGACTGTACAACCGACCCACCCTTATCAGCAGGACGAATAAGGACTGACGTACCAGACTGTACAACCGACCCACCCTTATCAGCAGGACGAATAAGGACTGACGTACCAGACTGTACAACCGACCCACCCTTATCAGCAGGACGAATAAGGACTGACGTATCGGATTGTAAATCAAGCAAAGCTTGTTCTTCATCCTGAGGTAAATTATGGAAAGATTTGGACCCCTGTTTATTGTTAACGAGATGTCCAACATCTTTTTCCACAAGTCTGCAATATGTCTGAGTGATTGCGATTGGCTGGAGGTATAAAATAACTCTTGCTTCGAAAAGGAGTCGGAGTATGTGCAGGAGAGCAACCTACTGGTTCAATAGAAGTGTCAGAATTAGGGGAGCTAAAGTATTCCCTTAAACAGATGTTTCTGAAAAACTTAAACTTGTCTACCTTAACATCAAAATCGTTGCACTGGGTTGTAGGCACAAAAGATAACCCTTTATTAAGCAAGGGGACATGGGCAGGGCTCAATATCTTGCCTGATAAATTAAAGACACTCAGTCCCGTGGGTTCTGGGACCGCGTGAACGGTCTCCTCTGCCTCTGATAGTCGTTTCTTCTTACCCCGTCGGGTGCGACATCTCGTCGATGCGCGTGCCTGCGGCCTCCTCCGCCCTTCTGTCCGTCCATCTCGTAGATGCGCGTGCCTGCGGCCTCCTCCACCCTTCTGTCCCTCCATCTCGTAGATGCGCGTGCCTGCGGCCTCCTCCGCCCTTCTGTCCGTCCAGTCTCTGGTTGAATAAAAAACTACCACTGGAAGCCGATGAGGCGCTGGTTGTAGAGCGTTGGTCAGACGCGGGTGGATAGAAGTAAGCGGTATCCCTCCTGTGTCTGCCTTGGAGAGGAGGAGCAGGACCTCGTCAGGGTTTCTCCAGAAGTAGACTTTATCCTCGGCCTTGTCAGGGTTTCTCCAGAAGTAGACTTTATCCTCGGCCTTGTCAGGGTTTCTCCAGAAGTAGACTTTATCCTCGGCCTCGTCAGGGTTTCTCCAGAAGTAGACTTTATCCTCGGCCTCGTCAGGGTTTCTCCAGAAGTAGACGTTATCCTCGGCCTCGTCAGGGTTTCTCCAGAAGTAGACTTTATCCTCGGCCTCGTCAGGGTTTCTCCAGAAGTAGACTTTATCCTCGGCCTCGTCAGGGTTTCTCCAGAAGTAGACTTTATCCTCGGCCTCGTCTTTTTTGTCTTGGTTGAATTTCTTGATTTTAAGTTCCTTTATTTCTTTAGACAACTTGTCCTGGAGCGCTTGGTTAGTTTTCATCAGTTCATTGAATATGCCATCATCATTAACAGCTATTTGTAGAGCTGTGCGTTTGTCTTTAATCCATTTCAATAAAAATCCTTCTTCAACTGGTCAACAATTAATGTCATTAAATCAATAGAGCATTTGTTCAGGATGGCACACCAGCGCTCACAGTAATCATCTGTGCGCTGTCCCAATGATGGTTCTTTTTGCCACCTGAGTCCCCGTGGAATAATGCCTTGACGCACATAATCACTAAGAGTGACTATATGTAGATGCGTTCTCGTCTGACGCTTAGATAAATGTAACAGTTCTTTCGAGAGGTCAGAATTACCTCCCGGCATGTCAAAAAGGGACTCCGAAATAATGATCTTATCACGCTCCCTTTGGGTATATTCAAAGTAATCTTGTCTGGGCCTATGACCAGTGTCAGGAAAAGAATTATCATTCGGCATCGTTTAAGAGCTTTTATGTCGGTAGGGTGCTGTTTACTTGGTAACAGCACAATCTAGAAGAAAAATAAACGCACACCTATTTAGGCGAGGTGCTGGCTAGCGGAGTAGGAAACTTGAAATAAAAGAGCCGCACACTCTAGGAGCTCAGATGCAAACATGTATTTACCAACGTTTCGACTGCCAAGCTGTCTTCATCAGGGTATGATCACAAACACTGCGGGATGACTCATTTATATAGTGTCAAAAGACACAGGTGTCTGTAATCATGGCCAAGAGTGGCCTAATATCATTGGTTAATTATCAAATATTAAAATGTCATACAAAGAACAGCATACAAACAACAAATGGAGAGCATACGATCATAGATTCATTTTCGACTACACAAGCTTACAAACAATTACAATGGCAAAGTCACAATAATCACAAGAATGGCTTTCCACGTAACTACCAGCTGAACCACACACGCGCACACACACACACAGCAGTAAATGGTAAGAGAGTGATCTATACTGACATCTCATTTACTCAGTCACTCGCCCACTGATGGAGGACAGGAGAGGGGAAGGGAGAGGGGAAAGGAGAGGAAAGAGGATTTAATTTAAAATAAAATGATTCAAACTCTTCAAGCTTTCACCTGATAGTTACAGTAAATACATTCAGCAGAAAGTGATTAAGATGAATATTCTACTTGATGAACATGTACATCCTAAATGGATGATACTTGATGAACATGTACATCCTAAATGGATGATACTTGATGAACATGTACATCCTAAATGGATGATACTTGATGAACATGTACATCCTAAATGGATGATACTTGATGAACATGTACATCCTAAATGGATGATACTTGATGAACATGAACATCCTAAATGGATGATACTTGATGAACATGTACATCCTAAATGGATGATACTTGATGAACATGTACATCCTAAATGGATGATACTTGATGAACATGTACATCCTAAATGGATGATACTTGATGAACATGTACATCCTAAATGGATGATACTTGATGAACATGTACATCCTAAATGGATGATACTTGATGAAAATGAACATCCTAAATGGATGATACTTGATGAACATGTACATCCTAAATGGATGATACTTGATGAACATGTACATCCTAAATGGATGATACTTGATGAACATGTACATCCTAAATGGATGATACTTGATGAACATGAACATCCTAAATGGATGATACTTGTTGCTTTTTTAAACATTTTTTTTTAATAGATTTGTCAAAATTGTATTGATTATTACATGCAGGCTTTATGTAACTTTGACAAACGTTCCATTCATCCTCTGCTCTCCCTCTGTGTGTGGAAAGAGACAAACTTCAGAAGGGAAGTACGTGGATGAGCTGTGATTATAAACCCTGTGAGGACGTTAGAGTCCGTAGGTGAGCTGTGATTATTTGTATTTATTATGGATCCCCATTAGTTCCTGCCAAGGCAGCAGCTACTCTTCCTGGGGTTTATTATGGATCCCCATTAGTTCCTGCCAAGGCAGCAGCTTCTCTTCCTGGTGTTTATTATGGATACCCATTAGTTCCTGACAAGGCAGCAGCTACTCTTCCTGGGGTTTATTATGGATGCCCATTAGTTCCTGCCAAGGCAGCAGCTACTCTTCCTGGGGTTTATTATGGATCCCCATTAGTTCCTGCCAAGGCAGCAGCTACTCTTCCTGGGGTTTATTATGGATCCCCATTAGTTCCTGCCAAGGCAGCAGCTACTCTTCCTGGGGTTTATTATGGATCCCCATTAGTTCCTGCCAAGGCAGCAGCTACTCTTCCTGGGGTTTATTATGGATCCCCATTAGTTCCTGCCAAGGCAGCAGCTTCTCTTCCTGGGGTTTATTATGGATCCCCCATTAGTTCCTGCCAAGGCAGCAGCTTCTCTTCCTGGGGTTTATTATGGATCCCCATTAGTTCCTGCCAAGGCAGCAGCTTCTCTTCCTGGGGTTTATTATGGATCCCCATTAGTTCCTGCCAAGGCAGCAGCTTCTCTTCCTGGGGTTTATTATGGATCCCCATTAGTTCCTGCCAAGGCAGCAGCTTCTCTTCCTGGGGTTTATTATGGATCCCCATTAGTTCCTGCCAAGGCAGCAGCTACTCTTCCTGGGGTTTATTATGGATCCCCATTAGTTCCTGGGGGTCCAAACAAACCAAAGCGTCCACATTACATATAAAACAGTGAACTATGTTTGTACTGAATGAGCTAAAGATTAAACAGTAAATCATATAACATCCCTACACCATCACATGTCCACAACACAAAATGTTTTTGTGTGTCTCTTTTGTTTTTGCGTGTCTCTTTTGTTTTTGTGTGTGTCTCTCCACTCTCCGGGATGTTATTTATCCCCCGACTCTCAATCTTGCTCTCTGTTTTGTTTTTTTACTGAACAAAAATATAAATGCAATATGTAAAGTGTTAGTTTCATGAGCTGAAATTAAAGATCGCAGAATTGTTCCAAACGCACAAAAAAAATGTATTTCTCTCATATTTTGTGCACAAATTTACAATATTAACATAATTAATAATAATAATCAATATTGTCAACGGGTCAACAGTAACAACAATAACCATACTTTGAACAATAACAGTAAGCATAGAGGACATGTGCAGGTTGGTTGGTCTGTCAGACACTGTCCCTCAACTTATGGGACAGTGTGTGATGGCGCAATGTAGTGCGCTGCCAACCCAGGGCTCTCTGCGTCCTCCCCCAACAGGACAGGTAACCTATCCTCATCAGAGAGGTCTTTGAACCCTTGAATAAGAGTTTCAAATTTGGGGAAATGACACACTCTAATTGTTTTTATATTTTTTTAAACATTTTGTCAGGAAATGCAGCTCTGTCTCAGGTTCTGCTGTGGTACAGTGGTTGCACAGCCTTTCCTCTACAGGGAGCCAGGTTCTGCTGTGGTGCAGTGGTTGCACAGCCTTTCCTCTACAGGGAGCCAGGTTCTGCTGTGGTACAGTGGTTGCACAGCCTTTCCTCTACAGGGAGCCAGGTTCTGCTGTGGTACAGTGGTTACACAGCCTTTCCTCTACAGGGAGCCAGGTTCTGCTGTGGTACAGTGGTTACACAGCCTTTCCTCTACAGGGAGCCAGGTTCTGCTGTGGTACAGTGGTTGCACAGCCTTTCCTCTATAGGGAGCCAGGTTCTGCTGTGGTGCAGTGGTTGCACAGCCTTTCCTCTACAGGGAGCCAGGTTTTCCTGTGTCTACCCTTCTCAATGGCAAGGCTGTGCTCACTGAGCCTGTACTTTGTCACGGTTTTTCAAAGGTTTTGATCAGTAACCATGGTCAAACAGTTAGCCACGGTGTACTGTCCATTTAGGGCCAGACAGCACTGCATTTTGCTTTGTGCTTCTGTTTCCCAATAAGAAATGTAGTTTTGTTTTGTGACTGTGTTGTAATTTGGTTTATTCTGATTGATTGATTGTTCTGGTCCTGAGGCTTCAGTGTGTTAGTAGAGCAGGTTTGTGAACTCATCCCCAGGACCAGCTGGATGAGGGGACTGAGGCTTCAGTGTGTTAGTAGAACAGGTTTGTGAACTCATCCCCAGGACCAGCTGGATGAGGGGACTGAGGCTTCAGTGTGTTAGTAGAACAGGTTTGTGAACTCATCCCCAGGACCAGCTGGATGAGGGGACTGAGGCTTCAGTGTGTTAGTAGAACAGGTTTGTGAACTCATCCCCAGGACCAGCTGGATGAGGGGACTGAGGCTTCAGTGTGTTAGTAGAACAGGTTTGTGAACTCATCCCCAGGACCAGCTGGATGAGGGGACTGAGGCTTCAGTGTGTTAGTAGAACAGGTTTGTGAACTCATCCCCAGGACCAGCTGGATGAGGGGACTCTTTTCTTTGCTCAGCTCTTGGTATTGCAGGGTTTGGTAATGATATGAGATGGTAATGATATCACTGTATTTTAGATGTTTCCAAAAGTGAATTTCTCTTTTAGTTTTTATTCTTAGTGGATATTGGCCTAATTCTGCCCTTCATGCATTGTTTGTAGTTTTCCTCTGGACATGTAGGAGAATCTTACAGAACTCTACATGCAGGATTTCAATTGGGTGTTGTGCAAGTGGACCCAACAATTT
>NC_056433.1:82121834-82356834 GCF_018296145.1 Oncorhynchus tshawytscha
TGTTTACTCTCTGTACCTACACACAAACACAGTGGTGATGTTCTCTCTGTGTGAAGCACAAACACCGAATCTGGTTTTGAATTTAGTCACGTTTTAAAAAATATATATATATTTTTAAAGTGGATTCCAGACACACTGACATGACAGCCACAGTGTGTGTGTGTGTGTGTGCATGTGTGTGGATTTCGCCTAGCTGTTTCTGAGCGTGCTCTACCAAGCCAAGCATACCGCGAGCGTTTCTAAACATCCCTGTTAAACCAAGCAGACACACAGTATGTATGACTCCCAATGTCCTCACCAAACGAGCTGTCGTTCATTGTAGCATGCTAGCTGTGTCGGTCATTGTAGAATGCTAGCTGTGTCGGTCATTGTAGAATGCTAGCTGTGTCGGTCATTGTAGCATCCTAGCTGTGTCGGTCATTGTAGCATCCTAGCTGTGTCGGTCATTGTAGCATCCTAGCTGTGTCCTATCTGGTCATTGTAGCATCCTATCTGTGTCGGTCATTGTAGCATCCTATCTGTGTCGGTCATTGTAGCATCCTATCTGTGTCGGTCATTGTAGCATCCTGTGTCGGTCTTGTAGCATCCTATCTGTGTCGGTCATTGTAGCATCCTATCTGTGTCGGTCATTGTAGCATCCTATCTGTGTCGGTCATTGTAGCATCCTATCTGTGTCGGTCATTGTAGCATCCTATCTGTGTCGGTCATTGTAGCATCCTATCTGTGGTCATTGTAGCATCCTATCTGTGTCGTCATTGTAGCATCCTATCTGTGTCGGTCATTGTAGCATCCTATCTGTGTCGGTCATTGTAGCATCCTATCTGTGTAGCATCCTATCTGTGTCGGTCATTGTAGCATCCTATCTGTGTCGGTCATTGTAGCATCCTATCTGTGTCGGTCATTGTAGCATCCTATCTGTGTCGGTCATTGTAGCATCCTATCTGTGTCGGTCATTGTAGCATCCTATCTGTGTCGGTCATTGTAGCATCCTATGCTCTACCAAGCCAAGCATACCGCGAGCGTTTCTAAACATCCCTGTTAAACCAAGCAGACACACAGTATGTATGACTCCCAATGTCCTCACCAAACGAGCTGTCGGTCATTGTAGCATGCTAGCTGTGTCGTTCATTGTAGCATGCTAGCTGTGTCATGTACTCTAGGGTGCTAGCTGTGTCGTGTACTCTGGGGTGCTAGCTGGGTCGTGTACTCTGGGGTGCTAGCTGGGTCGTGTACTCTGGGGTGCTAGCTGGGTCGTGTACTCTGGGGTGCTAGTTGGGTCGTGTACTCTGGGGTGCTAGCTGGGTCGTGTACTCTGGGGTGCTAGCTGGGTCGTGTACTCTGGGGTGCTAGCTGGGTCGTTTTTTCTGGGGTGCTAGCTGGGTCTTGTACTCTGGGGTGCTAGCTTGGTCGTAATAAGCATAATACTGATACACATCTAAAGCATGCTACCATGGCCTCAGTAGTTGCCCTCAAAAGCATCCAAAACAATTCCTCTCTATCTAATCTGCTGTGTATCTTTCCTATTGGACAGCTTCTCTTCTAATTCTGTGCATGTTTGTTTGTGTGTTTGTTTGTGTGTATATGTGTGTGTGTGTGTGTGTGTGTTGTCATCTGTTTTAGAACCCTCACAGGAAACCAAACAGCTACTTCAGCTGATTACGTAACAACTGTTCCTCTCTGCGCCTCTGGGCGATTCCCTTCCTCCCCTCCTCAACCCTCTCACTGTCTCATGTAATAACACTCTGGCCAACACACTCTGGCTAATTAAACTCTTATTATAAAATGTATAGTAAGAGTTTGGATGGATTTTTTTCACGTTTCCAGTGGGATTGAAAAAAATAATTAATTGTGATTTAAAAATATATATATATATTTTTTTTGTCACAAGATACTCAAGTAAAAAGATGATTATATACAGTACCAGTGAAAAGTTTGGACACCTACTAATTCAAGGGTTTTGACTATTTTCTACATTGTAGAATAATAGTAAAGACATCAACACTATGAAATCATGTAGTAACTAAATAAGTGTTTAACAAATCAAAATATATATTTCATTTTAGATTCTTAGATTCTTCTAAGTAGCCACTCTTTGCCTTGATGACAGCTTTGCATTCTCTCAACCAGCTTTATTGTTTTGATTTATTTTACCTTTATAGGTAAGTCAACTAGGCAAGTCATTTAAGAACAAATTCTTATTTTCAATGACGGCCTAGGGACAGTGGGTTAACTGCCTTGTTCAGGGGCAGAACGACTAGCTTCATGAGGTAGTCACTGAGTAATTGCCTCCTTATTTTCAAGCATGGTGGTGGCTGCATCATGGAATGAGTATGCTTGTCATCGGCAAAGACTAGGGAGTTTTTCAGGATAAAAAGAAAAGGGGCACAGGCAAAATCTGCTTTAGTCTGTTTTACACCAGACACTGGTAGAGGAATTCACTTTTCAGAAGGACAATAACATTTACACTGGAGTTGCTTACCAAGAAGACAGTGAATGTTTCTGAGTGGCCAAGTTATAGGTTTTACTTAAATCTGCATGAAAATTGCTTCTCTATCCATGATCCCCAAGACATTGACAGAGCTTGAAGAGCTTTGAAAATAATAATGGGCAAATATTGCACAATCCAAGATACTCTTAGATACTTACCCAAGAAGACTCACAGCTTCCACTTTGCCTTTTAGAGTATTTTGTGTAAATAGTTGACAAAAAAATGCCTGTTAAATCCATTTTAATCCCACTTTGAAACACAATACATTTCGAAAATATCCAAGCAGGGGTGAATATGACCAAAAAAAGGGTCATGGAAGCATTTTTCTTTTTTACATTAACATACTGTAAACCCTACATTAACATACCGTAAACCCTACAGGCAACATACCGTAAACCCTACAGGCAACATACCGTAAACCCTACAGGCAACATACAGTAAACCCTACAGGCAACATACCGTAAACCCTACAGGCAACATACCGTAAACCCTACAGGCAACATACAGTAAACCCTACAGGCAACATACCGTAAACCCTACAGGCAACATACAGTAAATCCTACAGGCAACATACAGTAAATCCTACAGGCAACATACCGTAAATCC
Source organism: Oncorhynchus tshawytscha (assembly GCF_018296145.1). Taxonomy (NCBI): domain Eukaryota; kingdom Metazoa; phylum Chordata; class Actinopteri; order Salmoniformes; family Salmonidae; genus Oncorhynchus; species Oncorhynchus tshawytscha. Next base: position 82,124,929 of record NC_056433.1, read on the forward strand.
TACAGGCAACATACCGTAAACCCTACAGGCAACATACCGTAAACCCTACAGGCAACATACAGTAAATCCTACAGGCAACATACCGTAAACCCTACAGGCAACATACCGTAAACCCTACAGGCAACATACCGTAAATCCTACAGGCAACATACCGTAAACCCTACAGGCAACATACCGTAAATCCTACAGGCAACATACCGTAAACCCTACAGGCAACATACAGTAAATCCTACAGGCAACATACCGTAAACCCTACAGGCAACATACAGTAAATCCTACAGGCAACATACCGTAAATCCTACAGGCAACATACAGTAAATCCTACAGGCAACATACCGTAAATCCTACAGGCAACATACCGTAAATCCTACAGGCAACATACCGTAAACCCTACAGGCAACATACCGTAAACCCTACAGGCAACATACCGTAAACCTACAGGCAACATACCGTAAACCCTACAGGCAACATACAGTAAATCCTACAGGCAACATACCGTAAACCCTACAGGCAACATACAGTAAATCCTACAGGCAACATACCGTAAACCCTACAGGCAACATACAGTAAATCCTACAGGCAACATACCGTAAACCCTACAGGCAACATACAGTAAATCCTACAGGCAACATACCGTAAACCCTACAGGCAACATACCGTAAATCCTACAGGCAACATACCGTAAACCCTACAGGCAACATACAGTAAATCCTACAGGCAACATACCGTAAACCCTACAGGCAACATACAGTAAACCCTACAGGCAACATACCGTAAATCCTACAGGCAACATACCGTAAACCCTACAGGCAACATACCGTAAACCCTACAGGCAACATACAGTAAATCCCTACAGGCAACATACCGTAAACCCTACAGGCAACATACCGTAAATCCTACATTAACATACCGTAAACCCTACAGGCAACATACCGTAAATCCTACAGGCAACATACAGTAAATCCTACAGGCAACATACCGTAAATCCTACAGGCAACATACCGTAAACCCTACAGGCAACATACCGTAAACCCTACAGGCAACATACCGTAAACCCTACAGGCAACATACCGTAAACCCTGGAGGCAACATACCGTAAATCCTACAGGCAACATACAGTAAATCAGCAACATACCGTAAACCCTACAGGCAACATACCGTAAACCCTACAGGCAACATACCGTAAATCCTACAGGCAACATACCGTAAATCCTACAGGCAACATACAGTAAATTACATTAACATACCGTAAACCCTACAGGCAACATTTAAATCCTACAGGCAACATACAGTAAATCCTACAGGCAACATACCGTAAATCCTACAGGCAACATACCGTAAACCCTACAGGCAACATACCGTAAACCCTACAGGCAACATACTGTAAACCCTACAGGCAACATACCGTAAACCCTACAGGCAACATACCGTAAACCCTACAGGCAACATACCGTAAGCCCTACAGGCAACATACCGTAAGCCCTACAGGCAACATACCGTAAACCCTGCAATGTGAAAAGTGTGTTAGAAGTGTTAGTAGGAAGGTAGGCCAATACAGCGGACTGGTGATTTTATAGGGTTAAAGGTCAGGCTGGGATGGAATATTGGGTTAAGGTCAGGCTGGGATGGCGTATTGCGTTAAGGTCAGGCTGGGATGGCGTATTGGGTTAAGGTCAGGCTGGGATGGCGTATTGGGTTAAGGTCAGGCTGGGATGGCGTATTGGGTTAAGGTCAGGCTGGGATGGCGTAACCTGGGTTAAGGTCAGGCTGGGATGGCGTATTGGGTTAAGGTCAGGCTGGGATGGCGTATTGGGTTAACAGGCTGGGATGGCGTATTGGGTTAAGGTCAGGCTGGGATGGCGTATCTGGGTTAAGGTCAGGCTGGGATGGCGTGGTCAGGCTGGGATGGCGTAACAGGCTGGGATGGCGTAAAGGTCAGGCTGGGATGGCGTATTGGGTTAAGGTCAGGCTGGGATGGCGTATTGGGTTAAGGTCAGGCTGGGATGGCGTATTGGGTTAAGGTCAGGCTGGGATGGCGTATTGGGTTAAATCAGGCTGGGATGGCGTTTGGGTTAATCAGGCTGGGATGGCGTATTGGGTTACCAGGCTGGGATGGCGTATTGGGTTAAGGTCAGGCTGGGATGGCGTATTGGGTTAAAGGTCAGGCTGGGATGGCGTGTTGGGTTAAAGGTCAGGCTGGGATGGCGTAACCTGGGTTAAAGGTCAGGCTGGGATGGGATGGCGTATTGGGTTAAGGTCAGGCTGGGATGGGATGGCGTATTGGGTTAAGGTCAGGCTGGGATGGGATGGCGTATTGGGTTAAGGTCAGGCTGGGATGGGATGGCGTATTGGGTTAAGGTCAGGCTGGGATGGGATGGCGTATTGGGTTAAGGTCAGGCTGGGATGGGATGGCGTATTGGGTTAAGGTCAGGCTGGGATGGCGTATTGGGTTAAGGTCAGGCTGGGATGGCGTATTGGGTTAAGGTCAGGCTGGGATGGCGTATTGGGTTAAGGTCAGGCTGGGATGGCGTATTGGGTATCCAGAATCTTCCACATACGCCGTCTCAGGTGCCACTGCAGAATCTCCCATTGGTTGTTCAATTGGGTTGTGATCTGGTGACTGAGAGAAACACACATTAAACCCTCTGTGTTCTTTTATATCTCCTCTTCTAGGCAAAATAATGGACAACTTCGTATTTTGATACAGATGTAGGATCTTAATTTGAGCCAGTTTGCAACAGCAGGAAAATAATCCTGCAGCAACAGGACATTTGAATTAGAATTAATGGACAATTTTGAAGGAGTTGACGATACATTTTTCATAAGGGAAAATAAAGTCTGAAATTTCAAAGTTACAAACTTCAGAAGCCTTTTTAAACTTCAAATATAGTATGGCTAGGTTGCACCAACATGGATGACCTCTTAACCTGGGTTAAATCAAGGTTGATCTGTTAATCTTGTTGCACCAACATGGATGACCTCTTAACCTGGGTTAAATCAAGGTTTATCTGTTAATCTTGTTGCTCCAACATGGATGACCTCTTAACCTGGGTTAAATCAAGGTTTATCTGTTAATCTTGTTGCTCCAACATGGATGACCTCTTAACCTGGGTTAAATCAAGGTTTATCTGTTAATCTTGTTGCACCAACATGGATGACCTCTTAACCTGGGTTAAATCAAGGTTTATCTGTTAATCTTGTTGCTCCAACATGGATGACCTCTTAACCTGGGTTAAATCAAGGTTTATCTGTTAATCTTGTTGCTCCAACATGGATGACCTCTTAACCTGGGTTAAATCAAGGTTTATCTGTTAATCTTGTTGCCCCAACATGGATGACCTCTTAACCTGGGTTAAATCAAGGTTTATCTGTTAATCTTGTTGCTCCAACATGGATGACCTCTTAACCTGGGTTAAATCAAGGTTTATCTGTTAATCTTGTTGCACCAACATGGATGACCTCTTAACCTGGGTTAAATCAAGGTTTATCTGTTAATCTTGTTGCTCCAACATGGATGACCTCTTAACCTGGGTTAAATCAAGGTTTATCTGTTAATCTTGTTGCTCCAACATGGATGACCTCTTAACCTGGGTTAAATCAAGGTTTATCTGTTAATCTTGTTGCACCAACATGGATGACCTCTTAACCTGGGTTAAATCAAGGTTTATCTGTTAATCTTGTTGCTCCAACATGGATGACCTCTTAACCTGGGTTAAATCAAGGTTTATCTGTTAATCTTGTTGCACCAACATGGATGACCTCTTAACCTGGGTTAAATCAAGGTTGATCTGTTAATCTTGTTGCACCAAATGTTAAACCTAGTTTTAATTTAATTCTTCATCTGATCTATATTTTAGTTTTTACTTTTAATTTAGATAAATTTGAAGCCTGTTGCAATTATTATATATTTTTTTATATAAACTTTGAGATTAATCTCCAAACTGCAACTTGATGTGGTTTAACTGACTAAATGACAGCAAATCTGCTGTGGAGACACCAGAACGACAGAGTTCCTCAGAGAACAAAATTAGAAACAGGTTGAATCCTGTTGAGTTTTATGATAATATTGAGATTTTTAAAGAGATACCGCTTCTCCAAGGACTCTGTAATGCAACTGGAAAGAAAGGTTGGACCAACCGTGAAGTATGGGAGTGATAGGAACGAGACTGTACCCCCAGTACTTCAGCTCCTGGTGGCCCTACAGTTCTATGTAACTGGATGTTTCCAAATGGTGGTTGGGGACCGTTTTGGACTCTACAAGTCAGCCGTCTGCAGGATTCTAGCCAGAGTGTCCAGTGCTTTTGTTGGTCTGAAGAATCAGTACATTCAATCCTACAGTGGAATCGCCAGCTGGATTTTACAGGAGAGATAGATTTCCAGGTGTACTAGGGGCGATAGACTGTACACACATTCTTATTCCCAACTCTGGTGGCGTTGAATGGAGAACTATTCCGTAATCAGAAAGCTTACTGGTCCATCAACGTGCAGGCTATCAGTGATGACAAAAATCAGCTCACCAACATCCTAGCTAGGATGGCCAGGATCCACCCATGACATCAGTATCTTTGACAATAGTCATATGTGTGCAATGCTGGAAAGAGGGGCATATCAAGGCCACCTTCTAGGTGACAATGGATATGCCTGTCATGGATACCTTATGACTCCGCTTTTAAACCCCCAGACACATGAAGAGAGAGAGAGGGAGAACACCACCTCTCATATCCTGACGAGAGATCTCAGAGAGAGAGAGAACACTACCTCTCATATCCTGACGAGAGATCTCAGAGAGAGAGAAAACACCACCTCTCATATCCTGACGAGAGATCTCAGAGAGAGAGAGAACACTACCTCTCATATCCTGACGAGAGATCTCAGAGAGAGAGAGAACACTACCTCTCATATCCTGACGAGAGATCTCAGACAGAGAGAGAAAAACACCACCTCTCATATCCTGACGAGAGATCTCAGAGAGAGAGAGAACACTACCTCTCATATCCTGACGAGAGATCTCAGAGAGAGAGAGAACACTACCTCTCATATCCTGACGAGAGATCTCAGAGAGAGAGAAAACACCACCTCTCATATCCTGACGAGAGATCTCAGAGAGAGAGAGAACACTACCTCTCATATCCTGACGAGAGATCTCAGAGAGAGAGAGAGAACACCACCACTCATATCCTGACAAGAGATCTCAGAGAGAGCTCAAGATTTCCGTGCCTACAGGAGGGGCTCTGCACGAAGATGGACACTACACTGACATCATTATTGCAGTGGTAGTTCTGTATAACCTTGGCAGGAGACAAGGAGAAGAGCTACCTGAGGCGGTCTTACCCGAGGCGGTCTTACCCGAGGAGGATGAAGATGTCCAGGTGCAACATGCTGCAAATGGGAATGCTGTGAGGAGAACCTTGATTGAGAACCATTTTGGTGTAAATAATGTAACACTGGTAACATGTAAAAAGTAATATATTTTGATCGACACAATTCCTAAGTAGGCATTCGGTATTAACATGCATTATTAAGACATTGTTATTCTCAGTACCATACCGGGTGGAACTGAAAACACCAGAACATTAAGAGTGGGGACAAGACTGGAGGACACCAAGTTGCTTGGGAAAGCATTGTTTTAATAAATAATTGTTTTAATAAATAAAAAGATGACCATTCTACACACAGTAGTGGGCATTTGTTTCCCTGAAGGAGTTTCTGTTTCTGAATTTGCAGTATCTCTCTTTGTAAATTCAAGACCTCAATCTGCAGTAGATTTTTCTCTCTCTTTCCAGCCTCCAAAAACATCAATATGAGCTTGGTTCATGTCAGTTCTGGGGCGTTTGCTTGGCCTCTCTCTGGTGTTTTTCTGCTGGTGCAAGATCCAGGCGATGCTGTTTCTCCACGGCAACAGGGTGTAAGCTCAACTAAAGGAAAGGAACAGCTATTTAATTGGGGTTTATGAAATGCCCAGCCTTGGTACGAATGATGATGTTACGCAACATGCTGAAACGGGACTGATAACGGAAACACTGTAGTGAAGTAGCATTAATGTTAGTTTTAACGTGTGTTAGTCATTGATGTTTACCAGTTATTTATGCTTACTGAATATTGGTGGGTCGCGTTGTCTGTCGTCATCATAGGGGTTAAGGAGAGGGTCAAACTACTGGGGAATCAGCTCGCATATTTTCTGGGAGGGAGGATCAATTCCCTTGGATGGAGCCCCCCCCTTCCGGTCTGAAATGGCCCCCGCTTCTCCTCTGCCGCGTCCTTTTTTGGCTTTCGCTTTGAAGTTTTTCCAGCACGCCTTCATCTGATTTGTGTCTCTCTTCTCTTTTTAATCCCTGTCGATCCATTAAATGGTTCTTATAAAATGGCCCAGGTGCCTGTCTGTCTATTTGACGGTTCTGTTGTCTTTTGTCCTCCAGTACATTGCTAAACTCCTGCATCAGCTGCTGACGAGGGATGAAATGTGAACTTTGTTGTGCCATGGTCAGGTGGCTAGCGAACAAATAATAAATGGTTAAGTAATGACAATAATAATTGATCTTATGCCAGCTAGCTTGGTTTATAAACTAGCTAGCCAGCTACAGTAGCTAACGTTAATTAACAAACAAGTTGTCTGTCTAGTACTGGCAAGTAACAGATTTTATTTCAAATGAGCCAACCCATGTGAAACTTTCACGAGGGAGTTGCAGCAGTGCTATATTATTATTTTATCAAGGAACAGCAACTTTGTTGCCTCATTTGTCAGGTAGGCTAGCTACTTTGTTTCAACTCACAAAACAACTCAATATTGGTGTAATGTGTCACTAATCATAGTTTAAAACCCAGTAATCACAGATTTACTGATCCAGATTCTAAATGAAGTGGTGCAACAACATCTCTGATTTTAATTCTAAACCTAGATTTACAAAAATTTAGATTAGCTCTAATCCTAGAATAATTTAAACCATGTTGGTGCAACCCACCCTACACGTTTTACATTTACTGCATTGCAGGACAGTTCTGCAACTGGGTGATCAAATTAAGATCCTACATCTGTAAATGATCCAATGCAATGTTAATTGCTTAATTAACTCAAGAACCAAACCTGTGTGACAGAACCTGCTTGCAATGTACTTTCTGTCCCTCAGTTACGCACGTGTTTCCTTTATTTTGGCAGTTACCTGTATATTGAGTACTCTGACTGCCCAGGCAATCTTTAACCCACATCAAACAGCTGTGGTTATATGCAGCTGAGCTGTCACATTTGGAGGGACTGACTGACTGACTGATTGGCTGACTGGGAGCACTGCTCTTTTGGCCTCTGGGCTTCTGTAATTAGCCTCACACAGATGCTGCTAATCCTCTCATCTTCTAATCCTCTTCTCTTCCTCTATCTATCTGCTAATCCTCATCTTCCTCTATCCATCTGCTAATCCTCTCATCTTCTAATCCTCTTCTCTTCCTCTATCCATCTTCTAATCCTCTCATCTTCTAATCCTCTTCTCTTCCTCTATCCATCTTCTAATCCTCTCATCTTCTAATCCTCTTCTCTTCCTCTATCCATCTGCTAATCCTCATCTTCCTCTATCCATCTTCTAATCCTCATCTTCCTCTATCCATCTGCTAATCCTCTCATCTTCTAATCCTCTTCTCTTCCTCTATCCATCTTCTAATCCTCTCATCTGCTAATCCTCATCTTCCTCTATCCATCTGCTAATCCTCATCTTCCTCTATCCATCTGCTAATCCTCATCTTCCTCTATCCATCTGCTAATCCTCATCTTCCTCTATCCATCTGCTAATCCTCATCTTCCTCTATCCATCTGCTAATCCTCATCTTCCTCTATCCATCTGCTAATCCTCTCATCTTTCTCTATCCATCTGCTAATCCTCTCATCTTTCTCTATCCATCTGCTAATCCTCTCATCTTTCTCTATCCATCTGCTAATCCTCTCATCTTTCTCTATCCATCTGCTAATCCTCATCTTTCTCTATCCATCTGCTAATCCTCTCATCTTTCTCTATCCATCTGCTAATCCTCATCTTTCTCTATCCATCTGCTAATCCTCTCATCTTTCTCTATCCATCTGCTAATCCTCTCATCTTTCTCTATCCATCTGCTAATCCTCTCATCTTTCTCTATCCATCTGCTAATCCTCATCTTCCTCTATCCATCTGCTTATGCTCTCATCTTTCTCTATCCATCTGCTAATCCTCATCTTCCTCTATCCATCTGCTAATCCTCTCATCTTTCTCTATCCATCTGCTAATCCTCATCTTCCTCTATCCATCTGCTTATGCTCTCATCTTTCTCTATCCATCTGCTAATCCTCATCTTTCTCTATCCATCTGCTAATCCTCTCATCTTTCTCTATCCATCTGCTTATGCTCTCATCTTTCTCTCCATCTGCTAATCCTCTCCCTTCATACCTCTTACATCTCACTCCTTTCTCTGGTTTTCTGTCATTCGCGTGTACTGTACTGTAGGTTGAGGCCTGGCGTTGTATACTGGCCATGGTTGTACACGTCATACACCCATGTTTGACGGGGAGGCTCAGGCTATTATGTAAATCAGTGTCATGCAGTAAAGTGTAGGACTAGAGCAGACATGATGTGTGAGGTTGTGAGTCATTGGGCCATGACTGGGATGGACGGTTTGGGCTGTGAACGGAGATTGAAGGAGAAAAGAGATTCTGTACCATCCTGGATATGGGATGCCCCCCTCAGCTCGCTCACTCACTCACTCACCCTGCCTAATTTCTTTCCATAGCCACACACACACAGTCACACTGCCTGGCATGAGCCGGTCACGGCCAATACAAACCCAGTCAGATTCACAAAAGACAGAATAGAAATGGTATGTCGGTTTGTAGCCCGCTCACAGCTTAGTTAGTCGGTGTCAATGTTTACTAAAACCCGAGAGCATCTGAGTGGGTGGTTGGTTAGCTGTTTGACAGGATGCCACATGGCTCGTCGTCCCACGCTGCCAAAGTACACTCCTGCTTGGGGACCTGTACGGTATGTAGGTATGTATGTAGCCATCTCTAGCATAATGGTGGTGGTGATGAGGGACTCCTTGTCAGGTAAAAATCATCAAGGCCCAGAAATTCAAAATTCTGTCAATCAAATCTCTCAGAGACGGCACGGTACATTCATAACATACATTAATATATATATATAGTATCTTTTGGTTAAAGACCTACAGTGCATTCGGAAAGTATTCAGACCCCTTGACTTTTTCCAGATTTTGTTATGTTACAGCCTTATTCTAAAATGGATTAAATAGGTTTTCCCCTCATCAATCTACACACAATACCCCATAATGACAAAGAAAAAACTGGTTTTCCGATTTATTTGCGAATGTATTAAAAATAAAAAACGGAAAACTTATTTACATAAGACCCTTTGCTATGAGACTCGACATTGAGCTCAGGTGCATCCTGTTTCCATTGATCAACTTTGATGTTCCTACAACTTGATTAGATTCCACATGTCGTAAATTCAATTGATTGGACATGATTTGGAAAGGCACAGGCCTGTCTATATAATGTCCCACAGTTGACAGTGCATGTCTGAGCAAAAAAATCAAGCCATGAGGTTGAAGGAATTGTCCATAGTGCTCGGAGACGGGATTGTGTCGAGGCACAGATCTGGGGAAGGGTGACAAAAAATGTCTGCAGGATTGAAGGTCCCCAAGAACACAGTGGCCTCCATTCTTAAGTGGAAGAAGTTTGGAACCACCAAGACTCTTCCTAGAGCTGGCAATCCGGGTAGAAGGGCCTTGGTCAGGGAGGTGACCAAGAAACCCGATGGTCTCTCTGACAGAGTTCCAGAGTTCCTCTGTGGAGATAGGAGAACCTTCCAGAAGTACAACCATCGCTGCAGCACTCCACCAATCAGGCCTTTGTGGTAGAGTGGCTAGATGGAAGCCACTCCTCAGTAAAAGGCACCTAAAGACTCTCAGACCATGAGGTACAAGATTCTCTGGTCTGATAAAACCAATATTGAACTCTTTGGCCTGAATGCCAAGTGTCACGTCTGGAGGAAACCTGGCACCATCCCTATGCTGTGCTGTGGGGATGTTTTTCAGCGGCAAGGACTGCGAGACAAGTCAGGATCGAGGGAAAGATGAACGGAGCAAAGTGCAGCATCGCTCCCCATCCAACCTGAAAGTTTGAGAGGATCTGCAGAGAAGAATGGGAGAAACGCCCCAAATACAGGTGTGCCAAGCTTGTAGCGTCATATCCAAGAAGACTCGATGCTGTAATCGCGGCCAAAGGTGCTTCAACAAAGTACTGAGTAAAGGGTCTGAATAATTCTCAAATTGTGATATTGTTTTATTTATGTTTTATTTGCAAACATTTCTAAAAACCCGTGTGTTTTATCATTAGGGGGTATTGTGATGTCATTATGGGGTATTGTGATGTCATTAGGGGGTATTGTGATGTCATTATGGGGTATTGTGTGTAGATTGATCAAGGGAAAAAAGTAACAAAAATGTGGAAAAGGTCAAGGGGTCTGAATACTTTCTGAATAGATTCATAACATACATTAATATATATCTCAGTTAGACATACATTCATAACATACATTAATATATATCTCAGTTAGACACATTCATAACATACATTAATATATATCTCAGTTAGACACATTCATAACATACATTAATATATATCTCAGTTAAAGACACATTCATAACATATATATTAATGTATCTCAGTTAGACATACATTCATAACATACATTAATATATATATATCTCAGTTAGACATACATTCATAACATACATTAATATATATATATCTCAGTTAGACATACTTTCATAACATACATTAATATATATTTCATTCCGTTTGATTTGTCTAAATGACTCGTCAGGTTTGTTTGAGTTCAGTCTTTTTTCTCTTATATATTTAAAGTGGAACTGACAGCGTTTTATCTCCTTTGCAGATATGAAACAGCCAATCATATCACTCAAAAATATAAAGTTCCCAGTTTATAAACCAACTTTCTAAGTGGTTTAAAAATAGGTTCTATGTGACTCAACGTCCCATGATGTACACTAAGGCAATGTTGGCAGAATAGATGTATGCAGTTCAACGATTAATATAATTCACCAATACATTTCTTGGTAGTCCCCAAAAAGTATTGAGATCAGGTTGTAAATCACAGCTGGCTTGGTAGATAGTTTGCTGCCTCCATTCGGTATGCATTGTTTTAGTATCAAGGACTCAATATTTTTGGACAAAAACAGGCGAATGTATCTAAGGCTGGGAATGTCAATACAATCAGACTAGCATGTGCAACGATCACCAGTCAGTCATAACGTGGCTAATAGGCTAGCATGTTTATACGGAAACAAAAATAGAAACGCAACATGTCAAGTTTTGATCGTATGTTTCATGTGCTGAAATAAAAGATCCCAGAAATGTTCTCAAATGTTGGGCACAAATGTGTTCACATCCCTGTTAGTGAGCATTCCTCCTTTTTACCAAGATAATCCATCCACCTGACAGGTGTGGCACATCAAGAAGATGATTAAACAGCAGGATCGTTAAACAAGTGCACCTTGTGCTGGGGGACAATAAAAGGTCACTCTCTAAAATGGGCAGTTTCTTCACACAACACAAGTTTTGAAGGAGTGTGCAATTGGCATGCTGACTGCAGGAATGTCCACCAAGGCTGTTGCCAGAATTTAATGTTCTATTTTTATTATTATTATTTTTTTTTACCATAAGTTTTTTAGAGAATTTGGCTGTACGTCCGACTAACATCACAACTGTAGCCCACGTGTAACCACACCAGCTTAGGATAACCACATCCTGCTTCTTCACCTGCGGGATCTGAGACCAGCCACCCGGACAGCTGATGAAACTGAGGAGTATTTCTGTTTGTGATTAAGCCCTTTGTGGGGAAAAACTCATTCTGATTGGCTGGTCCTGGCTCCCAAATGGGTGGTCCTATGCCCTCCCAGGCCCTATACCCTCCCAGGCCCTATGCCCTCCCAGGCCCTATGCCCTCCCAGGTCCTATGCCCTCCCAGGCCCTATGCCCTCCCAGGCCCACCCATGGCTGCTCCCCTGCCTAGTCATGTGAAATAATGCATTTATTTCAATTGCCTGATTTCCTTATATGAACTGTAACTCAGTAAAATGGTTTAAATTGTTGCATGTTGCGTTTCATATTTTTGTTCAGTGTATATTTGTCACAAGCTAAAAACACAGAGCCTAATGTTAGCTAGCTAGCTAGCTGCTAGGAGGATGTCATGTTATTGGAGGAGTGGGTGAGTGACTGACTTTTTCCCCTCATTGTTTTTTGGTGGCTATACACAGCTAGAGATGCAGGTGTGTATAGAGATTTGGTTATCTAGCAAGAACTTCCTCTACTGTTAGCCAGAGAGAATTTGCAAATGCACGAGATATGCTAGCAAACGGGATATCTAGCTAGCTACTCCGATTTCGGAGCATGAATTTACCCACTGAATATGATGGGTGTCAGTAAATGTAGGCCCCCCCAAAAAAAGTACTAGTTTACTCACGAACTCTCTCTAGATAACATGTAGACAGCCTAACCAGCTCTGCTAGGGCGAGTAAAATGATCAACAGCTCTCTCATTTGTGTCTGGAAGTAACCAGTTAGCTTGGGTGCTTGGTTGGGACAAACATGCATTGGCAGGCAAGCTGCAGAAGGACCAGTAGGCTACAACTCCCCATCGTTTGTCAGTGCAATTTTGACGTCCAACTACCTGGAAAAAGTTTGAGAGGGTTTATCTAATGTTCCTTCGTTAGTTTTAGAACATCTTGCTCCGGCTAGCATTAGTTGATGATCTTGTTGTTGATGTGCGTAACTGATGGAGAGCGAGCCTACCTTTTCATGGTTGTTTGATCATTAGGACTGTAACATTCCCAAATGTATGAGGACTCCTGGGATATTTGCATGAAATCCATTCAGGTGTCACACTATTACAACCGCTTGTAAACACACAGTCCAGTTCATAGTGAATGATGACAGGCCCTACTGCCTGTAAACACACAGTCCAGTTTAAAGTGAATGATGACAGGCCCTACTGCTTGTAAACACAGTCCAGTTCATAGTGAATGATGACAGGCCCTACTGCTTGTAAACACAGTCCAGTTCATAGTGAATGATGACAGGCCCTACTGCTTGTAAACACACAGTCCAGTTCATAGTGAATGATGACAGGCCCTACTGCCTGTAAACACACAGTCCAGTTTAAAGTGAATGATGACAGGCCCTACTGCCTGTAAACACACAGTCCAGTTTAAAGTGAATGATGACAGGCCCTACTGCCTGTAAACACACAGTCCAGTTCATAGTGAATGATGACAGGCCCTACTGCTTGTAAACACAGTCCAGTTCATAGTGAATGATGACAGGCCCTACTGCCTGTAAACACACAGTCCAGTTCATAGTGAATGATGACAGGCCCTACTGCTTGTAAACACACAGTCCAGTTCATAGTGAATGATGACAGGCCCTACTGCTTGTAAACACACAGTCCAGTTCATAGTGAATGATGACAGGCCCTACTGCTTGTAAACACACAGTCCAGTTCATAGTGAATGATGACAGGCCCTACTGCTTGTAAACACACAGTCCAGTTCAAAGTGAATGATGACAGGCCCTACTGCCTGTAAACACACAGTCCAGTTCAAAGTGAATGATGACAGGCCCTACTGCCTGTAAACACACAGTCCAGTTCAAAGTGAATGATGGCAGACCTGTTGTGGCAAATGGCTTGTTTGCATTACGGCCTACTGTAGCTCTGATTGGTCTATGGCTCACCAGTCTGTGTGGACTCCGGTCCTGGACGAGAGAGATGTTTTTATTAGGTTTTATTTACTGCAGTGTAAATAAAACCTTGTCCAAACTCACGGCTGCTCTCCCACTCTGTATTTCTGTAGAATTATCACAAATGCCTGACTAATTCCCAAACACTCTTAAGAATTTATGAACATGTGAAAATGACCATATCTAAGTGCTCGCTTGTCAGAAAATGTTTTAAATTCTTCCTGGTGTGTATATGAACAGATTTGAATAAGATTTCATGTTGCTTAAACGCTGTCAGTTCCACTTTTAAGTGAGCACAGTTTGCAACTCATTAATTTATCAGTTCATTCAGTCATGAGAAAGTAGGTATGGGCCTATGGCAGAGGCAGTGTGAGCTGAATCAATCACCGCCAGCACCCCTGGTGAGTAGAACCGTGAGAGCATCCCATCCGATCTCCTAGCCTAGTGGTTAGAGGCAGGTAGCCTAGTGGTTAGAGGCAGGTAGCCTAGTGGTTAGAGGCAGGTAGCCTAGTGGTTAGAGGCAGGTAGCCTAGTGGTTAGAGGCAGGTAGCCTAGTGGTTAGAGGCAGGTAGCCTGGTGGTTAGAGGCAGGTAGCCTGGTGGTTAGAGGCAGGTAGCCTGGTGGTTAGAGGCAGGTAGCCTGGTGGTTAGAGGCAGGTAGCCTGGTGGTTAGAGGCAGGTAGCCTGGTGGTTAGAGGCAGGTATTCTAGTGGTTAGAGGCAGGTAGCCTAGTGGTTAGAGGCAGGTAGCCTAGTGGTTAGAGGCAGGTAGCCTAGTGGTTAGAGGCAGGTAGCCTAGTGGTTAGAGGCAGGTAGCCTAGTGTTTAGAGGCAGGTAGCCTAGTGGTTAGAGGCAGGTAGCCTAGTGTTTAGAGGCAGGTAGCCTAGTGTTTAGAGGCAGGTAGCCTAGTGGTTAGAGGCAGGTAGCCTAGTGGTTAGAGGCAGGTAGCCTAGTGGTTAGAGGCAGGTAGCCTAGTGGTTAGAGGCAGGTAGCCTAGTGGTTAGAGGCAGGTAGCCTAGTGGTTAGAGGCAGGTAGCCTAGTGGTTAGAGGCAGGTAGCCTAGTGGGAGGCAGGTAGCCTAGTGGTTAGAGGCAGGTAGCCTGGTGGTTAGAGGCAGGTAGCCTGGTGGTTAGAGGCAGGTAGCCTGGTGGTTAGAGGCAGGTAGCCTGGTGGTTAGAGGCAGGTAGCCTAGTGGTTAGAGGCAGGTAGCCTGGTGGTTAGAGGCAGGTAGCCTGGTGGTTAGAGGCAGGTATTCTAGTGGTTAGAGGCAGGTAGCCTGGTGGTTAGAGGCAGGTAGCCTGGTGGTTAGAGGCAGGTAGCCTAGTGGTTAGAGGCAGGTAGCCTAGTGGTTAGAGGCAGGTAGCCTGGTGGTTAGAGGCAGGTAGCCTGGTGGTTAGAGGCAGGTATTCTAGTGGTTAGAGGCAGGTAGCCTAGTGGTTAGAGGCAGGTAGCCTAGTGGTTAGAGGCAGGTAGCCTAGTGGTTAGAGCAGGTAGCCTAGTGGTTAGAGGCAGGTAACCTAGTGGTTAGAGGCAGGTAGCCTAGTGGTTAGAGGCAGGTAGCCTAGTGGTTAGAGGCAGGTAACCTAGTGGTTAGAGGCAGGTAGCCTAGTGGTTAGAGGCAGGTAGCCTAGTGGTTAGAGGCAGGTAGCCTAGTGGTTAGAGGCAGGTAGCCTAGTGTTTAGAGGCAGGTAGCCTAGTGGTTAGAGGCAGGTAGCCTAGTGGTTAGAGGCAGGTAGCCTAGTGGTTAGAGGCAGGTAGCCTAGTGGTTAGAGCAGGTATTCTAGTGGTTAGAGGCAGGTAGCCTAGTGGTTAGAGGCAGGTAGCCTAGTGGTTAGAGCAGGTATTCTAGTGGTTAGAGGCAGGTAGCCTAGTGGTTAGAGCAGGTATTCTAGTGGTTAGAGGCAGGTAGCCTAGTGGTTAGAGGCAGGTAGCCTAGTGGTTAGAGGCAGGTAGCCTAGTGGTTAGAGGCAGGTAGCCTAGTGTTTAGAGGCAGGTAGCCTAGTGTTTAGAGGCAGGTAGCCTAGTGGTTAGAGGCAGGTAGCCTAGTGGTTAGAGGCAGGTAGCCTAGTGGTTAGAGGCAGGTAGCCTAGTGGTTAGAGGCAGGTAGCCTAGTGGTTAGAGGCAGGTAGCCTAGTGGTTAGAGGCAGGTAGCCTGGTGGTTAGAGGCAGGTAGCCTGGTGGTTAGAGGCAGGTATCCTAGTGGTTAGAGGCAGGTAGCCTAGTGGTTAGAGGCAGGTATCCTAGTGGTTAGAGGCAGGTAGCCTAGTGGTTAGAGGCAGGTATCCTGGTGGTTAGAGGCAGGTAGCCTGGTGGTTAGAGGCAGGTAGCCTAGTGGTTAGAGGCAGGTAGCCTAGTGGTTAGAGGCAGGTAGCCTAGTGGTTAGAGGCAGGTAGCCTAGTGGTTAGAGGCAGGTAGCCTAGTGGTTAGAGGCAGGTAGCCTGGTGGTTAGAGGCAGGTAGCCTAGTGGTTAGAGGCAGGTAGCCTGGTGGTTAGAGGCAGGTAGCCTGGTGGTTAGAGGCAGGTAGCCTAGTGGTTAGAGGCAGGTAGCCTAGTGGTTAGAGGCAGGTAGCCTGGTGGTTAGAGGCAGGTATTCTAGTGGTTAGAGGCAGGTATTCTAGTGGTTAGAGGCAGGTAGCCTGGTGGTTAGAGGCAGGTAGCCTGGTGGTTAGAGGCAGGTATTCTAGTGGTTAGAGGCAGGTAGCCTAGTGGTTAGAGGCAGGTAGCCTAGTGGTTAGAGGCAGGTAACCTAGTGGTTAGAGGCAGGTAGCCTAGTGGTTAGAGGCAGGTAGCCTAGTGGTTAGAGGCAGGTAGCCTAGTGGTTAGAGGCAGGTAGCCTAGTGTTTAGAGGCAGGTAACCTAGTGGTTAGAGGCAGGTAGCCTAGTGGTTAGAGGCAGGTAGCCTAGTGGTTAGAGGCAGGTAGCCTGGTGGTTAGAGGCAGGTAGCCTGGTGGTTAGAGGCAGGTATTCTAGTGGTTAGAGGCAGGTAGCCTAGTGGTTAGAGGCAGGTAGCCTAGTGGTTAGAGCAGGTAGCCTAGTGGTTAGAGGCAGGTAACCTAGTGGTTAGAGGCAGGTAGCCTAGTGGTTAGAGGCAGGTAGCCTAGTGGTTAGAGGCAGGTAACCTAGTGGTTAGAGGCAGGTAGCCTAGTGGTTAGAGACAGGTAGCCTAGTGGTTAGAGGCAGGTAGCCTAGTGGTTAGAGGCAGGTAACCTAGTGGTTAGAGGCAGGTAGCCTAGTGGTTAGAGACAGGTAGCCTAGTGGTTAGAGGCAGGTAGCCTAGTGGTTAGAGGCAGGTAGCCTAGTGGTTAGAGGCAGGTAGCCTAGTGGTTAGAGGCAGGTAGCCTAGTGTTTAGAGGCAGGTAGCCTAGTGGTTAGAGGCAGGTAGCCTAGTGTTTAGAGGCAGGTAGCCTAGTGTTTAGAGGCAGGTAGCCTAGTGTTTAGAGGCAGGTAGCCTAGTGTTTAGAGGCAGGTAGCCTAGTGGTTAGAGGCAGGTAGCCTGGTGTTTAGAGGCAGGTAGCCTGGTGTTTAGAGGCAGGTAGCCTGGTGGTTAGAGGCAGGTAGCCTGGTGTTTAGAGGCAGGTAGCCTGGTGTTTAGAGGCAGGTAGCCTGGTGGTTAGAGGCAGGTAGCCTAGTGGTTAGAGGCAGGTAGCCTAGTGGTTAGAGGCAGGTAGCCTAGTGGTTAGAGGCAGGTAGCCTAGTGGTTAGAGGCAGGTAGCCTAGTGGTTAGAGGCAGGTAGCCTAGTGGTTAGAGGCAGGTAGCCTAGTGGTTAGAGCAGGTATTCTAGTGGTTAGAGGCAGGTAGCCTAGTGGTTAGAGGCAGGTATTCTAGTGGTTAGAGGCAGGTATTCTAGTGGTTAGAGGCAGGTAGCCTAGTGGTTAGAGGCAGGTAGCCTAGTGGTTAGAGGCAGGTATCCTAGTGGTTAGAGGCAGGTATCCTAGTGGTTAGAGGCAGGTATCCTAGTGGTTAGAGGCAGGTAGCCTAGTGGTTAGAGGCAGGTAGCCTAGTGGTTAGAGGCAGGTAGCCTAGTGGTTAGAGGCAGGTAGCCTAGTGGTTAGAGGCAGGTAGCCTAGTGGTTAGAGGCAGGTAGCCTAGTGGTTAGAGCAGGTATTCTAGTGGTTAGAGGCAGGTATCCTAGTGGTTAGAGGCAGGTAGCCTAGTGGTTAGAGGCAGGTAGCCTAGTGGTTAGAGGCAGGTAGCCTAGTGGTTAGAGGCAGGTATTCTAGTGGTTAGAGGCAGGTATTCTAGTGGTTAGAGGCAGGTATTCTAGTGGTTAGAGGCAGGTAGCCTAGTGGTTAGAGGCAGGTAGCCTAGTGGTTAGAGGCAGGTAGCCTAGTGGTTAGAGGCAGGTAGCCTAGTGGTTAGAGGCAGGTAGCCTAGTGGTTAGAGGCAGGTAGCCTAGTGGTTAGAGCAGGTATTCTAGTGGTTAGAGGCAGGTAGCCTAGTGGTTAGAGGCAGGTAGCCTAGTGGTTAGAGCAGGTATTCTAGTGGTTAGAGGCAGGTAGCCTAGTGGTTAGAGGCAGGTAGCCTAGTGGTTAGAGGCAGGTAGCCTAGTGGTTAGAGGCAGGTAGCCTAGTGGTTAGAGGCAGGTATTCTAGTGGTTAGAGGCAGGTAGCCTAGTGGTTAGAGGCAGGTAGCCTAGTGGTTAGAGGCAGGTAGCCTAGTGGTTAGAGGCAGGTAGCCTAGTGGTTAGAGGCAGGTAGCCTAGTGGTTAGAGGCAGGTAGCCTAGTGGTTAGAGGCAGGTAGCCTAGTGGTAGGAGCGTTGGGCCAGTAACCGAAAGATTGCTGGATTGAATCCCCGAGCTGACGAGGTAAAAATCTGTCATTCTGTCCCTGAGCAAGGCAATTAACCCACTGTTCCTCGGGCGCCGAAGACATGGATGTCGATTTAAGGCAGCCCTCCGCACCTCTCTGATCCAGAGGGGTTGGGTTAAATGCGGAAGACACATTTCAGTTAAAGGCATTCAATTGTACAACTGACTAGGTATCCCCCCCTCTTTCCCCATCTCATCTCATCCTAGCCTTCTACACCTGCATTGCTGTTTGGGGTTTTAGGTTGGGTTTCTGTACAGCACTTTGAGATATCAGCTGATGTACGAAGGGCTATATAAATAAATTTGATTTGATTTGATTTAGCCTTCACCATGAGGTAACACTAGTCTGTGAGAGAGGGACACACACATGGACTCACTCACTCACTCACTCACCTACTCACTCACTCACCTACTCACTCACTCACTCACCTACTCACTCACCACTCACCTACTCACTCACTCACTCACTCACCTACTCACTCACTCACCTACTCACTCACTCACTCACCTACTCACTCACTCACTCACCTACTCACTCACTCACTCACCACTCACTCACTCACTCACTCACCACTCACTCACTCACCACTCACTCACCTACTCACTCACCTACTCACTCACCTACTCACTCACCTACTCACTCACCTACTCACTCACTCACCTACTCACTCACTCACTCACTCACCTACCTACTCGCTCACTCACTCACTCACTCACTCACACAGAGGTACAGTCTAAAACCTGCCATGGAATCTAACCAAAATAAAGAATATCTCAAAGCTACTAGGACCAGTCTGTCTGTTATGAAGATGAAGCATACCCTATGAGCAAGAGACTTTGACTGTACACAGCTCAGCTGCACACACACATTCCCATTAGATCTTCAAAGTCATTTAACATCCAGGACCTGCAGACCTACAGAACTACAGGCATATAGAACTACAGACAGACCTACAGGCATACAGAACTACAGACAGACCTACAGGCATACAGAACTACAGACAGACCTACAGGCATACAGAACTACAGACAGACCTACAGGCATACAGAACTACAGACGGACCTACAGGCATACAGAACTACAGACGGACCTACAGGCATACAGAACTACAGACAGGCCTACAGGTATACAGAACTACAGACAGGCATACAGAACTACAGACAGGCCTACTGAACTACAGACAGACCTACAGGTATACAGAACTACAGACAGACCTACAGGCATACAGAACTACAGGCAGACCTACAGGCATACAGAACTACAGACAGACCTACAGGCATACAGAACTACAGACAGGCCTACAGAACTACAGACAGACCTACAGGCATACAGAACTACAGACAGACCTACAGGCATACAGAACTACAGACAGACCTACAGGCATACAGAACTACAGACAGACCTACAGGTATACAGAACTACAGACAGGCATACAGAACTACAGACAGACCTACAGGCATACAGAACTACAGACAGACCTACAGGCATACAGAACTACAGACAGACCTACAGGTATACAGAACTACAGACAGACCTACAGGCATACAGAACTACAGACAGACCTACAGGCATACAGAACTACAGACAGACCTACAGGCATACAGAACTACAGACAGGCATACAGAACTACAGACAGACCTGGCTGTATTGTGTCTTTGTGGTGTGTGTGAACACATAGGGGCCTCTGCTCTAAACCAGATTAGTGTCTTATTTGTGTGACTTCCACGACCGGGAGAAGAGGAAACTGTATCGGGTCGACACAGGGAGCTAATCCTGAAACACTACTTCTACTTCCTCCATCTCTTTGCTCTAACGGCATGCTGCGGAAGGGTGTCTTTTATTATTTTTTTGAATTGCCAAAAGTGGTCTGATTGTGCGCAGATAATTTGTACAGTAACTGTCTCTGTGACTGTGGTCGGTCTAGCACAGTTGGTGTTGATCGCCCTTTGCTGACCCCTTGACCCTCAAGAAGCCAGAGCAGCCTTCTGAGGGGGTCCGGAGGTTAAAGGTCAGACAGAGTGGACAAACCGCAGTATCGCCGGTGATGAGAGATGGGGTGGCATATACTCCCTGAGGCTGGCAGCTGAGTTGGCACAGCAGCTGTAAACTGACTAGATCAGACTGTATGTGTGTCACGAGTTGCTGATTCTTCTATTGTTCCTGGAGCATTGCTCACATGTTTCTCCAAGGTGTTAAAAGATGGATGTAAAGCAGGGATGTTGAAAACTGTTAGTGTGTTGAGCAACCCAACACCAGTACCCTCCCCAGCCTGGTTTCACTGGAGAACTTTGCAAATTGGTGTCAGTGTGATGGCCCAGGGAGAGAAAGAGAGGGAGGGAGAGGGGGAGAGAGAGAGAAAGGGAGGGAGGGAGGGGGGAGAGAAAGGGAGAGAGGGAGGTAGGGAGAAAGGGGGAGAGAGGAAGGGAGGGAGAAAGGAAAGGGAGAGAAAGGGAGAGAGGGAGGTAGAGAGAAAGGGAGGAAGAGAAAGGGAGGTAGAGCGAGAAAGGGAGAGGGAGGGTGGGGTCTTGTTAGGACACACCTACAGTACCTGTATCATCAGGTTTATTTCGGGAGGTCCTCCTCTCCTCTCTATTCTGCCTCCCTCTCTCCACTCGTGTTTTTCTCAATTTCCACCTTTTCTCTCTTTTCTTCTTCTCTCCCTCTTTCTCCCCCTCTCTTTGCGCTCATATTCTCTCTTCTTCTCTCCTTGGGGACAGCCAGTGTCCTCATTCAGCTACGCCTGCAGACTCACATTAGACAGGAGTTAGAATACTTCCTTCTTTCTCTTTCAGCTAAATGCCTTAAGTGATGCGGCGGCTCTTCCAGTCCACTCCCACATTAAGCCAGGGTTCTTCAAACCAGTCCACTCCCACAGCAAGCCAGGGTTCTTCAAACCAGTCCACTCCCACAGCAAGCCAGGGTTCTTCAAACCAGTCCACTCCCACAGCAAGCCAGGGTTCTTCAAACCAGTCCACTCCCACAGCAAGCCAGGGTTCTTCAAACCAGTCCACTCCCCACAGCAAGCCAGGGTTCTTCAAACCAGTCCACTCCCACAGCAAGCCAGGGTTCTTCAAACCAGTCCACTCCCACAGCAAGCCAGGGTTCTTCAAACCAGTCCACTCCCACAGCAAGCCAGGGTTCTTCAAACCAGTCCACTCCCACAGCAAGCCAGGGTTCTTCAAACCAGTCCACTCCCACAGCAAGCCAGGGTTCTTCAAACCAGTCCACTCCCACAGCAAGCCAGGGTTCTTCAAACCAGTCCACTCCCACAGCAAGCCAGGGTTCTTCAAACCAGTCTAGTCCCACAGCAAGCCAGGGTTCTTCAAACCAGTCTAGTCCCAAAGCAAGCCAGGGCTCTTCAGACCAGTCCAGTCCACTACCACAGCAAGCCAGGGTTCTTCAAACCAGTCCAGTCCACTCCCACAGCAAGCCAGGGTTCTTCAAACCAGTCTAGTCCACTCCCACAGCAAGCCAGGGTTCTTCAAACCAGTCTAGTCCACTCCCACAGCAAGCCAGGGCTCTTCAAACCAGTCCACTCCCACAGCAAGCCAGGGTTCTTCAAACCAGTCCACTCCCACAGCAAGCCAGGGTTCTTCAAACCAGTCCAGTCCCAAAGCAAGCCAGGGCTCTTCAAACCAGTCCAGTCCACTCCCAAAGCAAGCCAGGGTTCTTCAAACCAGTCCAATCCACTCCCACAGCAAGCCAGGGTTCTTCAAACCAGTCCAATCCACTCCCACAGCAAGCCAGGGTTCTTCAAACCAGTCCAGTCCACTCACACAGCAAGCCAGGGCTCTTCAAACCAGTCCAGTCCACTCCCAAAGGAGGCCAGGGCTCTTCAAACCAGTCTAGTCCAGTACACTGCCAAAGTAGAGCACTTCAAACCGCTGCCTCAAGAATTGCAATATTGTTTGTTTCCCCCTGGTAGTTCATTGATTGGTTAATGTCACTGATTGCCCAGATAGTCCAATCATCTTGGTCTGAATTAGTACCACAACCTGTCTGCTAGTGGCCCAGATTAACAACGTCCTGACGTCCAGCCCTGTAGCAGTGCTCTGCTAGTGGCCCAGATTAACAACGTCCCACAGAAGCGGGTTCTTCCAGCCCTGTAGCAGTGCTCTGCTAGTGGCCCAGATTAACAACGTCCCACTGACATCCAGCCCTGTAGCAGTGCTCTGCTAACCAGGCTCAGATTAACAACGGGTCAAACCAGACGTCCCTGACGTCCTGCCCTGTAGCAGTGCTCTGCTAGTGGTTCAGATTAACAACGTCCACTGCAAGCGGGCTCCAAACCAGTGCCCTGTAGCAGTGCTCTGCTAGTGGCTCAGATTAACAACGGGTTCCAAACCAGACGTCCCAAAGACGGGTTCTTCAAACCAGCCCCACCAGCAGTGCTCTGCTAGTGGCTCAGATTAACAACGGGTTCCAAACCAGTGACGCCCAGACATCCAGCCCTGTAGCAGTGCTCTGCTAGTGGCTCCAGATTAACAACGCCCTGAATTGCGTTTGTTTCCCTGGTAGTTCGATTGGTTAATGTCACTGCCCTGTCCAGCAGTGCTCTGCTAGTGGCTCAGATTAACAACGTGACGTCCAGCCCTGCTAGTGGCGATTAACAACGCCCTGACGCCCAGCCCTGACGTCCAGCCCTGTAGCAGTGCTCTGCTAGTGGCCCAGATTAACAACGTCCTGACGTCCAGCCCTGTAGCAGTGCTCTGCTAGTGGCTCAGATTAACAACGTCCTGACGTCCTGACGTCCTGCCCTGTAGCAGTGCTCTGCTAGTGGCTCAGATTAACAACGTCCTGACGTCCTGCCCTGTAGCAGTGCTCTGCTAGTGGCTCAGATTAACAACGTCCTGACGTCCTGACGTCCAGCCCTGTAGCAGTGCTCTGCTAGTGGCTCAGATTAACAACGTCCTGACGTCCTGACATCCAGCCCTGTAGCAGTGCTCTGCTAGTGGCTCAGATTAACAACGTCCTGACGTCCAGCCCTGTAGCAGTGCCCTGCTAGTGGCTCAGATTAACAACGTCCTGACATCCTGCCCTGTAGCAGTGCTCTGCTAGTGGCCCAGATTAACAACGTCCTGACGTCCTGACATCCAGCCCTGTAGCAGTGCCCTGCTAGTGGCCCAGATTAACAACGTCCTGACGTCCTGCCCTGTAGCAGTGCTCTGCTGGTTGATTGGGTGGGTCTGTGTTGTCAGAGGCAGGAGTCACAGTGGAAGAGAGATGTGTTCCTGCTGTGTATGTCTCAGCAACATTATGTTATTGTTATTTATTGTGGCTATATCATCATGGAACGATGGGACACACTCCTAAAGCTATTAGTTCCACGCCGGGCCAACACCTGGCCTGATCTACAGCTAAACACACACACGCAGGCACACACATGCACGCACTATAGCATAAACGCATTCACACGCACACACACGCAAACACACACAGTGTGATGGCACACAGCCTGTTTGGTCTTTAGACAGTTCTCTCTGAGTGACACTAAGCCCATTTAGAAGTGCTTAGTCCTCTTCCACCGTGACCTCAAAACTAACAGAAACCTCTCCCCCCCTTCCCTCTACAGAAGTACAGGATTCAGGATGAGGATGGTTCTACCCCCCAGCAGGACCAGGGTCAGTCTCAGGCCTGTCCCCAGCACCCCTACCCCAGCCTGGAGGAGAGAGGCAGAGAGCGGGAGCTGCCAGGGAGCCACCACGGGACCCTCCGCAGCCATCATGGAGGAGGAACCCTGGACGGGTACCACCACGGCAGGGGAGAGAGAGAGGGCAGGGGGGAGGGACGGCCAGAGCTGGTCCAGGTAGCGGAGAAAAACCTGTCTCAGATAGAGAACGTCCATGGATATGTCTCCCACGCACACATCTCCCCTATGAAGGTAGGACACCGCATATATGTACATGGTGTTAACACAGACAAACATATGGTACATGATGTTAACAGACAAACATACGGTACATGGTGTTAACACAGACAAACATACGGTACATAGTGTTGACATACAAACATACGGTACACGGTGTTAACACAGACAAACATACGGTACATGGTGTTAACACAGACAAACATACGGTACATGGTGTTAACACAGACAAACATACGGTACATGATGTTAACACAGACAAACATACGGTACATGGTGTTAACACAGACATACGGTACATTGTGTTGACAGACAAACATACGGTACATGGTGTTGACACAGACAAACATACGGTACATGGTGTCAACACAGACAAACATACGGTACATGATGTTAACACAGACATACGGTACATGCTGTTAACACAGACATACGGTACATGATGTTGACACAGACATACGGTACATGATAACACAGACAAACATGCGGTACATGATGTTAACACAGACATACGGTACAATGTTAACACAGACAAACATACGGTACATGATGTTAACACACATACAGTACATGATGTTAACACAGATACGGTACATGGTGTTAACACAGACAAACATACGGTACATGATGTTGACAGACAAACATACGGTACATGGTGTTAACACAGACAAACATACGGTACATTGTGTTGACAGACAAACATATGGTACATGGTGTTAACACAGACATACGGTACATGGTGTTGACACAGACATACGGTACATGGTGTTAACACAGACATACGGTACATGGTGTTAACACAGACATACGGTACATGGTGTTAACACAGACATACGGGACATGGTGTTAACACAGACATACGGTACATGGTGTTGACACAGACATACGGTACATGGTGTTGACACAGACATACGGTACATGGTGTTAACACAGACATACGGTACATGGTGTTAACACAGACATACGGTACATGGTGTTAACACAGACATACGGTACATGGTGTTAACACAGACATACGGTACATGGTGTTAACACAGACATACGGTACATGGTGTTAACACAGACATACGGTACGTGGTGTTGACACAGACATACGGTACATGATGTGGACAGATAAACATACGGTGCATGGTGTTAACACAGACAAACATATGGTACATGATGTGGACAGACAAACATATGGTACATGATGTGGACAGATAAACATACGGTACATGACGTGGACAGACAAACATATGGTACATGATGTGGACAGACAAACATATGGTACATGATGTGGACAGACAAACATATGGTACATGATGTGGACAGACAAACATATGGTACATGATGTGGACAGACAAACATATGGTACATGGTGTACATGAAAGTGAACGGTTGATATATTTTCCCTCCCTCCCTCCCTCCCCTTATTTTTTAAATATCTTTATCTGCTTTATACTTTCCTATTTATACACCTACCTTTTAACACGCTTGTACACGATACCATAATAGAAGCCCCTTTAGTGCTTGCATCAACACACAAAGCATTAGAAGAAGGAGAAAGTCCTCCAGGGCTGTTTCAAAAGGCCTGCACATCTCAATGTTGGCATAGCCATGGTAAGAACCAGAGATACGCACAAGCAGTTGGCTAGCGTGCGTCTTTACCATAGACTGTATGGTGCTACCATGTTGTCTCTGTATGGTGCTACCATGTTGTCTCTGTGTATGGTGCTACCGTGTTGTCTCTAGATATGGTGCTACCGTGTTGTCTCTGTGTATGGTGCTACCGTGTTGTTTCTAGATATGGTGCTACCGTGTTGTTTCTAGATATGGTGCTACCGTGTTGTTTCTAGATATGGTGCTACCGTGTTGTCTCTGTGTATGGTGCTACCGTGTTGTCTCTGTGTAGGTGCTATGTTGTCTCTGTGTATGGTGCTACCGTGTTGTTTCTAGATATGGTGCTACCGTGTTTTTCTAGATATGGTGCTACCGTGTTTCTAGATATGGTGCTACCGTGTTTCTAGATATGGTGCTACCGTGTTTCTCTGTGTATGGTGCTACCATGTTGTTTCTAGATGGTGCTACCGTGTTGTTTCTAGATATGGTGCTACCGTGTTGTCTCTGTGTATGGTGCTACCATGTTGTTTCTAGATATGGTGCTACCGTGTTTCTAGATATGGTGCTACCATGTTGTCTCTGTGTATGGTGCTACCATGTTGTTTCTAGATATGGTGCTACCATGTTGTTTCTGTGTATGGTGCTACCATGTTGTTTCTAGATATGGTGCTACCGTGTTGTTTCTAAATATGGTGCTACCGTGTTGTCTCTGTGTATGGTGCTACCGTGTTGTTTCTAGATATGGTGCTACCGTGCTGTTTCTAGATATGGTGCAACCGTGCTGTTTCTAGATATGGTGCTACCGTGCTGTTTCTAGATATGGTGCTACCGTGCTGTTTCTAGATATGGTGCAACCGTGCTGTTTCTAGATATGGTGCTACCGTGCTGTTTCTAGATTCTCACTAATCATGTGACATTAAGAACAGTTCAGATGTTTCTCAATCAGTCTTCAAGCCAGACAGGCTACAGTCATGCTGGGTGAACATTACTACAAGACCATCAAAGTCCAAACAATGCTGAGCCTCTCACATTGAACCATTTCTGTCCTGTAGTTTGTTGTCTTGCCAACGTTGTGGTGAGGTCACTAAACGATGTGGCACGGGGGGCTCGTGAGGATTCTCCATACCTGCTGTCTGGTTACAGTACATAATAGGATTAGTGTGAATAATCTGATTAATATAATAGTTGGATTTAAACGTTGACATGCTTTGCGAGAATAACAGTTTAGCTAATAATCCTGTTTACATGGACACATCTGAAATCAAGCTATCTGATGGGACTTTGATAAATGCAGAAACTTGCTAATCAAAATTAATATTCTACCACAACAACCATTATTCTGAGTTCGGACATATAAAGTTTGTATTTTTTTAAATTTAAACCTTTATTTAACTAGGCAAGTCAGTTAAGAACAAATTCTTATTTCTTGTGTAAACTATTTCTAAGATTCATACTTTTCGTTTTTCTGAACTCACTTCACACGCGCAAAAGAGCTAAGGATTGCGATGGCACATGTTCCGATCAGATACTCCCCTGGAAAACCCATTTAAACGGTTTACATGTCGTAATCATTCTAAAGATTACTCCGAAAATCAGGTGTTTGAATCGGCTTACTTCGATGATGACCTTACACCGGTTAAGATAGGCAGTAATTTCTATGCTTCCTGTTCTTACGTTTAGGTTTTTGTTGTTGTGTGTTTTACTTTCGGTTTCTTACACCAGCTTCAAACAGATGAAAATACAATGTTATATAAAATATATTTCACAGCGGTTTAGCTGGTACAATGATTCTCAACATTCTGAGTGCTTGTTTTGTCACATAAACTGAAATTAGACTGAGTGATTCCAGTATATTGCACCTTTTTAAAGGCAACTACAAACGCATAACAGTAGTGAGCATTAACCCACTGCCTTATTCTCTGGCGAGCTCTCATTGGCTATTGTTAATCACGGTTCTCAGAACTTGTCGTTGCCCATCTCACACTACAAGACGATTGCAGATTTTGTGCCCATAAAATCAAACATGTTAGAAAATATCGGGACTGCTCAAAGACGGGATCAGTAGCCTTCAGATTGCGTCTCTGACCCACTCACATTTAATGAGCTTCCGTGGCGGCCGTGTGCCCTGAGGAAGGCAACAACATAGGGATTTTGTCTCTGATCTCTAAAGCTTGTCTGGGAAAGCTTAATCGAGGCCAAAATCTTGTTGTGTACACCAGTTTAAATGGAACTTGTGGGATGTCATGGTCATTGTTCATAATGGCTCTATTCCGCCACCTAGTGGATTATTCTTGTCACGGCAGCTGGGAGGACACCACTTCTCTGCAACTACATTTTTTGGCCCAATCATATATTGACCACCTCTAGGACCTTGGGACCTGTATTAGCTCAGACAGGGTTGGATATGTAAAGACAATATGACAATAGCTCCACCCTGCCTTCTGAATTGCATTTAACTATTGACACAGACAATGAACATTGACATATTGCAACTTCTTTACTAGAGCTAAGTCATAAAGGTAATTTACTAAACCCAAGTACAGTTTTCAGTGATGCCTTTGACTCTTTTTAAAGATTTGTTGTGACTAGTGTTTTGTTTGTTAGTTCAGTGTGTGGTCTGTGTGTCTCTGTGTGGTTATTTTGGTGGTGCCCCGTGCGGGGTGTTTGCGTAGCCTCACAGTAGCATCCCATTGGGCTGCTTGGCTCTGTAGGCCCTGACAGATGGAGCAGCCATCTTGTTTCTCTCCAGGACTCCGGTCCCTCAGGGCTGTGGGGGCTGGGCCAGCCTGCACCTAACTGCACTGTCCCTCATGACCTTATGTACTGGCCAGAACAACACACAGTACACACAGCAGCATACTTCTATGACACACGCCACACACCGCCATACCTCTCCACACTCACATATTAAAGTTCACCCTCACTGTGTAGTGTCATATTTACTGGGCGTGTTTTGTTAAGTTGTTTTATAAAGTGTATCGCTAACGTTTTAGTAGGAAGTGGTTGTTGTAAATTGTAAAGGAATGTGTGGATACTCGTAGTGCATTTTCATTGGGATGTACGTACAGCTCACACATTCGTCTTGCTGGCTGCACAAACGCACGTTTCTGTTTTCAAAGCTCTGCATCGCCATGACTTGCACTCTCTTTCATACAGGGGGAGGGGGCTTTTCATGCTGTCACGGTCATCTTCCATTCAGCCGTCGCATCATCTCTGTTCATCTTGAAGAAATCCAAGTGTGTGGATTTTTGCATGGAGATCGGTCTGTGTTTGTATGTGGAGTTTAAATGGTCTCTGTGAGCTTGACGTTCTCTTCAGGAGGGGAACTTTGGCTTCTCTTAGTGTTGCGTTCGTAGTATAGGCTACAGCAGGGGTTTTCAACTCTGACCCTACGAGGTTCCAGAGTGCTGCTGATTTTCTGTTCTCCCTGATAATTAATTGCACCCACCAGGTGTCCCAGGTCTAAATCAGTCCCTGATTAGAGGGGAACAATAACATGCAGTAGATATGTGTATGTGACCAATACAATTAGGTTTGATTTGGAACTGGCTTCGAGGTCCAGAGTTTGAGGGGGCTGCAGTATCCATCTGAGCAGACAGCATCCTGGCCGATTTTGCTATCATCTCATGATACTGATCCTACCTCATCACTGCGTGTGAACACATTTCAGTGTCTCTCAGTTGTGTATGTACATTGTATGTACACAGGGCATTCGGGAACTATTCAGACCCCTTCCCCTTTTCCACATTTTGTTACATTTCAGTCTTATTCTAAAATGGATTAAATTGTTTTTTTTCCTCTCATCAACTGACACACAATACCCCATAATGACATCACAATACTCCATAATTACATCACAATACCCCATAATGACATCACAATACCCCACAATGACAAAGCAAAAACCGTTTTTTATACATTTTAGCACATTTACATTTTTTTTACAGAAGTAACGTATTTACATTAAAAAAAAACCTCATTAATCTAAACACAATACCCCACAATGACATCACAATAACCCATTATTTTTTTATTTTTTTATTTCACCTTTTATTTAACCAGGTAGGGTAGTTGAGAACAAGTTCTCATTTGCAACTGCGACCTGGCCAAGATAAAGCGTAGCAATTTGACACATACAACAACACAGAGTTACACATGGAGTAAACAATTAACAAGTCAATAACACAGTAGAAAAAAAGAGAGTCTATATACATTGTGTGCAAAAGGCATGAGGAGGTAGGTGGATAATTACAATTTTGCAGATTAACACTGGAGTGATAAATGATCAGATGGTCATGTACAGGTAGAGATATTGGTGTGCAAAAGAGCAGAAAAGTAAATAAATATAAACAGTATGGGGATGAGGTAGATAAAATTGGATGGGCTATTTACCGATAGACTGTACAGCTGCAGCGATCGGTTAGCTGCTCAGATAGCAGATGTTTAAAGTTGGTGAGGGAGATAAAAGTCTCCAATTTCAGCGATTTTTGCAATTCGTTCCAGTCACAGGCAGCAGAGAACTGGAAGGAAAGGCGGCCGAATGAGGTGTTGGCTTTAGGGATGATCAGTGAGATACACCTGCTGGAGCGCGTGCTACGGGTGGGTGTTGCCATCGTGACCAGTGAACTGAGATAAGGCGGAGCTTTATCTCAGATTAGGACATCACAATACTCCATAATGACATCACAATACTCCATAATGACATCACAATACTCCATAATGACATCACAATACTCCATAATGACGTCACAATACCCCATAATGACATCACAATACTCCATAATGACATCACAATACTCCATAATGACATCACAATACCCCATAATGACAAAGCAAAAAACAGAAATACTTTCTTTACATACGTATTCAGACCCTTTTGTTTTGAGACTCAAAATTGAGCTCATGTGCATCCTGTTTCCATTTATCATCCTTGATGTTTCTACAACTTGACTGGAGTTGTAGAAAATTCAGTTGATTGGACATGATTAGGAAAGGCACACACCTGTCTATTTAAGGTCTCACAGTTGACAGTCCATCTGGGGAAGGGTACCCAAACAAATCTGCAGCATTGAAGCTCCCCAAGAACACAGTGGCCATTCTTAAATGGAGGAAGTTTGGAACCACCAAGACTCTTCCTAGAGCTGGCCGCCCAGCCAAAGTGAGTAATCGGTGAAGCTACTCCTCAGTCAAAGTCACATGACAGCCCACTTGGAGTTTGCTAAAAGGCACCTAAAGTCTCTGATTATGAGAAACAAGATTCTCTGGTCTGATGAAACAAACATTGAACACCCTGGCCTGAATGCCATGCGTTACGTTTGGAGGAAACCTGGTACCTACAGTGAAACATGGTGCTGGCAGCATCATACTGTGGGGATGTTTTTCAGCGGCAGAGACTGGGAGACTAGTCAGGATCACGAGAAAGATGAACGGAGCAAAGTACAGAGAGATCCTTGATGAAAACCTGCTCCAGAGTGCTCAGGACCTCAGACACGGGTGAAGGTTCACCTTCCAACAGGACAACAACCCTAAGCACACAGCCAAGACAGCGCAGGAGTGGATTCGGAATAAATCTCTGAATATCCTTGAGTGGCCCAGCCAGAGCCCGGACATCGCTGGAGAGACCTGAAAATAGCTGTGCAGCGATGCTCCCCATCCAACCTGTAAGAAGTCCAAAAAGACAGGTGTGCCAAGCTTGTAGCGTCATACCCAAGAAGAGTCGAGGCTGTAATCGCTGCCGAAGGTGCTTCAACAAAGTACTGAAAAAAGGGTCTGAAAACTTAACATGTTTTTGCTTCGTCATTATGGGCTATTGTGGGTAGATTGAGGGGGGGGGAGACAACTTAATCCATTTTAGAATAAGGCTGTAATGTAACAAAATGTGTAGAAAGTCAAGGGGTCTGAATACTTTCCAAATGCTGTGTGTGTGTGTGTGTGTGTGTGTGTGTGTGTGTGTGTGTGTGTGTGTGTGTGTGTGTACACCTTGTAGTAACATGCTGAGTCCCTGTCCTCTGTACTGTAGGTAGAGTCGTTGGAGTGTATCTTCGACGCTGGCTCGCCTGTAGGCTATGAGGACGTTCCTGTTCCTGACTTCTCTACGCTGTATGCTACCCACCACGCCCTTCTACAGGTAACACCAACTGACCCAACCACCTGCTGTGCCACGCTCCGTTATGTCGCCTCGGAATGACCACATCGCTTTCCATTCTGACCACATCGCTTTCCATTCTGACCACATCGCTTTCCATTCTGACCACATCGCTTTCCATTCTGACCACATCGCTTTCCATTCTGACCACATCGCTTTCCATTCTGACCACATCGCTTTCCATTCTGACCACATCGCTTTCCATTCTGACCACATCGCTTTCCATTCTGACCACATTGCTTTCCATTCTGACCACATTGCTTTCCATTCTGACCACATCGCTTTCCATTCGGACCACATCGCTTTCCATTCGGACCACATCGCTTTCCATTCGGACCACATCGCTTTCCATTCGGACCACATCGCTTTCCATTCGGACCACCTCGCTGCCCACTCTGACCACCTCGCTGCCCACTCTGACCACCTCGCTGCCCACTCTGACCACCTCGCTGCCCACTCTGACCACCTCGCTGCCCACTCTGACCACCTCGCTGCCCACTCTGACCACCACTCTGACCACCTCGCTGCCCACTCTGACCACCACTCTGACCACCTCACTGCCCACTCTGACCACCTCACTGCCCACTGACCACCACTCTGACCACCACTGACCACCTCGCTACCCACTCTGACCACCTCGCTGCCCACTCTGACCACCTCGCTGCCCACTCTGACCACCTCGCTGCCCACTCTGACCACCTCGCTGCCCACTCTGACCACCTCGCTGCCCACTCTGACCACCACTCTGACCACCTCGCTGACCACCTCGCTGCCCACTCTGACCACCACTCTGACCACCTCGCTGCCCACTCTGACCACCACTCTGACCACCTCGCTGCCCACTCTGACCACCACTCTGACCACCTCGCTGCCCACTCTGACCACCACTCTGACCACCACTCTGACCACCTCGCTGCCCACTCTGACCACCTCGCTGCCCACTCTGACCACCACTCTGACCACCTCGCTGCCCACTCTGACCACCACTCTGACCACCTCGCTGCCCACTCTGACCACCACTCTGACCACCTCGCTGCCCACTCTGACCACCTCGCTGCCCACTCTGACCACCACTCTGACCACCTCGCTGCCCTCTCTGACCACCTCGCTGCCCACTCTGACCACCACTCTGACCACCTCGCTGCCCACTCTGACCACCACTCTGACCACCTCGCTGCCCACTCTGACCACCACTCTGACCACCTCGCTGCCCACTCTGACCACCACTCTGACCACCTCGCTGCCCACTCTGACCACCACTCTGACCACCTCGCTGCCCACTCTGACCACCTCGCTGCCCACTCTGACCACCTCGCTGCCCACTCTGACCACCACTCTGACCACCACTCTGACCACCTCGCTGCCCACTCTGACCACCACTCTGACCACCTCGCTGCCCACTCTGACCACCACTCGCCACCTCGCTGCCCTCTCTGACCACCACTCTGACCACCTCGCTGCCCACTCTGACCACCTCGCTGCCCACTCTGACCACCTCGCTGCCCACTCTGACCACCACTCTGACCACCACTCTGACCACCACTCTGACCACCTCGCTGCCCACTCTGACCACCACTCTGACCACCTCGCTGCCCACTCTGACCACCTCGCTGCCCACTCTGACCACCTCGCTGCCCTCTCTGACCACCTCGCTGCCCACTTTGACCACCTCGCTGCCCTCTCTGACCACCTCGCTGCCCACTCTGACCACCTCGCTGCCCACTCTGACCACCTCGCTGCCCACTCTGACCACCTCCCACTCTGACCACCTCGCTGCCCACTCTGACCACCTCGCTGCCCACTCTGACCACCACTCTGACCACCTCGCTGCCCACTCTGACCACCTCGCTGCCCACTCTGACCACCACTCTGACCACCTCGCTGCCCACTCTGACCACCTCGCTGCCCACTCTGACCACCACTCTGACCACCTCGCTGCCCACTCTGACCACCTCGCTGCCCACTCTGACCACCACTCTGACCACCTCGCTGCCCACTCTGACCACCACTCTGACCACCTCGCTGCCCTCTCTGACCACCACTCTGACCACCTCGCTGCCCACTCTGACCACCACTCTGACCACCTCGCTGCCCACTCTGACCACCTCGCTGCCCACTCTGACCACCTCGCTGCCCAAGCTTTTTTGTTGTTGTTGCTTTTTAGTTATTTCATTTGTTGATAACACTTCTATAGCTCTTACATTGTCAGTATTCCTGCCAGTGTTGCAGTAACACGTTGCCAGCCCTAGGTGGCACCATTACCCATAGAGAGCTTGCCAGCTTTGAGATGGCTAGAGCAACATTGTTTTGTCTTTTCTGTTTACATGGATGTCATGGCTTTGGATTGCAAAAGGGCTCATTTGTGTGTCTTTGTGATCTTGTAGCTGGCTCTGCTGTCGCAAATAACATCTGCTAACCATGTGTATGTGACCAATAACATCTGCTAACCATGTGTATTTGACCAATAACATCTTGATTTGATCAACTGTTGGCATATACATTTGTTTAGTATTCAGCTCATTTTCATTGAGGAAGTAAGCTTTATGTCATGAAAAATGGCCTTCTGGGAAATAGACCGTTAAAAAATGTTTGGCTAATGGTTTCAACCATCCTGTCAGATTTCATTTTGTTTTGTACGTCTCCTTCCCCTCAGTAGCCATCTCCTGTCCAGTGAACCTAGTGTTTATAGGAGCAGAGTTGAGTCCATGCTGTGATATGTGAACTGCTCCTTCAGGCCAACAAGTGCATGAGCTATCTTCAACTGCTCCATTTAATTCCGGTCTGGGCAAGGAGATTGGCCTGGTGCCATACAGAGTACAGATAGGCAGTACTGATGGGCCTGGTGCCATACAGAGTACAGATAGGCAGTACTGATGGGCCTGGTGCCATACAGAGTACAGATAGGCAGTACTGATGGGCCTGGTGCCATACAGAGTACAGATAGGCAGTACTGATGGGCCTGGTGCCATACAGAGTACAGATAGGCAGTACTGATGGGCCTGGTGCCATACAGAGTACAGATAGGCAGTACTGATGGGCCTGGTGCCATACAGAGTACAGATAGGCAGTACTGATGGGCCTACTGATGGGCCTGGTGCCATACAGAGTACAGATAGGCGGTACTGATGGGCCTGGTGCCATACAGAGTACTGATGATAGGCCTGGTTCCATACAGAGTACTGATGGGCCTGGTTCCACCTGGTGCCATACAGAGTACAGATAGGCCTGGTGCCATACAGAGTAATGATGGGCCTGGTGCCATACAGAGTACATGATAGGCTGTACTGATGGGCCTGGTTCCATGGGCTTGGTGCCACAGAGTACTGATGGGCCTGGTTCCATACAGAGTACTGATGGGCCTGGTTCCATACAGAGTACTGATGGGCCTGGTTCCATACAGAGTACTGATGGGCCTGGTTCCATACAGAGTACTGATGGGCTTGGTGCCATACAGAGTACTGATGGGCCTGGTGCCATGCACAGTACATATAGATTAGAGGTTGACCGATTAATCGGAATGGTCGATTAATTGAGGCCGAATTCAAGTTTTCATAACAATCGGAAATCGGTATTTTTGGACGCCAATTTGCCGGTATTTAAAAAAATATTTAAAAAATACGTAAATGTTGTTTTTTTCCCCCATATTTCTTTATATACCTTTATTTAACTAGGCAAGTCAGTTAGGAACACATTCTTATTTTCCTAGGAATGGTGGGTTAACTGCCTTGTTCAGGGGCAGAACGACAGATTTTCTGACTGAGCATACAAGTATCTGACTGAGCATACAGGTATCTGACTGAGCGGTGGTAGGCAGGAGTATAAACATTCAAACGGCACTTTGGTGCGTTTTTGCCAGCAGCTCTTCGTTGTGCGTCAAACATTGCGCTGTTTATGACTTCAAGCCTATCAACTCCCGAGATGAGGCTTGTGTAACCGAAGTGAAATGGCTAGCTAGTTAGTGCGCGCTAACTAGAGGGACGGAAGCTATACTGTTACACTGGCAATACTAAAGTGCCTATAAGAACATCCAATAGTCAAAGGTTAATGAAATACAAATGGTATAGAGAGAAATAGTCCTATAATTCCTATAATAACTACAACTTAAAACTTCTTACCTGGGAATATTGAAGACTCGTGTTAAAAGGAACCACCAGCTTTCATATGTTCTCATGTTTTGAGCAAGAAACTGAAACGTTAGCTTTCTTACATGGCACATATTGCACTTTTACTTTCCCAACACTTTGTTTTTGCATTATTTAAACCAAATTGAACATGCTTCATTATTTATTTGAGGCTAAATTGATTTTATTGATGTATTATATTAAGTTAAAATAAGTGTTCATTCAGTATTGTTGTAATTGTCATTATTACAAATAAAATTAAAATAAATCATCCGATTAATCGGTAGCGGCTTTTTTGGTCCTCCAATAATCGGTATCGGTGTCGAAATATCATAATCGGTCAACCTCTAATATACTGATGGGCCTGGTGCCATACAGAGTACAGATAGGTGGTACTGATGGGCAGAGAATGCCTTTTTACACTGCGTTGTTCTTAGCCCCAGGCTAGACTGGCCCTGGACTAGCTTATCCTGTGTTCACACAAGCATTTGTTAACCCTGGGCTAAGTATTCACAGTTGTATTCCAAAGCCCTGGGCTAATGGACAAACACAACATGGACCTCCATTCTATCTCGTACACACTACCAACATTCTATCTCTGCCACGCGACCAACATTCTATCTCGTACACACTACCAACATTCTATCTCTGACACGAGACCAACATTCTATCTCTGACACGAGACCAACATTCTATCTCTGACACATGCCAACATTTATCTCTGACACGGACCAACATTTATCTCTGATTATATTAGACCAACATTCTATCTTGACATTCAGACCAACATTCTATCTCGTAAATAAATCACTACCAACATTCTATCTCTGACACGAGACCAACATTCTATCTCTGACACGAGACCAACATTCTATCTCTGACACGCCCAACATTCTATCTCTGACACGCGACCAACATTCTATCTCTGACACAGACCAACATTCTATCTCTGACACGAGACCAACATTCTATCTCTGAACGAGACCAACATTCTATCTCTGACACGAGACCAACATTCTATCTCTGACACGAGACCAACATTCTATCTCTGACACGAGACCAACATTCTATCTCTGACACGAGACCAACATTCTATCTCTGACACGAGACCAACATTCTATCTCGTACACACTACCAACATTCTATCTCTGCCACGCGACCAACATTCTATCTCGTACACACTACCAACATTCTATCTCTGACACGAGACCAACATTCTATCTCTGACACGAGACCAACATTCTATCTCTGACACGCGACCAACATTCTATCTCTGACACGCGACCAACATTCTATCTCTGACACGAGACCAACATTCTATCTCTGACACGAGACCAACATTCTATCTCTGACACGAGACCAACATTCTATCTCTGACATGAGACCAACATTCTATCTCTGACACGAGACCAACATTCTATCTCTGACACGAGACCAACATTCTATCTCTGACACGAGACCAACAATATAAACAATAAGACATTTATTACCACATGATTTGCTCTAAATTCTAGCCGAGCATTTGATTTCCAACACCGATGGTTTGTCGGACCTCAGCAACAATGTTTCATTTTTTAAATGCTATCTTACCCCTGTACAGAGAATGTTGTGCACGAACGAGACATCAACGAGACAACTTTTCTGACCCTGGTGAAATCATACAACAATATTATTGTCATGGATTTATCCAACTAAATGTCAATAGAAAACAGATGAAAATGGAGGGTTTGCTGCCCTTTCAGCTGTAGAGTGAGAAGACATTAGCCAGCCTGCAAAGCAAACCATTTTGTTCGGCATTAGCAACCAATGCTTTTGCCTAGATGAAAGAATTTAGGCTTTTTGCCCTCAGCTGTATGGAGGAAATGTAACTTACCAATATAACATACAGAACACATTATAGGGAAATGATACTTATCAATATAACATACAGAACACATTATAGGGAAATGTTACTTATCAATATAACATACAGAACACATTATAGGGAAATGTTACTTATCAATATAACATACAGAACACATTATAGGGAAATGTAACTTACCAATATAACATACAGAACACATTACAGGGAAATGTTACTTATCAATATAACATACAGAACACATTACAGGGAAATGATACTTATCAATATAACATACAGAACACATTACAGGGAAATGATACTTACCAATATAACATACAGAACACATTATAGGGAAATGTTACTTATCAATATAACATACAGAACACATTATAGGGAAATGTAACTTACAATATAACATACAGAACACATTATAGGGAAATGTAACTTACCAATATAACATACAGAACACATTATAGGGAAATGTTACTTATCAATATAACATACAGAACACATTATAGGGAAATGTAACTTACCAATATAACATACAGAACACATTATAGGGAAATGATACTTATCAATATAACATACAGAACACATTATAGGGAAATGTAACTTATCAATATAACATACAGAACACATTACAGGGAAATGTTACTTATCAATATAACATACAGAACACATTACAGGGAAATGATACTTATCAATATAACATACAGAACACATTATAGGGAAATGTTACTTATCAATATAACATACAGAACACATTATAGGGAAATGTAACTTACCAATATAACATACAGAACACATTATAGGGAAATGTTACTTATCAATATAACATACAGAACACATTATAGGGAAATGTAACTTACCAATATAACATACAGAACACATTACAGGGAAATGTTACTTATCAATATAACATACAGAACACATTACAGGGAAATGATACTTATCAATATAACATACAGAACACATTATAGGGAAATGTTACTTATCAATATAACATACAGAACACATTATAGGGAAATGTAACTTATCAATATAACATACAGAACACATTATAGGGAAATGTTACTTATCAATATAACATACAGAACACATTATAGGGAAATGTTACTTACCAATATAACATACAGAACACATTATAGGGAAATGATACTTATCAATATAACATACAGAACACATTATAGGGAAATGTTACTTATCAATATAACATACAGAACACATTATAGGGAAATGTTACTTATCAATATAACATACAGAACACATTATAGGGAAATGTTACTTATCAATATAACATACAGAACACATTATAGGGAAATGTTACTTATCAATATAACATACAGAACACATTATAGGGAAATGTTACTTATCAATATAACATACAGAACACATTATAGGGAAATGTTACTTATCAATATAACATACAGAACACATTATAGGGAAATGTTACTTACCAATATAACATACAGAACACATTATAGGGAAATGTTACTTACCAATATAACATACAGAACACATTACAGGGAAATGATACTTATCAATATAACATACAGAACACATTATAGGGAAATGTTACTTATCAATATAACATACAGAACACATTATAGGGAAATGTTACTTACCAATATAACATACAGAACACATTATAGGGAAATGTTACTTATCAATATAACATACGGAACACATTACAGGGAAATGTTACTTACCAATATAACATACAGAACACATTACAGGCATCACAAGCATATGTGAATGAAGTGATAGTGCAGCTTTTGTGATTGGACAGTGAGCATTCTAGGCGTTGTTCTTGACCCTGTTTCACCGTGTTTCTGGGGCTAACCCCGTAAAGCCGACGTTACCCCTGCTCCGGAGCAGGACCAGCTAGCCCTGGGTTAAGGTTGGGCTCTCTAGTATGACTTAGCGGAGGGGCTCTCTAGTATGACTTAGCGGAGGGGCTCTCTAGTATGACTTAGTGGAGGGGCTCTCTAGTATGACTTAGTGGAGGGGCTCTCTAGTATGACTTAGTGGAGGGGCTCTCTAGTATGACTTAGTGGAGGGGCTCTAGTATGACTTAGCGGAGGGGCTCTCTAGTATGACTTAGCGGAGGGGCTCTCTAGTATGACTTAGCGGAGGGGCTCTCTAGTATGACTTAGTGGAGGGGCTCTCTAGTATGACTTAGTGGAGGGGCTCTCTAGTATGACTTAGTGGAGGGGCTCTCTAGTATGACTTAGTGGAGGGGCTCTCTAGTATGACTTAGTGGAGGGGCTCTCTAGTATGACTTAGTGGGGGGCTCTCTAGTATGACTTAGTGGAGGGCTCTCTAGTATGACTTAGTGGAGGGGCTCTAGTATGACTTAGTGGAGGGGCTCTAATAGTATGATAGTGGAGGGGCTCTCTAGTATGACTTATTGGATGGGCTCTCTAGTATGACTTAGCGGAGGGGCTCTCTAGTATGACTTAGCGGAGGGGCTCTCTAGTATGACTTAGCGGAGGGGCTCTCTAGTATGACTTAGCGGAGGGGCTCTCTAGTATGACTTAGCGGAGGGGCTCTCTAGTATGACTTAGCGGAGGGGCTCTCTAGTATGATTTAGCGGAGGGGCTCTCTAGTATGACTTAGTGGAGGGGCTCTCTAGTATGACTTAGTGGAGGGGCTCTCTAGTATGACTTAGTGGAGGGGCTCTCTAGTATGACTTAGTGGAGGGGCTCTCTAGTATGACTTAGTGGAGGGGCTCTCTAGTATGACTTAGTGGAGGGGCTCTCTAGTATGACTTAGCGGAGGGGCTCTCTAGTATGACTTAGCGGAGGGGCTCTCCTGCCTGAGAGAGGAGGGGAGGGGGGACAGAATGTGGTGATGGGGCTGGGAGGAGGGATGGGGAGGGGGAAGAGTGAGACAACGGTGAGAAATGATCCACCTCCGCCTTCCCCTCTCTCCCCTCCCCTTTTCTCTCTCCCCTTCTCTCTCTCTCTCTAAGTGAATGATTCAGCAGACGGAAATTTAGAGTCCTCTAAACCTGCTGTCTCCCTCCCATGCCAACCACTCGTCTCTCATCACTGTCCCTTAGCGTCCTGTGTGTGTGTGTGTGTGTGTGTGTGTGTGTATGTGTGTGTGTGTGTGTGTGTGTGTGTGTGTGCCGCTGGAAGCAGACAGAGCAGCGGTTCCTTATCTCGTACCCGCCACACACACACACACACACACTCCGGGCTTGTGGCTCAGCGTTCTGCTTGGCGGTGACATGCTGGCTGTGTTGTGCGACGCAGGGGGACAAGTTAGCATCTCCTGAGCTCTGCTCCTCGACAGACCCCTTTCAGGTCCCCACAGACAGACCCACGATCAGGAGGTGTGTGTGTGTGTGTTAGCGCGAGCCGTACCAGAGGGGGACATGTTGGCCTCAGTGTGGTACGCCAAAAAGATAGGCTGGCGCCTAATCAAGACCATGAGGAGAACCAAGGGACTGCAGCAGACCTTACTGGTAGGTAGGGGGTGGGGTGTATCTACTGTCATTAATTGTGGGTAGGTGTCATAGGGTCTGTCATTGACTGACACTGTAAGCTGATGAACTCTTCACTGCCCTCTCACTCTATGCAGTGAACATTTCCAGACCAGACTTCTGTCTGTGTTTTCAACCACTGTGAATGAGAACTAACAACTGTGAAGTTGGTTTTTAGGTTGTTTGTAGGATTTGTTTACTGTTTTATATATGAAGCTAGGTTTGTTGATTTGTTTTGTATGGAGTTGCTTTGGAGACATTGATCAGGGTTTGTTGATTTGTTTTGTATGGAGTTGCTTTGGAGACATTGATCAGGGTTTGTTGATTTGTTTTGTATGGAGTTGATTTGGAGACATTGATCAGGGTTTGTTGATTGTTTAGTGTTTATGTGGGGGCAGTTTTAGAAAGCCTGTTTCTTGGTGTTGTAGTCTTTACAGGAATGACAATGCCCTTTCTAAATGTAAAGCAGATTTGTTTTGGCGTCATGACGATGCATTGTTTTAGCTCCCTTTCCTGCTCTCACCTCCGACAACAGGAACTCTCTGTTGTTCTAACAACACACACCTACATTAAATCCCAGGAGTAGCACTACACTCTGACTTTACACACACATCCCACTCCTTCCACAGTAGCACACTGCTCCCACAGCACAGAGATCTCAGCCTACTCCTTACCGTGGGTGTGATGCCGCTGGACAGACAGACCGACCAGTGCTGTGCTGTGCTGCAATGCTACGTGAGCTGAGCTGCAGTAAGTTAGTAAGCAAATTGCCCTCTGAGTGACTTTTAGAGCAGAACGAGAGACAAATGGACCCTTTTCAGTGTCCCTGTCTGTCTCTGTCCGCCCGTTACGCTGTGCGTCTCTGAGAGATGCGTGTTGATGGTAATTAACCAGTAGGAGCAGCATCAGGAAGACGGGCTTGAATGGAGATGGATTATGCTCCTGTGCTTCGGTGGTTGTGCCAACGATGATGTCATGTTT
This sequence comes from Oncorhynchus tshawytscha, assembly GCF_018296145.1. Classification (NCBI taxonomy): domain Eukaryota; kingdom Metazoa; phylum Chordata; class Actinopteri; order Salmoniformes; family Salmonidae; genus Oncorhynchus; species Oncorhynchus tshawytscha. The sequence goes on from NC_056433.1 coordinate 82,167,571, forward strand.
CAAATGGTGATTGATTAGACGTGAGGCAGATGTCATTGAGCCACGTCACTTCATCTGTTACGTTTTACGTGCTCAATTTATGTGTCTGCATTGATTGGATGGAGTGGTGCTTTGGTTATTTTAGCCAAAATGTAGGTTCAGTTTATTGGAGTCGGTTTGTCCTGTCTGAGTACAACAGGCTTTACAGTATAATATTCGTATATATAATGTATTAAGGCTTTACATTACAGTATAATAGGGGCGGCAGGGTAGCCTAGTGGTTAGAGCATTGGACTAGTAACCGGAAGGTTGCAAGTTCAAACCCCCGAGCTGACAAGGTACAAATCTGTCGTTCTGCCCCTGAACAGGCACTTAACCCACTGTTCCTAGGCCGTCATTGAAAATAAGAATTTGTTCTTAACTGACTTGCCTGGTTAAATAAAGGTAACATTAAAATTAAATAATATTAGTATTTTTACAGTATTAAGGCTTTACATTACAGTATAATATTAGTATATTTACTGTATTAAGGCTTTACAGTATATTATTATCCAGTATATTTACAGTATTATCCAGTATATTTACAGTATTAAGGCTTTACATTACAGTATATTATTATCCAGTATATTTACAGTATTAAGGCTTTACATTACAGTATATTATTAGTATATTTACTGTATTAAGGCTTTACAGTATATTATCCAGTATATTTACTGTATTAAGGCTTTACAGTATATTTGAAATAAATAAATTAGGCCCTAATACATGGATTTCGCATGACTGGGCAGGGGCACAGCCATCGATGGGCCTCGGAGGGCGTAGGCCCACCCACTTGGGAGCCAGACAGGCCCAGAATGAGTTTTTCCCAACAAAAGGGCTTTTTTACAGACAGAAATACTCCTTTCAACAGCTGACCAGGTGGCTGGTCTCAGATGATCCCGCAGGTGAATAAGCCTGATGTGGAGGTCCTGGGCTGGCGTGGTTACACGTGGTCTGTGGTTGTGAGGCCAGTTGGACGTACTAACTAATTCTCTAAAATGATGTTGGAGGCGGCTTATGGTAGAGAAATGAAGATTTAATTCTCTGGCAGCAGCCTTGGTGGACATTCCTGCAACCAGTATGCCAATTCTCCCTCAAAATTTGAGACATCGGTGGCACTGTGTTGTGTGAAAAAACTGCACATTTTAGAGTGGTATTTTATTGTCCCCAGCACAAGGTGTACCTGTGTAATGATCATGCTGTTTAATCATCTTCTTGATGTGCCACACCTGTCAGGTGGATGGATTATCTTGGTAAAAAGGAGGAATGCTCACTAACAGGGATGTCAACACATTTGTGCACAACATTTGAGAACATTTCTGGGATCTTTTATTTCAGCACATGAAACATACGATCAAAACTTGACATGTTGCGTTTCTATTTTTGTTTCCGTATAAACATGCTAGCCTATTCAAATCAAATCAAAATCCAATCAAATTTATTTATATAGCCCTTCGTACATCAGCTGATATCTCAAAGTGCTGTACAGAAACCCAGCCTAAAACCACAAACAGCAAGCAATGCAGGTGTAGAAGCACGGTGGCTAGGAAAAACTCTCTAGAAAGGCCAAAACCTAGGAAGAAACCCAGAGAGGAACCAGGCTATGTGGGGTGGCCAGTCCTCTTCTGGCTGTGCTGGGTTGAGATTATAACAGAACATGGCCAAGATGTTCAAATGTTCATAAATGACCAGCATGGTCAAATAATAATAATCACAGGCAGAACAGTTGAAACTGGAGCAGCAGCTCTGGGGACAGCAAGGAGTCATCATGTCAGGTAGTCCTGAGGCATGGTCCTAGGGCTCAGGTCCTCAGAGAGAGAGAAAGAAAGAGAGAATTAGAGAGAGCATACTTAAATTCACACAAGACACCGGATAGGACAGGAGAAGTACTCCAGATATAACAAACTGACCCTAGCCCCCTGACACAAACTACTGCAGCATAAATACTGGAGGCTGAGACAGGAGGGGTCAGGAGACACTGGCCCCATCCGAGGACACCCCCGGACAGGGCCAAACAGGAAGGATATAATCCCACCCACTTTGCCAAAGCACAGCCTCCACACCACTAGAGGGATATCTTCAACCACCAACTCACCATCCTGAGACGAGGCCGAGTATAGCCCACAAAGTTCTCCGCCACGGCACAACCGTGCCACGTTATGACTGACTTGTGATGGTTGCACTTGCTAGTCGGATTGTATTGACATTCCCAGCCTTAGTTACATTCGCCTGTTTTTGTCCAAAAATATTGAGTCCTTGATACTAAAACAATGCATACCGAATGGAGGCAGCAAACTATCTACCAAGCCAGCTGTGATTTACAACCTGATCTCAATACTTTTGATACATTTTTGTGCATATGGAACATTTCTGGGGTCTTTTATTCCAGCTCATGAAACCGACACTTTACATGTTGAGTTTATATTTTTGTTCGGTGTATTTTAGCACCCCAGCTATATTATCAGTGAATATGTGGGCTCCCGAGTGGTGCAAGTGCAAGAGGCGTCACTATAGTACCTGGTTAGAATCCAGGCTATATCACATCCGGACGTGATTGGCAGTCCCATAGGGCGGCACACAATTGGCCCAGCATCGTCCGGGTTTGACCGGAGTAGGCCGTCATTGTAAATAAGAATTTGTTCTTAACGGACCTGCCTAGTTAAATAAAGGTTAAGTAAAAACAGGTTCAGATGTATCGGTTTGTTATATTTGTCTTGTTTTCACGGTGTCAATAATAACTTCGGCATAAGCTCATTTGGGTTAGTGTTGAGCCATGTGAGCTAAGGTTTACTTCTCACTATGTTAGACATGGTTAGAAGTTAAGACTGTCAGATTGTAAGAAACGACTGCGGCCTGTCATCCATCTTTAATCTATTCGTCCCCGTTGTTCCACTGTTAGACAGAGGTGGTATCAGCTGTTCCACTGTTAGACAGAGGTGGTATCAGCTGTTCCACTGTTAGACAGAGGTGGTATCAGCTGTTCCACTGTTAGACAGAGGTGGTATCAGCTGTTCCACTGTTAGACAGAGGTGGTATCAGCTGTTCCACTGTTAGACAGAGGTGGTATCAGCTGTTCCACTGTTAGACAGAGGTGGTATCAGCTGTTCCACTGTTAGACAGAGGTGGTATCAGCTGTTCCACTGTTAGACAGAGGTGGTATCAGCTGTTCCACTGTTAGACAGAGGTGGTATCAGCTGTTCCACTGTTAGACAGAGGTGGTATCAGCTGTTCCACTGTTAGACAGAGGTGGTATCAGCTGTTCCACTGTTAGACAGAGGTGGTATCAGCTGTTCCACTGTTAGACAGAGGTGGTATCAGCTGTTCCACTGTTAGACAGAGGTGGTATCAGCTGTTCCACTGTTAGACAGAGGTGGTATCAGCTGTTCCACTGTTAGACAGAGGTCAGCTGTTCCACTGTTAGACAGAGGAGGTATCAGCTGTTCCACTGTTAGACAGAGGTGGTATCAGCTGTTCCACTGTTAGACAGAGGTGGTATCAGCTGTTCCACTGTTAGACAGAGGTGGTATCAGCTGTTCCACTGTTAGACAGAGGAGGTATCAGCTGTTCCACTGTTAGACAGAGGAGGTATCAGCTGTTCCACTGTTAGACAGAGGTGGTATCAGTTGTTACTGTGCTGATCCACTGTTACAGATACTTTCATTGTTAAGCTCTTCAGATTAGCTGAAGTATCAATATTGTAAATGAATGGAGATACACACACTTTCACTGGACGGAGTATCAGTGTATATATGTATGTTGTTATCAGGGTCAGAGAATGACAGCCTTTCTCTGTTCCAGTCCAGCTGCACTCTGATCCTCTTGGCTTTCCGTCTCACTTTAGAGGAGAATGATTGACAGGTGTGTTTTTGTATTTACCAACACAACACTGTATTGCCCACATTCTACCATAGAAAGCACCTTTCATCCTGGAGACAGACTGAGATAAATCCTACAATCCAGTCTCCGACCTCAACGTCCCAGCTATGTGTTCGTCAGTTAAAGCCTTCTGATCCCGGAACAAAATGATAGTTATCAAACCTCTCTGGGTTGTCAGGAAGCTGTTGTGTCGAACAGGCTCTCACACTGGTCAGATCATCAGACAGGGTGAGATGTGGGGGATGCAGTGTTGAGGTCCAAAAAGATGCAGGTTACTGAACCTGCATCTTTTTCCAGACTCCCAACTTCAGGTTTGCCCAGGTGTTTGGCCACGTCTACCAGCGCTCCTGAGACTCTCTCTGGATCTGGCAGTGTGCCCTTGGCTCTTCCAACGGTGGCCTTGTAGTTCTGTAGACATTTGATGTTTTCAGGTCCTCCTCTGCGGCACTGAATTGTGTGTGAAAGGGATGATATCTCTTTATTCGTCACCTCAATATTTTTCTTCATCTGATTGTCGTGCTCCTCTTCCTCCCTTAGAGAAGTTATTCTGGCTGCCTCTTCATCTCGCAGAAACTGGTGAATCATCTCAAACTCCTCCTTAATCTGCTTTTCTGTGATCTGGGCCTGGCTCTTAATGTGCTCTGCTTTTTTCTGTGGTCTGGGCTTGGCTCTTAATGTACTCTGCTGTTTTCTGTTGTCTGGGCCTGGCTCTTAATGTGCTCTGCTGTTTTCTGTTGTCTGGGCCTGGCTCTTAATGTGCTCTGCTGTTTTCTCACACGTTACTTTAATTGCATTAAAGATCTTCAGCTTCTCCCGTAAGGGTTTCAGTGTGGTCTTGAGTGCAGATTCATCTATGGAACAGAACTTGTGGTTTGTGTGTTTTCTGGAAGTCTGAAACACGAAACAAACATGCTTTTTATCCTCCAGACAGTAGAGCTTGAGATTCTCTCCTTGCAGACTGCAGAGCAGCTCAGACACTCTCTGACTCCTTCTCTCCTTGCAGACTGCAGAGCAGCTCAGACACTCTCTGACTCCTTCTCTCCTTGCAGACTGCAGAGCAGCTCAGACACTCTCTGACTCCTTCTCTCCTGTAAGAAGGCCTCACACATGTTCTTTAAACCCAGCTGACACGGAGGCCCGTGTCTTGATGATCTTCTCCTGCAAACGGGGACATTCCCAAGTTTATTTTCCCTTCCAATAGTCGTGCAGACAGACATTACAGAAGATATGGCTACATGACAAGAGGACAGGGTTCTTGAAGATGTCACAGCACACAGGACAGGAGAGTTCATCTCCTCTGGGAGAAACTGGAAGCCATTTTCCCTATGTCACTCTCTTATGTGGCTACCCGAGGTTATATAAGATCACACTGTACCATAGTCTCCATCGTTCCAAAGACGCATCACCTGCACTGCCGCAATGTTGACCTGCACTTCCACCTGAACAGGTGACTGTCGTACTTCCTGCACTCCTGACAGGTAGAGGGGCGGAGCTCTAGGAAACTACGAATCAGAAATCTTCTGTGATTTCAGTGAGAACGATAAAATGTCAGGGTTCAAGATATAGACAGCAACAGAGGGAGGCGACAGTATGGCCTGGGCATTCATGATAAATAAACGTGTTACTTAGTAGGAGACGATGAAAGAATGCATTGCAGTTTGAGTGCTGAAGGTGGCTGGTAAACTGTAACTGCAGTCGCCATTTAAAGGCAGACATGTGTAAGCCTGCCTGTCATGGCCCTTTTCTGATATGTACCACTTCTTCAAGTGTTATTAGATTGCTGAATGGGATGTGGTGGTGGTCATTAACCTCCAGTCTGAGCAAAGTTCAATGTGAACTTTATGGGGAATCTCTATTAGATTGTGAGATATTGAGTTCCTAACACAGATTAGGATGGAAACTCATTAACCCAATGCCATCCTAAAGTGTGTGTGTGTGTGTGTGTGGACAGAGGGGACAGAAACAAATAACCAGATACTGAATGCTTAATGACTAGCCCAGCCCTAAACTCAGGACATCCTCCCCTTAATGACTAGCCCAGCCCTAAACTCAGGACATCCTCCCCTCCCCTTAATGACTAGCCCAGCCCTAAACTCAGGACATCCTCCCCCCCTTAATGACTAGCCCAGCCCTAAACTCAGGACATCCTCCTCCCCTTAATGACTAGCCCAGCCCTAAACTCACGTCATCCTCTCCTTAATGACTAGCCCAGCCCTAAACTCAGGACATCCTCCTCTCCCCTTAATGACTAGCCCAGCCCTAAACTCAGGACATCCTCCCCTTAATGACTAGCCCAGCCCTAAACTCAGGACATCCTCCCCTTAATGACTAGCCCAGCCCTAAACTCACGACATCCTCCTCTCCCCTTAATGACTAGCCCAGCCCTAAACTCACAACATCCTCCCCTTAATGACTAGCCCAGCCCTAAACTCAGGACATCCTCCCCTTAATGACTAGCCCAGCCCTAAACTCAGGACATCCTCCCCATAATGACTAGCCCAGCCCTAAACTCAGGACATCCTCCTCTCCCCTTAATGACTAGCCCAGCCCTAAACTCAGGACATCCTCCCCTTAATGACTAGCCCAGCCCTAAACTCAGGACATCCTCCCCTCCTGTCGCTGGTCTTTTGAACTGTGATTACAGCCATTAGGGTGCCTCAAAAGGACTCTTCCGTGATCTACAGTGTCCGGGTAAAGTGGACCATTAAGAACCCATTAGTCTGTAGACTTTAGAGGAGACTGTTCACCAGGCAGGCTGCAGTGATAGTGCTGGGTTACATGCAACAGGAGAGTGGAAGGTTCTGTAGTCATCCTGATTTGACTGTAAGGACTGGAGTACTGATGTTTCTTGTTGATTTCCTACGAGTAAGACCAAAATGTACTGCTAGTTTGTTGATTTGTTAGGGAGGTTAATTTATTTACATGTTAATTTATTCACAATGGTAGGGTGCTTGTAGTTTGATACAATGTAGTTATACAGTTTACCTGGGATACTTACACTGTGACTACACTGGTCATTAATTTGAAACGTCAATTGGGTAGCTTCCTTATTATTCTGTATCTGCAACATGGATCAGCTCAATGTAAAATGTACATGCTAGTTCTACAACTCAAGTGATAATATCATGGAATGTTGATTTGAGTAGGGAGGGTACTGTAGTTTGTTGATTTGAGTAGGGAGGGTACTGTAGTTTGTTGATTTGAGTAAGGAGGGTACTGTAGTTTGTTGATTTGAGTAGGGAGGGTACTGTAGTTTGTTGATTTGAGTAAGGAGGGTACTGTAGTTTGTTGATTTGAGTAAGGAGGGTACTGTAGTTTGTTGATTTGAGTAGGGAGGGTACTGTAGTTTGTTAATTTGAGTAAGGAGGGTACTGTAGTTTGTTAATTTGAGTAAGGAGGGTACTGTAGTTTGTTGATTTGAGTAAGGAGGGTACTGTAGTTTGTTGATTTGAGTAAGGAGGGTACTGTAGTTTGTTGATTTGAGTAGGGAGGGTACTGTAGTTTGTTCATTTGAGTAGGGAGGGTACTGTAGTTTGTTAATTTGAGTAGGGAGGGTACTGTAGTTTGTTCATTTGAGTAGGAGGGTACTGTAGTTTGTTGATTTGAGTAGGGAGGGTACTGTAGTTTGTTGATTTGAGTAGGGAGGGTACTGTAGTTTGTTAATTTGAGTAAGGAGGGTACTGTAGTTTGTTGATTTGAGTAAGGAGGGTACTGTAGTTTGTTGATTTGAGTAAGGAGGGTACTGTAGTTTGTTGATTTGAGTAGGGAGGGTACTGTAGTTTGTTAATTTGAGTAAGGAGGGTACTGTAGTTTGTTAATTTGAGTAAGGAGGGTACTGTAGTTTGTTGATTTGAGTAAGGAGGGTACTGTAGTTTGTTGATTTGAGTAAGGAGGGTACTGTAGTTTGTTGATTTGAGTAGGGAGGGTACTGTAGTTTGTTGATTTGAGTAGGGAGGGTACTGTAGTTTGTTCATTTGAGTAGGAGGGTACTGTAGTTTGTTCATTTGAGTAAGGAGGGTACTGTAGTTTGTTGATTTGAGTAGGAGGGTACTGTAGTTTGTTCATTTGAGTAAGGAGGGTACTGTAGTTTGTTGATTTGAGTAGGAGGGTACTGTAGTTTGTTGATTTGAGTAGGGAGGGTACTGTAGTTTGTTGATTTGAGTAGGGAGGGTACTGTAGTTTGTTCATTTGAGTAGGGAGGGTACTGTAGTTTGTTGATTTGAGTAGGGAGGGTACTGTAGTTTGTTGATTTGAGTAGGGAGGGTACTGTAGTTTGTTCATTTGAGTAGGGAGGGTACTGTAGTTTGTTCATTTGAGTAAGGAGGGTACTGTAGTTTGTTCATTTGAGTAGGGAGGGTACTGTAGTTTGTTCATTTGAGTAGGGAGGGTACTGTAGTTTGTTCATTTGAGTAGGGAGGGTACTGTAGTTTGTTGAACTTTGCATATACAGCTCATTTGGAACCTATTCCCCTTGACTTTTTCATTTTGTTACGTTACAGCCTTATTCTAAAATGTATTCAATTGTTTTTCACCCTCATCAATCTACACACAATACCCCATAATGACATCACAATACCCCATAATGACGAAGCAAAAACAGGTTTTTATGTTTTATACATTGATAAAAACTGAAACATCACATTTACTCAGTACTTTATGTTTTATACATTGATAAAAACTGAAACATCACATTTACTCAGTACTTTATTGAAGCACCTTTGGCAGCGATTACAGCGTTGAGTCTTCTTGGGTATGACGCTACAAGCTTGGTACACCTGTATTTGGGGAGTTTCTCCCATTCTTCTCTGCAGATCCTCTCAAGCTCTGTCAGGTTGGATGGGGAGCATCGCTGCACAGCTATTTTCAGGTCTCTCCTGAGATGTTCGATCGGGTTGTTTTGATTTGATTTGATTTGGGTTCAAGTCCGGGCTGTGGCTGGGCAATTCATGGACATTCAGAGTCTTGTACCGAAGCCACTCTTCCGTTGTATTGGCTGTGTGCTTAGGGTCGTTGTCCTGTTGGAAGGTGAACCTTCACCCCAGTCTGAGGTCCTGAGCGCTCTGGAGAAGGTTTTCATCAAGGATCTTTCTGTACTTTGCTTCGTTCATCTTTCCCTCGATCCTGACTAGTCTCTCAGTCCCTGCCACTGAAAAACATCCCCACAGTATGATGCTGCCACCACCATGCTTCACCGTAGGGATGGTGCCACGTTTCCTCCAGACGTAACGCTTGGCATTCAGGCCAAAGAGTTCAATATTGGTTTCATCAGACCAGAGAATCTTGTTTCTCATGGTCCGAGAGTCCTTTATGTGCCTTTTGGCAAACTATTTAGGAGTTACTTCTGTCTGCCCACTCTACCATAAAGGCCTGATTGGTGGAGTGCTACAGAGATGGTTGTCCTTCTGGAAGGTTCTCCCATCTCCACAGAGGAACTCTGGAGCTCTGTTAGAGTGACCGTCGGGTTCTTGGTCACCTCCCTGACCAAGGCCCTTCTCCCCCGATTGCTCAGTTTGGCCTTGTGGCCAGCTCTAGGAAGAGTCTTGGTGGTTCCAAACTTCCTCCATTTAAGAATGATGGAGGCCACTGTGTTCTTGGGGAGCTTCAATGGTGCAGATTTGTTTGGGTACCCTTCCCCAGATGGACTGTCAACTGTGGGACCTTATATAGACAGGTGTTTGCCTTTCCAAATCATGTCCAATCAATTGAATTTACCACAGGTGGACTCCAATCAAGTTGTAGAAATATCTCAAGGATGATCAATGAAACAGGATGCACCTGAGATAAATTTCTGGTCTCATAGCAAATTAGACTGAATACTTATGTAAATAAGGTATCAGATTTTTTTTTATACATTTGCACACATTTCTAAAAACCTGTTTCCACTTTGTCATTATGGGGTATTGTGATGTCATTATGGGGTATTGTGATGTCATTATGGGGTATTGTGTGTAGATTGATGAGGGGCGTTTTTTTCTTGAATCCATTTTAGAATTAGGCTGTAACCTAACAACATGTGGAAAAGGTCTAGGTGTCTGAATACTTTCCCAATGCACTGTGTCTCTGTCAGTGTTTCCAGGGGAGAGCTGAGCTGAGAGAAATACTTTTAACTCTGTGGAACACACTCAGGGGTCCGCAGCACCACTCTCATCAAATATACATGTCCCGGGTACTTTTTTAATTGGCAATGCATTATTGAGCTGCTCCTACATGTATAAGGTCACGTTGGACTGAGGATGAGGATGCAGACAGAGGTTTGACAGCCGCGCTGTCTGCCTGAGTACACTGGAAGTGATCAAGCAGGTACAGGAAAGGCTAACGGCTTGTATGAGTGTGTCATTCACATGTGTTCGGTTCTTGGCATAGATGGGCAGGTAGTCTTTGGATATCTCATTTCCTGTGGGGTGTGAGTGGGTGGAGTGTGTGAGTGGGTGAGTGTGGGTGGAGTGGGTGGGTGGGTGGAGTGGAGTGAGTGAGTGAGTGGTCGGGTGGGTGAGTGGTCGGGTGGGTGGAGTGGGTGGGTGGAGTGGGTGGGTGTAGGTGGGTGGGTGGGGTGGGTGGGTGTGTGTGGGCGTGAAAGGTCTCAGGAAGAGCCTCCTGTAACATAGTGAGACACCTGGATGGAACTTACCTACCTGTAGCTGTGGGTGGGTGGGGTGGGTGGGTGTGTGTGAAAGGTCTCAGGAAGAGCCTCCTGTAACATAGTGAGACACCTGGATGGAACTTACCTACCTGTAGCTGTGGGTGGGTGGGGTGGGTGGGTGTTGGGTGGGTGTGTGTGAAAGGTCTCAGGAAGAGCCTCCTGTAACATAGTGAGACACCTGGATGGAACTTACCTACCTGTAGCTGTGGTTATTCATGGGTTAATAACATTGTTGGAGAACATCAGCTAGTTAAATTACTAACGCATCTCCTTGCAGCAGTGATGGAACCAACTGTTTTTCTATATCATGGCAGAAGCATCAATTGTGCTGAATACTTGTGTATAAAATCACCATAATCTAAGCGCATACCAAAACATATTATTTATACTCCTTGAAAATGTCCCTGCCATTTCCCCAGCTAACCACAGCACTATACACAGTAGTACAATATGATTTTACTCCCTGAAAATAAATGTCCCTGCCAATTCCCCAGCTAACCACAGCACTATACACAGTAGTAAAATATGATTTTACTCCCTGAAAATAAATATCCCTGCCATTTCCCTAGCTGTAGTGCTACCTAGAGGTAGATGCTATTTCTGTCTCCTAGCTACAGTGAGGCTGATCCTATCAGGACCTGACTGTAGGTGCCTGTGGACCCAGACACCACAGTGATGATATGTGGACACAGACACCACAGTGATGATATGTGGACACAAACACCACAGTGATGATATGTGGACCCAGACACCACAGTGATGATATATGGATCCAGACACCACAGTGATGATATGTGGACCCAGACACCACAGTGATGATATATGGATCCAGACACCACAGTGATGATATGTGGACCAGACAGACACAGACACAGTGATGATATGTGGATCCAGACACCACAGTGATGATATGTGGACCAGACACCACAGTGATGATATGTGGACACAGACACCACAGTGATGATATGTGGATCCAGACACCACAGTGATGATATGTGGATCCAGACACCACAGTGATGATATGTGGACCCAGACACACACAGTGATGATATGTGGATCCAGACACCACAGTGATGATATGTGGATCCAGACACCACAGTGATGATATGTGGATCCAGACACCACAGCGATGATATGTGGACCCAGACACCACAGCGATGATATGTGGACCAGACACCACAGCGATGATATGTGGATCCAGACACCACAGTGATGATATGTGGGACCCAGACACCACAGTGATGATATGTGGACCCAGACACCACAGTGATGATATGTGGACACAGACACCACAGTGATGATATGTGGACACAGACACCACAGTGATGATATGTGGACCAGACACCACAGTGATGATATGTGGACCCAGACACCACAGTGATGATATGTGGACACAGACACCACAGCGATGATATGTGGACCCAGACACCACAGTGATGATATGTGGATCCAGACACCACAGTGATGATATGTGGATCCAGACACCACAGTGATGATATGTGGACACAGACACCACAGTGATGATATGTGGATCCAGACACCACAGCGATGATATGTGGACACAGACACCACAGCGATGATATGTGGATCCAGACACCACAGTGATGATATGTGGATCCAGACACCACAGTGATGATATGTGGATCCAGACACCACAGCGATGATATGTGGACACAGACACCACAGCGATGATATGTGGACCCAGACACCACAGCGATGATATGTGGACACAGACACCACAGCGATGATATGTGGACACAGACACCACAGTGATGATATGTGGACGAGGAGTCCTGTCATTTCTCTCTGTCTCTGGAGAATATCTTTGGAGTTGTAGGAGCAGCGAGGGAGGGAGGAGCTTGGTTGATGGGGTTGCAGCTCTATTTGATGTGAAAGCTGTTGCCATGGTGCCGGTCCCCACAGAGTAGGAGCACGAGCTGTGACAATGGCTCTTACCTCGTTGACACCTGTGACTCTGGCTCAGCTATAGGCTGGCTCTGGATGGAGGAGGAGGAGGATGCTTCTACTATTTCAGTGTGAGAGGAAGATGAGGAGGAGGAGGAGACAAGAGAATCAACAGGCGTTCGTACAGACCAGGATCCTGTTCCTTTTTTTCCCCCCTCTGATGGGCACAGGCTGTTGTTATTCCACTGTGGATCGATGGTGGCAGTATGTGTAGGAGACCAGCGAGCTGCAGTGTCTGAAAACACCCGAGGAGGAGAACACACACTTACACACACACACACAGTCAGCATCACGCAGCACCAGAAGCCGACGTTTACCCGACTGAACTGGCTAACGGCTAATACTTCCTTCCTGGATTTTACACACTCATCTGTGAAGTGCATCTGTGGCGTCTCACACTCTCATCTTGTTCTCAAATGCTTTTTGGGCATTTTCTTATTCCTTTCTCCTCTGTCTGCTCCTTCTGGACCTGCAAGCACCTTTTAGAGAGAGGCTCTGAGTTTCAGTTTTATGTTTGGCTGGCAGGGGCGTCAACAGCGTCCATAATCATATCTGGTGACGAAAGGGTTTCTACGCCTGGACAATGGCTCTGAAGTGGCAGGACCAATCAGTAACACCTCTCTGTGGAAGCTTTCCTGTGGCCACAGAGGTTTCTGATGACTTTCAATAGAGTTCAACTCTTCTGGGACTGAGTGAGGGGGAGGAGGGTGGAGAGGAGGAGAGGAGGAGTAGAAGAGAGGAGGAGGAAGACCACACCAGATCAGAGCTCAGGATGGATCTTCTCTCCATCTATATTTAATGTGAGTGTGGAGGTTTAGAGGGGGGAGTCTCTGAGCTGTTCTCCTGTTAAGAATGTACTGTGATTGAGCCCTGATCATTTGACTGCACTTCACTGGAGGTCCACTTACAACCTGGAAGCAAGGGAGAGACAGAAAGAAAGAAACAGAGCTCCCTTCTTCTGATGTCTCCAAGACTCGTCAGGTAATCAAGCCCATTTCCTGCCTTTCGACCCCCCCCCCACTCCCCGTTCTGTCGTTCTTGAAAGAGAAGAGAACAAGGAGAGAGAGAAGAGTCCCAGTGGCCCAGAGAGACTACTGCTGGGGAGTTGCTGGCGGTGCCATCTGTGTCTCTCCGTCCTAACTGCCTTCCCAGCTGTTGACCATGCTGCGACTGGTGTGTCCCCCTGGTTAGGGAACGGAGGATGCAGACGGGGCTGTCTGTCTGTCTTTCACCATCTTAATGGACTTTCTTTTTGACTTTTGGTCCCTCTTACTGCTCAATAGGATGCAGTGAGTAACCTAACCCGTGCCAGCACACCACTCCAACTCCTCCACCTTATATTCCTCTCCTCTCCTCTGTGGCTGCCAGTTCAATCGCCCTGCAGGCCAACTGTTCTCTCGTTCCTGGCTCTAAAGGAAGAGGGGATAGTTATTTCTCTTCCCTCCTCTGGTCCCTTTTGCTCCTGAGATGAATTTCATCTTCGGCAACAACACTCAGTTCCCACGAGGTGGGCGGAGCGGTGGAGGCGGGGGCCAAGGGCATGGGGGGCCCCAGAAACAGAAACAGGGGCCCAAGAGAGGCGCCTCGGAGGAACTGTCCTCGGGACATCATACGGGCTCACCTTCCTCCTCCTCCTCCTCTTCCTCCTCTCACTGGCAGCAGCTCATCACCTTCTTCTCGAAGAGAAACGCCTTTAGTGACTGCATCACAGCCGGAGCCACTCAGGTAATTCCAGATCACACATCTGTAGTACCAACAGGTGTACTGTACATGTGCTCACACTGCGGAGTTCCTGCTTTTATTGTCTGGTAATACTCTGTGTTTGTGGACAAGGCACGGAACAATTCTGGATTGTTCAATTGTTTGGGCTTGATATTTGCCCGTGTAAACTGTAGCCTCTGATACTTGTGTGGCAAACAATGTTTCTATTTATATTCCTCAAGGTTACTATGGCAGCTACTGTTGCTCTAAGATGTCTCTAAGCATGTAGGCAGAAGATGCAGAAGGTTCCCAGAAAGCTCAGCATTGAAAGTGTAAACTGAGATGCGTGTTTCCTCGGCCTTGTGGAGAGGTGCAGAGCTGTCCGCCAGTCTCCTGGCAGTGTACTGTAGAACCTGAAGTGTTTGCCAAGACCAATCCCTAGTCCCCTTGGCACCGAGCCACCTCCTAATACCTCTCTGGTGCGTTAGATGTCCTGCTTCGCCGTGCTCCCTTAACGCATCAAGTCAATGATTTATTCCTGGACCACGTTTAACTAACCTTGCTACTGTCCTGACATAGTGCTGTCTCAGTCATGTCTTCCTGTCTTGTCAACTGTTGGGAGTGGAGGAGAGGAGAGATCAGGGCTGGTTGGTTATTCTCTGTGTCTGGTGAGGCAGGAGGGCTCATGGTCACTACTGTACTGGAGGCTCAACTTTCACCTCTGATAATTATCATCAATTACATACTGATGGAACCATTAACAGATGAAAGGACAAGACAAGAGCACGATTAACCACAGGTTTAATTAGTCTTTTAATGTTTGGGCAAACCCTCATGAAAATCTGTTGAGCAAATTGTTGGTGTAAAGATGCTTGTTCAAGAAGAGGCTCACTAGTGAGCTGAACTTGATCAGTGACATCATGACCAAGTGGGGCATGTGTTCCCATCCAGTCTTGTGTTGTAGTAAATCAACAGGGCCTGCTGTCTGTCTGTACCCTGATGTCCAGGGACTGCTGTCTGTCTGTACCCTGATGTCCAGGGACTGCTGTCTGTGGGGTAGGCAGCTGGCGCCAGAAGCACTCAGTGCTCTATTGTTTTCTGAGTTATAAACTGTAATCAGATTGGACTGGGGCTAGAGCTTCTTCCCAAGGTGTTGTCCAGAGCACTTAGTGGAGGACTAATGGCCCATTACATCTGCTGCTGCACTGTGAGGTGCCATCACTTTTATATCAATTCATCCTGTCTTTTACTGAGGGAAGAAGAAGAAATGGAGATGGATGGATGGAGACTTTTGAAAGATTGAAAAAAAGGGATGGATGGAGATGGATGGATGGAGAAGGACGGGTGGAGTAGGACGGGTGGAGAAGGACGGGTGGAGAAGGACGGGTGGAGAAGGACGGGTGGAGAAGGACGGGTGGATGGAGATGGACGGATGGAGATGGACGGATGGAGATGGACGGATGGAGATGGACGGTTGGAGAAGGACGGATGGAGATGGACGGTTGGAGAAGGACGGATGGGAAGAAGTATTTTCTGTAGTACTCACAACAACCACTTCATCTTTCTTTCATGGTCCTTTTTACCCACAAACACACAGTCATTTAGACACACCTTCTCTGTCGTCCTCTAGGGTCTGAGTTCAAGACCCGTTTAAGGTTCAGATCAGAAGGCTTTGGGTCCGTATAGCAAAGCAAGGATTAAAATCCGGAGAAATTGTTACGGATATGTTCAGTCGATTTTTAGGGCTGAGTCCCGATACTTCCTGTAGATCTCATGTAAAGCCTCATACAGGAATATATAATGTACCTAGATGTATGGGCACGCAGTAATGAATGAACCTGATGTATGTTAATTGTGTCAAACTCGAAACCTAGTTGATTTGTGTAATTAGTGCATGTCTTCTGTTTGTGGTCGGGTGTTCTAGAACTTTCTCAGGTAGCATGGATTGTTGTGTTGGAGGTTTATGTCTCTCTAGGAGTGGACTGGAGTGCTGTAATGGAGGTTTATGTCTCTCTAGGAGTGGACTGGAGTGCTGTAATGGAGGTTTATGTCTCTAGGAGTGGACTGGAGTGCTGTAATGGAGGTCTATGTCTCTAGGAGTGGACTGGAGTGCTGTAATGGAGGTTTATGTCTCTCTAGGAGTGGACTGGAGTGCTGTAATGGAGGTTTATGTCTCTAGGAGTGGACTGGAGTGCTGTGGAGGTTTATGTCTCTAGGAGGGACTGGAGTGCTGTAATGGAGGTTTATGTCTCTAGGAGTGGACTGGAGTGCTGTAATGGAGGTTTATGTCTCTAGGAGTGGACTGGAGTGCTGTAATGGAGGTTTATGTCTCTAGGAGTGGACTGGAGTGCTGTAATGGAGGTTTATGTCTCTAGGAGTGGACTGGAGTGCTGTAATGGAGGTTTATGTCTCTAGGAGTGGACTGGAGTGCTGTAATGGAGGTTTATGTCTCTAGGAGTGGACTGGAGTGCTGTAATGGAGGTTTATGTCTCTAGGAGTGGACTGGAGTGCTGTAATGGAGGTTTATGTCTCTAGGAGTGGACTGGAGTGCTGTAATGGAGGTTTATGTCTCTAGGAGTGGACTGGAGTGCTGTAATGGAGGTTTATGTCTCTAGGAGTGGACTGGAGTGCTGTAATGGAGGTTTATGTCTCTAGGAGTGGACTGGAGTGCTGTAATGGAGGTTTATGTCTCTCTAGGAGTGGACTGGAGTGCTGTAATGGAGGTCTTATGTCTCTAGGATGTCTCTAGGACTGGAGTGCTGTTTATGTCTGGAGGTTTATGTCTCTCTAGGAGTGGACTGGAGTGCTGTAATGGAGGTTTATGTCTCTAGGAGTGGACTGGAGTGCTGTAATGGAGGTTTATGTCTCTCTAGGAGTGGACTGGAGTGCTGTAATGGAGGTTTATGTCTCTAGGAGTGGACTGGAGTGCTGTAATGGAGGTTTATGTCTCTCTAGGAGTGGACTGGAGTGCTGTAATGGAGGTTTATGTCTCTAGGAGTGGACTGGAGTGCTGTAATGGAGGTTTATGTCTCTAGGAGTGGACTGGAGTGCTGTAATGGAGGTTTATGTCTCTAGGAGTGGACTGGAGTGCTGTAATGGAGGTTTATGTCTGTAATGGAGGATGTCTGGACTGGAGTGCTGTAATGGAGGTTTATGTCTCTCTAGGAGTGGACTGGAGTGCTGTAATGGAGGTTTATGTCTCTCTAGGAGTGGACTGGAGTGCTGTAATGGAGGTTTATGTCTCTAGGAGTGGACTGGAGTGCTGTAATGGAGGTTTATGTCTCTAGGAGTGGACTGGAGTGCTGTAATGGAGGTTTATGTCTCTAGGAGTGGACTGGAGTGCTGTAATGGAGGTTTATGTCTCTAGGAGTGGACTGGAGTGCTGTAATGGAGGTTTATGTCTCTAGGAGTGGACTGGAGTGCTGTAATGGAGGTTTATGTCTCTAGGAGTGGACTGGAGTGTTGTAATGGAGGTTTATGTCTCTAGGAGTGGACTGGAGTGCTGTAATGGAGGTTTATGTCTCTAGGAGTGGACTGGAGTGCTGTAATGGAGGTTTATGTCTCTCTAGGAGTGGACTGGAGTGCTGTAATGGAGGTTTATGTCTCTAGGAGTGGACTGGAGTGCTGTAATGGAGGTTTATGTCTCTCTAGGAGTGGACTGGAGTGCTGTAATGGAGGTTTATGTCTCTCTAGGAGTGGACTGGAGTGCTGTAATGGAGGTTTATGTCTCTCTAGGAGTGGACTGGAGTGCTGTAATGGAGGTTTATGTCTCTAGGAGTGGACTGGAGTGCTGTAATGGAGGTTTATGTCTCTCTAGGAGTGGACTGGAGTGCTGTAATGGAGGTTTATGTCTCTAGGAGTGGACTGGAGTGCTGTAATGGAGGTTTATGTCTCTAGGAGTGGACTGGAGTGCTGTAATGGAGGTTTATGTCTCTAGGAGTGGACTGGAGTGCTGTAATGGAGGTTTATGTCTCTCTAGGAGTGGACTGGAGTGCTGTAATGGAGGTTTATGTCTCTCTAGGAGTGGACTGGAGTGCTGTAATGGAGGTTTATGTCTCTAGGAGTGGACTGGAGTGCTGTAATGGAGGTTTATGTCTCTCTAGGAGTGGACTGGAGTGCTGTAATGGAGGTTTATGTCTCTAGGAGTGGACTGGAGTGCTGTAATGGAGGTTTATGTCTCTAGGAGTGGACTGGAGTGCTGTAATGGAGGTTTATGTCTCTAGGAGTGGACTGGAGTGCTGTAATGGAGGTTTATGTCTCTAGGAGTGGACTGGAGTGCTGTAATGGAGGTTTATGTCTCTAGGAGTGGACTGGAGTGCTGTAATGGAGGTTTATGTCTCTAGGAGTGGACTGGAGTGCTGTAATGGAGGTTTATGTCTCTCTAGGAGTGGACTGGAGTGCTGTAATGGAGGTTTATGTCTCTAGGAGTGGACTGGAGTGCTGTAATGGAGGTTTATGTCTCTCTAGGAGTGGACTGGAGTGCTGTAATGGAGGTTTATGTCTCTCTAGGAGTGGACTGGAGTGCTGTAATGGAGGTTTATGTCTCTAGGAGTGGACTGGAGTGCTGTAATGGAGGTTTATGTCTCTCTAGGAGTGGACTGGAGTGCTGTAATGGAGGTTTTTGTCTCTAGGAGTGGACTGGAGTGCTGTAATGGAGGTTTATGTCTCTCTAGGAGTGGACTGGAGTGCTGTAATGGAGGTTTATGTCTCTCTAGGAGTGGACTGGAGTGCTGTAATGGAGGTTTATGTCTCTAGGAGTGGACTGGAGTGCTGTAATGGAGGTTTATGTCTCTCTAGGAGTGGACTGGAGTGCTGTAATGGAGGTTTATGTCTCTAGGAGTGGACTGGAGTGCTGTAATGGAGGTTTATGTCTCTAGGAGTGGACTGGAGTGCTGTAATGGAGGTTTATGTCTCTAGGAGTGGACTGGAGTGCTGTAATGGAGGTTTATGTCTCTCTAGGAGTGGACTGGAGTGCTGTAATGGAGGTTTATGTCTCTAGGAGTGGACTGGAGTGCTGTAATGGAGGTTTATGTCTCTCTAGGAGTGGACTGGAGTGCTGTTCTTTGGCTTGCAAGCGTCCCCCTTTTTCCTCCAAACATAACAATAGTCATTATGGCCAAACAGTTCAATTTTTGTTTCATCAGACCAGAGGACATTTCTCCAAAAAGTACAATCTTTGTCCCCATGTGCAGTTGCAAAGCGTAGTCTGCTTTTTTTATGGTGGTTTTGGAGCAGTGGCTTCTTCCTTGCTGAGTGGCCTTTCAGGTTATGTCGATATAGGACACGTTTTACTGTGGATATAGATACTTTTGTACCTGTTTCTTCCAGCATCTTCACAAGGTCCTTTGCTGTTCTGGGATTGATTTGCACTGTCGCACTAAAGTATGTTCATCTCTAGGAGACAGAACGCGTCTCCTTCCTGAGCGGTATGACGGCTGCGTGGTCCCATGGTGTTTATACTTGCGTACTATTGTTTGTACAGATGAACGTGGTACCTTCAGGCATTTGGAAATTGCTCTCAAGGATGAACCAGACTTGTGGAGGTCTACAATTTTTTTCCTGAGGTCTTGGCTGATTTCTTTTGATTTCCCCATGATGTCAAGCAAAGAAGCACTGAGTTTGAAGGTAGGCCTTGAAATACATCCACAGGTACACCTCCAGTTGACTCAAATGATGTCAATTAGCCTACCAGAAGCTTCTGAAGCCATGACATCATTTTCTGGAATTTTCCAAGCTGTTTAAAGGCTCAATCAAATTAGTGTATGTAAACTTCTGACCCACTGGAATTGTGAAACAGTGAATTATAAGTGAAATAATCTGTCTTTAAACAATTGTTGGAAAAATGACTCATGTCATGCACAAATTAGATGTCCTAACCGACTTGCCAAAACTATAGTTTGTTTACAAGAAATTTGGGGAGTGGTTGAAAAGCGAGTTTTGATGACTCCAACCTAAGTGTATGTAAACTTACAACTTCAACTGTAAGTATTCAGATCCTTTGCTATGAGACTCGAAATTAAGTTCAGGTGTATCCTGTTTCTATTGATCATCCTGTTTCTATTGATCATCCTTGAAATGTTTTGTACAGATTGATTGGAGTCCACCTGTAGTAAATTCTATTGGACGTGATTTGGAAAGGCACACACCTGTCTATATAAGGTCCCACAGTTGACAGTGTATGTGAGAGCAAAAACCAACCCATGAGGTTGAAGGAATTGTCCGTAGAGCTCAGACACAGGATTGTGTCAAGGCACAGATCTGGGGAAGGGTACCAAAACATTTCTGCAGCATTGAAAGTCCCTAAGAACACCGTGCCCTCCGTTATTCTTAAATGGAATAAGTTTGGAACCACCAAGACTGTTCCTAGAGATGGCAGCCCGGCCAAACTGGGAATTCAGGGGAGAAGGGCCTTGGTCAGAGAGGTGACCAAGAACCCGATGGTCACTCTGACAGAGCTCCAGAGGTCCTCTGTGGAGATGGGAGAACCTTCCAGAAGGACAACCATCTCTGCAGCACTCTACCAATCAGGCCTTTATGGTAGTGGCCAGACAGAAGCCATTCCTCAATAAAAGCCACATGACAGCCCACTATGAGTTTGCCAAAAGGCACCTAAAGACTCTGACTATGAGAAACAAGATTATCTGGTCTGACGAAATCAAGATTGAACACCCTGGCCTGAATACAGCACAGCCAGAAGAGGACTGGCCACCCCACATAGTCTGGTTCCTCTCTAGGTTTTGGCCTTTCTAGGGAGTTTTTCCTAGCCACCGTGCTTCTACACCTGCATTGCTTGCTGTTTGGGGTTTTAGGTTGGGTTTCTGTACAGCACTTTGAGATATCAGCTGATGTACGGAGGGCCATATAAATACATTTGATTTGATTTGAATACCAAGCGTCACGTCTGGAGGAATCCTGACACCGATCATCACCTGGCCAATACCATCCCTACGGTGAAGCCTGGTGGTGGCAGCATCATGCTGTGGGGATGATTTTCAGAGGCAGGGACTGGGAGACTAATCAGGATTAAGGCAAAGATGAATGGAGCAAAGTACAGAGAGATCCTTGTTGAAAACCTGCTCCAGAGTGGTTCACTTTCCAATAGGACACCAAACCTAAGCGCACAGCCAAGACAACGCAGAATTGGCTTCGGGACAAGTCTCTGAATGTCCTTGAGTGGCTCAGCCAGAGCCCGGACTTGAACCTGATCGAACATCCCTGGAAAGACCTGAAAATAACTGTGCAACAACGCGGTATAAATGTGATATTTCAGTTTATTATTTTTAATAAATGAGCAAAAATTTCCCCAAAACAGTTTTTGCTTTGTCATTATGGGATATTGTGTGTAGATTGATGAAAAACAACAACAACTATTTAATGAATTTTCGAATAAGCCTGTAACCTAAATTTTGAAAAAGTCCATGGGTCTGAATTCTATCCTAATTCACTGTAGGTGTTGTTGATTTCTGGGATGTAAGGATCCTGGACTATGAACCTGGTGGAAAGAGAGTCTTCTCTTCCTGGTTGTGTGTCTTTCTCCTCTTTCTCTCTGTCCCAGAAGGAATCATCTTTGTTCCCCTGTCCCTTCATTAGGCCACGAGTCTAGTGTGTAGCCTACCTGAAGGGATAAATGACCTTCTGTCTGTACTCCTGCGCGTGTTGGCGTGTGTCCACTCTGCTGTTCGTCACCGTATCGCTCCACTGGCAGTGCCAGCGTTGACAGAGTCTCTGTGAATGATGGCAGCTAATTTACAAGTCATTTGTAGTTTTAAATGAGTAAAGCCTTGGTCTTTGTGAGCTCCTTTCAGCCCCCCCCCCCACCTTCTCTGGTTACAACAAATCAAATCAAATCAAATTTTATTTGTCACATACACATGGTTAGCAGATGTTAATGCTGTAGCGAAATGCAACAGCTCTCATTCACACACTCTCACATCTCTGTCTCTCTCTCTCAGCATCTCTGTCTCACTCTCTCAGCATCTCTTTCACTCTCACTCTCTCACCATCTTTTCTCTCTCACTCTCTCACCATCTTTCTCTCTCTCTCTCTCTCTCTCTCTCCCTCTCTCACCATCTCTCTCTCTCCCTCTCTCTCACCATCTCTCTCTCTCCCTCTCTCTCACCATCTCTCTCTCTCCCTCTCTCTCACCATCTCTCTCTCTCCCTCTCTCTCACCATCTCTCTCTCTCCCTCTCTCTCACCATCTCTCTCTCTCCCTCTCTCTCACCATCTCTCTCTCTCCCTCTCACCATCTTTCTCTCTCTCACCATCTCTTTCTCTCTCTCACCATCTCTTTCTCTCACCATCTTTCTCTCTTTCTCTCCCTCTCTCACCATCTCTGTCTCACTCTCTCTCACCATCTGTCTCACCATCTCTCTCACCATCTCTGTCTCACTCTCTCTCACCATCTGTCTCACTGTCTCACCATCTCTGTCTCACTTTCACCATCTACTGTATGTCTCTCTCTCTCTCTCTCACACATATATATTTCTCTGTGTAATCCTCAATGTGCCTGGCCTGTTGTATCAGAGGAGTGTAGCGCCAGCCAACAGAGACCACAAATAACCTCGCATCGTAGCCGTCGTCAAGACCAGAAGGTCTCTGCTCCTCTCCTCTAATGCGCCGGCTTTGTCCGTTGCCATGGTTGCGTTTCCATGGTGATCGTCAAATGAAGCGAGGCGTGTTTCTTGGCGTCACGTGTCGTATTATTTGTTTATTTATTTTGACTCCGCTAGCTGTGGGTTATGCTGGTGCGTACACACACACACACACACACACACACACACACACACACACACACACACACACACAGTGGTGCATTTTGGGTGGCTAGGCAGTGTTGCTGTAACCAGCAGCAGGTATTCAGGTGTTCAGCAGGCAGCTCAACTCAACCAAATAATAGCCCTGTTCTGTTCTCTCTACTCTCTGCCAGCCATCTGCCCTGTATCTCACTCACACACACACACACACACATACACACACACACACACACACTTGGTTCAGACAGACACGCTTAGACATGTCACACACTCACATTCAGACAGACACGCTTAGACACGTCACACACACGCTTAGGCACGTCACACACTCACATTCAGACAGACACGCTTAGACACGTCACACACACGCTTAGACACGTCACACACTCACATTCAGACAGACACGCTTAGGCACATCACACACTCACATTCAGACAGACACGCTTAGACACGTCACACACTCACATTCAGACAGACACGCTTAGACACACACTCACATTCAGACAGACACGCTTAGACACGTCACACACACACATTCAGACAGACACGCTTAGACACGTCACACACTCACATTCAGACAGACACGCTTAGACACGTCACACACTCACATTCAGACAGACACGCTTAGACACGTCACACACTCACATTCAGACAGACACGCTTAGACACGTCACACACTCACATTCAGACAGACACGCTTAGACACGTCACACACACATTCAGACAGACACGCTTAGACACGTTCACACACACGCTTAGACACGTCACACACACGCTTAGACACGTCACACACTCACATTCAGACAGACACGCTTAGACACGTCACACACACGCTTAGACACGTCACACACTCACATTCAGACAGACACGCTTAGGCACATCACACACACGCTTAGACACGCACACACACATTCAGACACACACGCTTAGACACATCACACACACGCTTAGGCACATCACACACACGCTTAGACACGTCACACACATTCAGACACACACGCTTAGACACGTCACACACATGCTTAGGCACATCACACACACGCTTAGACACGTCACACACATTCAGACACACACGCTTAGACACATCACACACACGCTTGACACGTCACACACACGCTTAGACACGTCACACACATTCAGACACACACGCTTAGACACGTCACACACACTTGGTTCAGACAGACACGCTTAGACACATCACACACACGCTTAGACACGTCACACTCACATTCAGACAGACACGCTTAGACACATCACACACACGCTTAGACACGTCACACACTCAAACGCAAGTTCAGACTCGTGTTGCGCGATGTACTGAAACTTCTGTACTTTTCCGATGCTATAATATGAAAAACGGTCTGTTATTAGAATTTATTTTCAGTTATTTTATCAAATGTGTCTAACGTTTGGAAATCAACTAAATGTATTGAACTCATTAGAGCTATTGATTAGTTGATTAGACATTAATCAGAGATGAGTTTATCAGAAGATATCAATGAGAATGCATCAGAGATTCATATTCCCTGCAATAGAGGCTGTCTGTGTGCTCACTGCCCGTATGTCTACCAAGCCGTGTAGCCGTTAGCGATGCTAATTCTAACCCTCTTCTGGTGGATGGAATGGCTTTACTAAAAAACTTGTTGCAGTTTTGGCTCAAATCAAATGAGTGTTTTATTTGTGATATTCACAGGAAACAGCGGGGGGGGGTGTTAACGGTACAATTAAATGTCTCCTTGCGAGCTCTCCTCACGACAGTGAAGAGAAATGTGACAATAAAGGAATGGTCATTGCAGATGGAAAAGGGTGAATTAGTGTTGCATCACTGCATCACGTTCAGTGTGTGTGGGATGGAGACTCACTCTGCCACGCAGATCACATCTCCCACACGCATCACATACGTACACATGCTCTCTCTTAACCGGAACCATCTCCTTCAATTCTCAATATCAAGTTGCTTGGTAAGATGTCTTCCTCTCATACCCAAAAGAGAGTCCCTTTGCCCTTGTCTTGACAGGCCTGGGTTAGCAATGTGCCCTTGTCTTGACAGGCCTGGGTTAGCAATGTGTCCTTGTCTTGACAGGCCTGGGTTAGCAATGTGTCCTTGTCTTGACAGGCCTGGGTTAGCAATGTGTCCTTGTCTTGACAGGCCTGGGTTAGCAATGTGTCCTTGTCTTGACAGGCCTGGGTTAGCAATGTGTCCTTGTCTTGACAGGCCTGGGTTAGCAATGTGTCCTTGTCTTGACAGGCCTGGGTTAGCAATGTGTCCTTGTCTTGACAGGCCTGGGTTAGCAATGTGTCCTTGTCTTGACAGGCCTGGGTTAGCAATGTGTCCTTGTCTTGATAGGCCTGGGTTAGCAATGTGTCCTTGTCTTGACAGGCCTGGGTTAGCAATGTGTCCTTGTCTCGACAGGCCTGGGTTAGGGGTGTGTCCTTGTCTCGACAGGCCTGGGTTAGCAATGTGTCCTTGTCTCGACAGGCCTGGGTTAGCAATGTGTCCTTGTCTCGACAGGCCTGGGTTAGGGGTGTGTCCTTGTCTCGACAGGCCTGGGTTAGGGGTGTGTCCTTGTCTCGACAGGCCTGGGTTAGCAATGTGTCCTTGTCTCGACAGGCCTGGGTTAGGGGTGTGTCCTTGTCTCGACAGGCCTGGGTTAGGGGTGTGTCCTTGTCTCGACAGGCCTGGGTTAGGGGTGTGTCCTTGTCTCGACAGGCCTGGGTTAGGGGTGTGTCCTTGTCTCGACAGGCCTGGGTTAGGGGTGTGTCCTTGTCTCGACAGGCCTGGGTTAGGGGTGTGTCCTTGTCTCGACAGGCCTGGGTTAGGGGTGTGTCCTTGTCTCGACAGGCCTGGGTTAGGGGTGTGTCCTTGTCTCGACAGGCCTGGGTTAGGGGTGTGTCCTTGTCTCGACAGGCCTGGGTTAGGGGTGTGATAAATACATTTTTTTTAAATTACATTTAAAAAAAATCAGTTTTCCATTAAAACAAATATGAAAAATTCATAAAATTCCATGTGAATTCACAATGCAGATGTGCTGCTGCCAGCAACCGTTTGTGTCTTGCGTTGCATCTCTTTCAGATGGTGAAGCATTGCTACCATTACTGGTCCTCATCCCTTTCAGATGGTGAAGCATTGCTACCATTACTGGTCCTCATCCCTTTCAGATGGTGAAGCATTGCTACCATTACTGGTCCTCAATTCCACCCCATAATGTTAGCATTTCATCACCTTCTCAGTTGACTTCTTAAAGTATTGCCATACGGGACTTTGCTGCTGTTGCTTGCCTTTCTCTGCCATTTATACAACAGTTAATGACGATGGTGGAGAGTCAACTACAAGATAATTGATTCCTCGACTCCTTGCACGTCGACTCCCATTTCTGAGTGTTAAGATTTGATTCCTCTAAGAATCAGCTCCTAAAATTCAATCTTTTTGGAACTGAGGAAACTGATTAAGACTCCCAAGTGGCGCAGCTGTCTAAGGCACTGCATCTCAGTGCTAGAGGAGTCACTACAGACCCTGGTTCGATTCCAGGCTGTATCACAACCAGCCGGGAGTTCCATAAAGCTGTCCGGGTTTAGCCGAGGTAGGCAGTCATCGTAAATAAGAATTTGTTCTTAACTGACTTGCCTAGTTAAATAAAGGTTAAATAAAAAATGGAAATAAATCCTCAGGTAGCAGAAATGGCCCAGCCCTAGTTGATCACCTTGACACAGGTGCTAATGACATGTAATATAATCTTGATAAACATTTGAGAGGATTTCCTGTCTACCATTCCATGGATCACAGTGCATCACAGCCAAGTCTTACAAAGTGTGTGTTTGTAGTAATCTCAGTGATTTCCATATACACCACAGTTAGGGTTGAGCTAGCGCCCGATTAAGACCTTGTCTGTACCTATCAGTCTGTCTACATCCCTAGTACCCTCAGGCTCTCTGTCTGAGGCCTTGTAAGGAGACCTGGCCCCTGTATACACAAAGCATCTCAGAGTAGGATAGATGATCTAGGATCAGTTTAGCCTTTTAGATCATAATGAATCAGATTTATATGGACAGATCCTAGATCAGCACTCCTACTTTGAGACGCCCTGATGATTATTGGCAGCTCTGGGTAGAAGTTGCCTGTAGGATCTTGGATCAGCTTACTCTCTCTGAATCCTAAGCCTAACCATTAGGCAGGGAAACACGCATCTTACATCAGTGTCTATGAGAAGCTTATAGGTCAGTGTGAGTGCCAGTCCCCGTGGGCCTGTAGAGCCCCCTGCTGTTCAGTCTTGGTATTACCACGGCTATGTTTTCTCCAGTCACAGCTAATGGAAGGGCCTTTACTGCAGTGTATCCCAAAGGAGAGTCTCAGTAGATACTTTATGGCCACAGCTTAATGCTGCACGGTGGCCAGTAATGCTGGGCTGGTTTATTGTGTAGGTCACAAGACAATCTGAAAGGCCTAAGATGGGGCAAGGTGCATATCAGTTTGAAACCATTAAAGCCCAGCCTCCAATACATGACGTTGTATGAAGTGCTGAAGACCATACTGTACAAGGGGGAGGTGATTATCTCTATACTGTATGGGGGGGGGGTGCTTATCTCCATACTGTACGGGGGGTGCTTATCTCCATACTGTACAAGGGGGAGGTGATTATCTCCATACTGTACGGGGGGGGGGTGCTTATCTCCATACTGTACAGGGGTGGTGGTTGTTATCTCCATACTGTACAGGGGGTGGTGGTTGTTATCTCCATACTGTACGGGGGGGGTGGTGCTTATCTCCATACTGTACAGGGGTGGTGGTTGTTATCTCCATACTGTACAGGGGGTGGTGGTTGTTATCTCCATACTGTACAGGGGTGGTGGTTGTTATCTCCATACTGTACAGGGGGTGGTGGTTGTTATCTCCATACTGTACAGGGGGTGGTGGTGGTTGTTATCTCCATACTGTACAGGGGGTGGTTGTTGTTATCTCCATACTGTACAGGGGGGTGGTTGTTGTTATCTCCATACTGTACAGGGGTGGTGGTTGTTATCTCCATACTGTACAGGGGGTGGTGGTTGTTGTTATCTCCATACTGTACAGGGGGTGGTGGTTGTTGTTATCTCCATACTGTACAGGGGGTGGTGGTGGGTGTTGTTATCTCCATACTGTACAGGGGGTGGTGGTTGTTGTTATCTCCATACTGTACAGAGGGTGGTTGTTATCTCCATACTGTACAGGGGGTGGTGGTTGTTATCTCCATACTGTACAGGGGGGGGGTGGTGGTTGTTATCTCCATACTGTACAGGGGGGTGGTGGTTGTTATCTCCATACTGTACAGGGGGTGGTGGTTGTTATCTCCATACTGTACAGGGGGTGGTGGTTGTTATCTCCATACTGTACAGGGGTGGTGGTTGTTATCTCCATACTGTACAGGGGGTGGTGGTTGTTATCTCCATACTGTACAGGGGGTGGTGGTTGTTATCTCCATACTGTACAGGGGGTGGTGGTTGTTATCTCCATACTGTACAGGGGGTGGTGGTTGTTGTTATCTCCATACTGTACAGAGGGTGGTGGTTATCTCCATACTGTACAGGGGGTGGGTTGTTATCTCCATACTGTACAGGGGGTGGTTGTTATCTCCATACTGTACAGGGGGTGGTTGTTATCTCCATACTGTACAGGGGGTGGTGGTTGTTATCTCCATACTGTACAGGGGGTGGTGGTTGTTATCTCCATACTGTACAGGGGGTGGTGGTTGTTGTTATCTCCATACTGTACAGGGGGTGGTGGTTGTTATCTCCATACTGTACAGGGGTGGTGGTTGTTATCTCCATACTGTACAGGGGTAGTGGTTGTTATCTCCATACTGTACAGGGGGTGGTTGTTGTTATCTCCATACTGTACAGGGGTGGTTGTTGTTATCTCTATACTGTACAGGGGGTGGTTGTTATCTCCATACTGTACAGGGGGTGGTTGTTGTTATCTCCATACTGTACAGGGGGTGGTTGTTATTATCTCCATACTGTACAGGGGTGGTGGTTGTTATCTCCATACTGTACAGGGGGTGGTGGTTGTTATCTCCATACTGTACAGGGGGTGGTGGTTGTTATCTCCATACTGTACAGGGGGTGGTGGTTGTTATCTCCATACTGTACAGGGGGTGGTTGTTATCTCCATACTGTACAGGGGGGGTGGTTGTTATCTCCATACTGTACAGGGGGTGGTTGTTATTATCTCCATACTGTACAGGGGGTGGTGGTTGTTATCTCCATACTGTACAGGGGGTGGTTGTTATCTCCATACTGTACAGGGGGTGGTTGTTATCTCCATACTGTACAGGGGGGTGGTTGTTATCTCCATACTGTACAGGGGGTGGTTGTTATCTCCATACTGTACAGGGGGTGGTGGTTGTTATCTCCATACTGTACAGGGGGTGGTGGTTGTTATCTCCATACTGTACAGGGGGTGGTGGTGTTATCTCCATACTGTACAGGGGGTGGTGGTTGTTATCTCCATATTGTACAGGGGGTTGTTATCTCCATATTGTACAGGGGGTTGTTATCTCCATACTGTACAGGGGTGGTTGTTATCTCCATACTGTACAGGGGGTGGTTGTTATCTCCATACTGTACAGGGGGGTTATCTCCATACTGTTGTTATCTCCATACTGTACAGGGGGTTGGTTGTTATCTCCATACTGTACAGGGGGTGGTGGTGTTATCTCCATACTGTACAGGGGGTGGTTGTTATCTCCATACTGTACAGGGGGGTTGTTATCTCCATACTGTACAGGGGTTGTTATCTCCATACTGTACAGGGGGTTGTTATCTCCATACTGTACAGGGGGTTGTTATCTCCATACTGTACAGGGGGTGGTTGTTATCTCCATACTGTACAGGGGGGTTGTTATCTCCATACTGTACAGGGGGTGGTTGTTATCTCCATACTGTACAGGGGGTGGTTGTTATCTCCATACTGTACAGGGGGGTTGTTATCTCCATACTGTACAGGGGGCTTTGAGACCTGAGGTGAAAATGCAGTCTGTTATTTGTTATAACTCGTTCCTGTAGTAAGTGGTTGAGTGTCTCCCTGGCTTGTCACGGCTAGTAATTACACAGTAGAGGTTCTGTTCAGTCACTGTATTTGAAGGGCTTCTGTATAGTACGACACTCTTTGTACATCCCTTTCTGTTTAATTACTGGTGTTGTGGGGCTGTCCTTGGTGAGAGTGGTGTTTTTAGAGGTGAGATGCTCACCTATTCTTGGTAGCCACTCTGACTGGCGGAATAACATAGCCTCTAGGGTTGGTATTACTAGACATAGAAGCCCTACAGTGGAGACATCTTGCTCTTCCCCCTCTCTCTATTTCTCTCTCTCTATTTCTCTCTCTATTTCTCTCTCTATTTCTCTCTCTATTTCTCGCTGGATCTCTCGATCTCACCCTGATTTTCAGTCCTCCCTTTTGCCTGGTCTCTGTTTCTCTCTCATCTCTCTCTCCCTTCTCTCATCTCTATCTCAATCTCTCACTTCTCTCATCTCTCTCACTCTCCTCTCTCTCTCACTTATCTCTCTCACTTACCTCTTATTTCTTTCTCACTTATCTCTCTCAATTTAATTTGCTTTATTGGCATGACGTAGCAATGTACATATTTCCAAACACTTACTTTGGAGATTTACAATATTAACATAATTAATAATCAATATTGTCAACGGGTCAACAGTAACAACAATAACCATACTTTGAACAATAACAGTAAGCATAGAGGACATGTGCAGGTTGGTTGGTCTGTCAGACACTGTCCCTCATCGTATGGCAGACAGCAATGTAGTGCCTCTCTCTGTCTTTGTGTCTCTCTCGCTGCCTCTGTCTCTCTGTGTCTCTCTCTCTCTCCTCTCTCTCTCTCTCTCCCCCCCGTCTCTCTCTCTCGCTCTCTCTCTCTCTCTCTCTCTCTCTCTCTCACAGTCCTCCTCTTTCCCTTGATGTTTCTTTCTTTCTCAGCGCCCTCAGCGGTGGTGCTAGCTCTTTATAAAGGCTCACATATACTAGCCTGTCTCTGTGTCTCTCTTGCTGTCTCTTTCTCTCTCTCTCTCTCTCTCTCTCTCTCTCTCTCCTCTTTCCCTTGATGTTTCTTTCTTTCTCAGCGCCCTCAGCGGTGGTGCTAGCTCTTTATAAAGGCTCTCATATACTAGCCTGTCTCTCTGTGTCTCTCTGTGTGTCTCTTTCTCTCTCTCCTCTCTCTCTCTCTCCCCCCCGTCTCTCTCTCTCTCTCTCTCTCCTCTTTCCCTTGATGTTTCTTTCTTTCTCAGCGCCCTCAGCGGTGGTGCTAGCTCTTTATAAAGGCTCTCATATACTAGCCTGTCTCTCTGTGTGTCTCTCTGTGTGTCTCTCTGTGTGTCTCTCTGTGTGAACGATGAACATTTCTCTGGTGAGGGCTAGCCATGACACATTAATGGCACCTGCCTTGGAGCCCTATACAGTTTTATCTCATGGCTGCTAGAAGGATGCAGTACATATATCATTTGAATAAACATGAAATGACATGCTTATGGCTTTTGCTGTGGTCATATGACCCAAGGGGTTGTTTGTTCCTTTGATGCTGGGGACTTTTAAATAAATATAAATATATATAATAAAAAACAAATATCAAACTCACTCTGAGGAATTGTACCAAGGTACCATGCCATGTGTATAATGGTGTACTCTGTAGAGATATGTATCCCAATGTGTATAGTGGTGTACTCTGTAGAGATATGTATCCCAATGTGTATAATGGTGTACTCTGTAGAGATATGTAACCCAATGTGTATAGTGGTGTACTCTGTAGAGATATGTATCCCAATGTGTATAATGGTGTACTCTGTAGAGATATGTATCCCAATGTGTATAATGGTGTACTCTGTAGAGATATGTAACCCAATGTGTATAGTGGTGTACTCTGTAGAGATATGTATCCCAATGTGTATAGTGGTGTACTCTGTAGAGATATGTATCCCAATGTGTATAGTGGTGTACTCTGTAGAGATATGCAAGCCCATCCACAATAACACATCTGAGCTCTGCTGTGGCGTGTTGTCTCTATGGCGACGGTACCACATCCACGATAACACATCTGAGCTCTGCTGTGGTGTGTTGTCTCTATGGCGACGGTACCACATCCACGATAACACATCTGAGCTCTGCTGTGGTGTGTTGTCTCTATAGCGACGATAACACATCTGAGCTCTGCTGTGGCATGTTGTCTCTATAGCGACGATAACACATCTGAGCTCTGCTGTGGCGTGTTGTCTCTATAGCGACGATAACACATCTGAGCTCTGCTGTGGCATGTTGTCTCTATGGCGAAGGTACCACATCCACGATAACACATCTGAGCTCTGCTGTGGCGTGTTGTCTCTATGGCGACGGTACCACATCCACGATAACACATCTGAGCTCTGCTGTGGTGTGTTGTCTCTATAGCGACGATAGCACATCTGAGCTCTGCTGTGGCATGTTGTCTCTATGGCGACGGTACCACATCCACGATAACACATCTGAGCTCTGCTGTGGCGTGTTGTCTCTATGGCGACGGTACCACATCCACGATAACACATCTGAGCTCTGCTGTGGCGTGTTGTCTCTATGGCGACGGTACCACATCCACGATAACACATCTGAGCTCTGCTGTGGCGTGTTGTCTCTATGGCGACGGTACCACATCCACGATAACACATCTGAGCTCTGCTGTGGCGTGTTGTCTCTATGGCGACGGTACCACATCCACGATAACACATCTGAGCTCTGCTGTGGTGTGTTGTCTCTATAGCGACGATAGCACATCTGAGCTCTGCTGTGGCATGTTGTCTCTATGGCGACGGTACCACATCCACGATAACACATCTGAGCTCTGCTGTGGCGTGTTGTCTCTATGGCGACGGTACCACATCCACGATAACACATCTGAGCTCTGCTGTGGCGTGTTGTCTCTATGGCGACGGTACCACATCCACGATAACACATCTGAGCTCTGCTGTGGCGTGTTGTCTCTATGGCATACCACATCCACGATAACACATCTGAGCTCTGCTGTGGCGTGTTGTCTCTATGGCGACGGTACCACATCCACGATAACACATCTGAGCTCTGCTGTGGTGTGTTGTCTCTATAGCGACGATAGCACATCTGAGCTCTGCTGTGGCATGTTGTCTCTATGGCGACGGTACCACATCCACTATAACACATCTGAGCTCTGCTGTGGCGTGTTGTCTCTATGGCGACGGTACCACATCCACGATAACACATCTGAGCTCTGCTGTGGCGTGTTGTCTCTATGGCGACGGTACCACATCCACGATAACACATCTGAGCTCTGCTGTGGCGTGTTGTCTCTATGGCGACGGTACCACATCCACGATAACACATCTGAGCTCTGCTGTGGTGTGTTGTCTCTATAGCGACGATAACACATCTGAGCTCTGCTGTGGCATGTTGTCTCTATAGCGACGATAACACATCTGAGCTCTGCTGTGGCATGTTGTCTCT
This sequence comes from Oncorhynchus tshawytscha, assembly GCF_018296145.1. Taxonomy (NCBI): domain Eukaryota; kingdom Metazoa; phylum Chordata; class Actinopteri; order Salmoniformes; family Salmonidae; genus Oncorhynchus; species Oncorhynchus tshawytscha. Next base: position 82,201,015 of record NC_056433.1, read on the forward strand.
ATGGCGACGGTACCACATCCACGATAACACATCTGAGCTCTGCTGTGGCGTGTTGTCTCTATGGTGACAGTACCACATCCACGATAACACATCTGAGCTCTGCTGTGGTGTGTTGTCTCTATAGCGACGATAGCACATCTGAGCTCTGCTGTGGCATGTTGTCTCTATGGCGACGGTACCACATCCACGATAACACATCTGAGCTCTGCTGTGGCGTGTTGTCTCTATGGCGACGGTACCACATCCACGATAACACATCTGAGCTCTGCTGTGGCGTGTTGTCTCTATGGCGACAGCCAGAGTAGACTGACAGCTGGTCAGGACGGGTCACCTCTGGAGAGCTGTTGTGTCCTGAATTATACACCTCTCTCTGTATGGGCATCAGGAGGCCAGGCACACTGGGGAATCTAGGCCCTCCTGTAGGCTCTTCTTGTTTGCGTACACGCCTACGCACGCACACACAATTTAACTACATTTTGCAGTAGCTTGGTGGTAGTTGAACTAAATTCAAGTCTTGGTGGTGTTGTCAGTAGTTAATGTATTTGTTGCCATGCAGCAGTGTCGCTAACTACTGGGACTACACACACAACAGTGTAGCTAACTACTGGGACTACACACACAACAGTGTAGCTAACTACTGGGACTACACACACACAACAGTGTAGCTAACTACTGGGACTACACACACAACAGTGTCGCTAACTACTGGGACTACACACACAACGGTGTAGCTAACTACTGGGACTACACACACACAACAGTGTCGCTAACTACTGGGACTACACACACAACAGTAACTAGCTAACTACTGGGACTACACACACAACAGTGTCGCTAACTACTGGGACTACACACACAACGGTGTAGCTAACTACTGGGACTACACACACACAACAGTGTCGCTAACTACTGGGACTACACACACAACTACTGGTGTAGCTAACTACTGGGACTACACACACAACAGTGTCGCTAACTACTGGGACTACACACACACAACAGTGTAGCTAACTACTGGGACTACACACACACACGGTGTAGCTAACTACTGGGACTACACACACAACTACTGGTGTAGCTAACTACTGGGACTACTACTGGGACACACACAACGGTGTAGCTAACTACTGGGACTACACACACACAACAGTGTAGCTAACTACTGGGACTACACACACAACGGTGTAGCTAACTACTGGGACTACACACACAACGGTGTAGCTAACTACTGGGACTACACACACAACGGTGTAGCTAACTACTGGGACTACACACACAACGGTGTAGCTAACTACTGGGACTACACACACAACGGTGTAGCTAACTACTGGGACTACACACACAACGGTGTAGCTAACTACTGGGACTACACACACAACGGTGTAGCTAACTACTGGGACTACACACACAACGGTGTAGCTAACTACTGGGACTACACACACAACGGTGTAGCTAACTACTGGGACTACACACACACACAAAAAACAAGGAAGTATGGGTGAAGTAGACTAGAATGTCCTTTTGTTTTTTTTGTCAGCAGACCTGCCTAATTCTCACTTGAAACTGTTTTTGTGTTTTAATAGGCTAAATTACACATTATGTAAACATCTGACTCCAGTGTAATCTGTTCTTACAATTTTATATTCTATTACATTTCAAAGTTACTTTAGTTTAAGTAAACTACATTTTTCTTAAAGGTAGCTTAACGTCTTCCAATGTGAAGTAATTGGTAGCTTGGTCAACTATTTTTCCCAACACTGCACACACACACCCAATGTTAATCTTCCCGCAATTTAGAAGCGTTCACTAATGCTGTCGTGAAATAGTAACCAAAGCCTGTAGATTTGAGTTTGACAGGCAACTATCACATTCCTCCTACCGCTATAGGAAGCAGGGAGGCCCAGCCAGCGTCCACAGACGAGCCCTGATCCCCATATCACAGTCCCGGCTCCGCATTGATTATTCATGCCTGTGTGCTGTCATGTGCAGTACCCACTGGAGCTCATTAATTGGCGAGAGAGTGAGCAAGGGGGAGGGAACAAGAGGGGGGGAGGGGGAGGAGCCGGTCTGAGAGAGGGAAGCACAAGAGTGAGAGAGAGGGTGGTGAGAGGGTAAGACTACAGACAGAGGATAAGACTGGATTTTTCTGTGGTGTGATCTCTCTTACCACTAGTTAGCCTGCTACAGGAGACCGAATAGGAATACCAGGCTTTCTATCTCATCTTCATATCAAAATCAACCCTGCATCTCTTCTTGAACCTACGGCTAAGCCCCAGCCATGACGACCTACTACCACAACCACGAGTACTGCTGCGGGGGCCCCGGGGGCTGCAGTCCCAGCCTTGGGGTGGTGGACTCCAGCCAGGGTAAGATCCTGGGGAACCAGACCCAGAATCGGCATCGGTTCCATCAGACCCAACAGAGGTTCCAGCAGACCCAGATCCAGCTGCCTCTGATCCACAGACAGCAGCAACACCTCCTGCAACAGCAGCTCCAACAACCACAGATGCAGCTCCAACACCAACAGCAGATCCAACAACCACAGACGCAGATCCAACACCAACAGCAGATCCAACAACCACAGACGCAGATCCAACACCAACAGCAGCTCCAACAACCACAGACGCAGATCCAACACCAACAGCAGCTCCAACACCAACAGCAGCTCCAACAACCACAGATGCAGCTCCAACACCAACAGATGCAGCTCCAACACCAACAGCAGCTCCAACAACCACAGATGCAGCTCCAACAACCACAGATGCAGATCCATCACCAACAGCAGCTCCAACAACCACAGATGCAGCTCCAACAACCACAGACGCAGCTCGAACACCAACAGATGCAGATCCAACACCAACAGCAACTCCAACAACCACAGACGCAGCTCCAACACCAAGAGATGCAGCTCCAACACCAACAGCAGCTCCAGCAGCAGGCACTACAACACTACCAACAGCTACAGCAGCAGCAGCAACATCACCTCTACCACCATCATCCCCCTCCCCAGATGCAGCAGACCCCTCTGTTGAACCGCCACCCACTGCTCTCACCACAGCTCCCCCTACAGAGCCCCCAGAGGAACTACAGCTCCTGCACGCTGCCCGCCTCCATGTCTAAGAGCCGGGTGAAGTTCACCAACCTGAGGGACAGCATGAAGAAGAGTCCTACCAAGAGTAAGGCCAAGGTCCGGGCCACACACAGGCAGAGTGGCTGGTGTTCCGACAACTCTCCGTGGGCCTCAATGTCACTGGAGAATCCACCCCAGGTATGTGTGAGTGTATAGGGGACCGACCTGGGAGAAACCCTTGTAGGTGTCTTTGGGATGGACCAACATAGAGATCGTATTGAAAACCGTTGTAGGTATTTGTGAGAAGAGGTCAACATGAAACTACTACAGAGTTACAGGGGAATAGAACCACCAAGAGGAGGGGAGAACCTAAGCCTGGATATCTGCAAGGGTTTGTGGGCTGAAATCACAGAGTCCTTGTGGAGGCTCAGTTGGTTGGAGTTTACATGGTGCTGGCCTGGCAAGGCCTGCCTGGGTTAGATCTTCTGGAGAGAAACAGGAAGAAGAATGTTGTGAGTGTGTTTTGTTGTTGTTGACGTTAATGTTGTCGTAATGGTCAGAGTGAGCCAATAGGATTCACATGGAGGTCTGGAATATTAAATTAACATCATGCTTCCTCTAATAAACCGTACTATGAGAGTGATGCATGACTGCTGACGAGAAGCAATGATGTGTGGCTTTATAGCTTAAGATAGAAGTTTCCTTTAATTACAGATCTAGGGTGGGTGGTATCTGACCCTGTGTCAGTATCAGTGGCAAGCTCTGTCTACCCCAGTTATAATATTACTGAACCTCTGTCTACCCCGGTTATAATATTACTGAACCTCTGTCTACCCCAGTTATAGTATTACTGAACCTCTGTCTACCCCAGTTATAATATTACTGAACCTCTGTCTACCCCAGTTATAGTATTACTGAACCTCTGTCTACCCCAGTTATAGTATTACTGAACCTCTGTCTACCCCAGTTATAGTATTACTGAACCTCTGTCTACCCCAGTTATAGTATTACTGAACCTCTGTCTACCCCAGTTATAGTATTACCCAGTTATAGTATTACTGAACCTCTGTCTACCCCAGTTATAGTATTACTGAACCTCTGTCTACCCCAGTTATAGTATTACTGAACCTCTGTCTACCCCAGTTATAGTATTACTGAACCTCTGTCTACCCCAGTTATAATATTACTGAACCTCTGTCTACCCCAGTTATAGTATTACTGAACCTGTCTACCCCAGTTATAATATTACTGAACCTCTGTCTACCCCGGTTATAGTATTACTTAAGGCCTTCTAGCATGTAAACCAGGTCTTGAAGTTGATAACAGAGAATAGTTGACCATCAGCTAAGTTTGTGTTCTCATCCAAGGCACTTAACTTTCAAGTTCAGTCCAACTTGTTTGGGATGTTGAGACAGTGTGAGCTGCAGGCCATAACTCTGGACTGGGCCTCCTGATCGAAGATAATGATCCAAGCTAATTTTAGCTCTGTCATGGCTGCCAGGCTGTTTTGTGACAGTACAGATCCATAACTAGTGTGTTATGGAGCGACCTCGGGACTAGTTTATGGATCTCCCTCTGTGTGTCTGTTACACTAGTTTACAGTCTAGAGAGCAGACAGTATATACGCCAAACTAACAGGGAATATTGAGCTGTAAGTGGGCTTGGCTAATGGCTACCGTATGCAGGAATGTGGCCTCCATGTTGTCTTGGTTTTGGGGTTTTGTGTAAAATACCCAAATGTGATTTTCCTAGTCAGTTCAACTATTGTTGCTGAGCCGTTTTTATTGAGGCTAGCACAGGTCCTCCAGCTAGACTGTGTAGATGTGCATTGGTGTAGAGAGTCTTTTGTAGCTAATATAAAAGGTACAAAATGCCAGTGTTCCAAAGGGGCCAGAGAGACCCACAGGACCCTGCCCACTAAACTCCGGGGCATGAGGCGACCCTACCCCCTAATCTCTGGGGCATGAGGCGACATTGCCCACTAACCTCTGGGGCACGAGGCGACCCTGCCCACTAACCTCTGGGGCACGAGGCGACCCTGCCCCCTAACCTCTGGGGCACGAGGCGACCCTGCCCCCCTAACCTCTGGGGCACGAGGCGACCCTGCCCACTAACCTCTGGGGCACGAGGCGACCCTGCCCACTAACCTCTGGGGCATGAGGCGACCCTGCCCCCTCACCTCTGGGGGATGAGGCGACCCTGCCCCCTAACCTCTGGGGCTTAACCTCTGGGGGATGAGCGACCCTGCCCCCTAACCTCTGGGGCATGAGGCGAACCTGCCCCCTAACCTCTGGGGCTTGAAGCGACCCTGCCCACTAACCTCTGGGGCATGAGGCGACCCTGCCCCCTCACCTCTAGCTCAGACAGTGCATTGGGAAAGTATTCAGACCCCTTGACTTTTTCTGTATTTTGTTACGTTACAGCCTTGTCCTAAAATGTATTTCAATAATTAAAATCCTCAGAAGTCCACACATAATACCCCATAATGACATCACAATACCCCATAATGACATCACAATACCTCATAATGACAATGCGAAAACAGGTTTTTAGATTTTTTGGCAAATGTATAAAATATATATCCTATTTACGTAAGTATTCAGACCCTTTGCTATGAGACTTGAAATTGAACAGGTGCATCCTGTTTCCATTGATCATCCTTGATGTTTCTACAACTTGATTGGAGTCCACCTGTGGTACACTCAATTTATTGGACATGATTTGGAAAGGCACACACCTGTCTATATAAATTCCCGCAGTTGACAGTACATGTCAGAGCAAAAACCAACCAAGGGTACCAAAAAATGTCTGCAGCATTGAAGGTCCCCAAGAACACAGTGGCCTCCATCATTCTTAAATGGAACAATTTTGAAACCAACAAGAGTCTTCCTAGAGCTGGCCGCTCGGCCAAACTGAGTAATCGGGGTAGAAGAGCCTTGGTCAGAGAGGTGACCAAGAACCGGAAGGTCACTCTGACAGAACTCCAGAGTTCCTCTGTGGAGATGGGAGAACCTTCCAGAAGGACAACCATCTCTGCAGCACTCCACAAATCAGGCCTTTGGGCTTGTGTGGGCAGACGGAAGCCACTTCTCAGTAAAACGCACATGCCACCCTGCTTGGAGTTTATCAAAAGTACTCTCAGACCATGAGAAACAAGATTCTCTGGTCTGATGAATCCAAGATTGAACTCTTTGTCATGAATGCCAAGCGTCCCATCTGGAGGAAACCTGGCACCATCCCTACAGTGAAACATGGTGCTGGCAGCATCATGCTGTGGCAATGTTTTTCAGCGGCAGGGACTCGAGAGAAACTGAACTGAGCAAAGTACAGAAAGATCCTTGACGAAAACCTGCTCCAGAGCGCCCAGGACCTCAGACTGGGACGAAGGTTCACATTCCAACAGGACAATGACCCTGAGCACACAGCCGAGACTTCAGGACAAGTCTCTGAATGTTCTAGAGTGGCCCAGCCAGAGACCGGACCTGAACCCGATCTTTGGAGAGAACTGAAAATAGCTGTGCAGCTAAGCTCCCCATCCACCCTGACAGAGCTTGAGAGGATCTGCAGAGAAGAATGGGGAGAAACTCCCCAAATACAGGTGTGCCAAGCTTGTAGCCTCATAAACATAGAAGACTCAAGTCTGTAATCGCTGCCAAAAGCTGCTTCAACAAAGTACTGAATAAAGGGTCTGAATACTTAAACCTAAAAACCTGTTTTTGCTTCGTCATTATGGGGTCTTGTGTGTAGATTGATGCGGGTAAAAAACGATTTAATCTATTTTAGAATAAGGCTGTAACGTAATAAACTGTGGAAAAAGTCAAGAGGTCTGCATAATTACTTTGGGGTGTGAGGCAAGGCCGTGAGGAGTGTGTCGGGGGGGCGCTCAGTGGGCTTTTGTATGGGAGCGCTGACACAGTGTCCTTCAGCCTGGCCTGCTCTTCTGAGGGTGGGGAGGGTTGACCCAATGCTGGACTAGCTCCTCATGAAGGCACGCATGCACACACCAGGAAAAGAAGGTATACCCAAAGGTGCTTCTGCCCAACTTAACCCCTCTGTAGTCTTATAACATTCTGTATACTCCCCTTGTGTAGTCTTATAACATTCTGTATACTCCCCTTGTGTAGTCTTATAACATTCTGTATACTCCCCTTGTGTAGTCTTATAACATTCTGTATACTCCCCTTGTGTAGTCTTACAACATTCTGTATACTCCCCTTGTGTAGTCTTATAACATTCTGTATACTCCCCTTGTGTAGTCTTATAACATTCTGTATACTCCCCTTGTGTAGTCTTATAACATTCTGTATACTCCCCTTGTGTAGTCTTATAACATTCTGTATACTCCCCTTGTGTAGTCTTATAACATTCTGTATACTCCCCTGTGTAGTCTTGTAACATTCTGTATACTCCCCTTGTGTAGTCTTATAACATTCTGTATACTCCCCTTGTGTAGTCTTATAACATTCTGTATACTCCCCTTGTGTAGTCTTACAACATTCTGTATACTCCCCTTGTGTAGTCTTATAACATTCTGTATACTCCCCTTGTGTAGTCTTATAACATTCTGTATACTCCCCTTGTGTAGTCTTATAACATTCTGTATACTCCCCTTGTGTAGTCTTATAACATTCTGTATACTCCCCTTGTGTAGTCTTATAACATTCTGTATACTCCCCTTGTGTAGTCTTATAACATTCTGTATACTCCCCTTGTGTAGTCTTAACATTCTGTATACTCCCCTTGTGTAGTCTTATAACATTCTGTATACTCCCCTTGTGTAGTCTTATAACATTCTGTATACTCCCCTTGTGTAGTCTTATAACATTCTGTATACTCCCCTTGTGTAGTCTTATAACATTCTGTATACTCCCCTTGTGTAGTCTTATAACATTCTGTATACTCCCCTTGTCCTAAGGGTCTAAAATGACCCACCTTCACTAAACCACGAAAATAAAGCATCTTAATTGAATTTTAAACCCCAAATCTATTTAGCATGAAGAAACAACCTGTCATTCATCACAAACGTTGTGAATATCTGGGTTTCCCTCTTCACAATGCAGAACGGCTATTTAATAATTAAACACCATTCGTTGTTTTATTATATCACACCTGTCATAATTGTTTTTCTTTACAAAAGTAGAGGTTTATTATTATTATTATTATTGCTAAAGCTACTGCATTGGTCTAAACATACATTTTGTTAGCACTTGTATAGCCTAAGAAAGTAGCAGAAATGTGCAGAAAGTTTTTTTTAATTTAATGTTACTTTTATTTAACTAGGCAAGTCAATTAAGAACAAATTCTTATTTTCAATGACGGCCGATGAACAGTGGGTTGACTGCCTGTTCAGGGGCAGAACGACAGATTTGTACCTTGTCGGCTCGGGGGTTTGAACTTGCAACCTTCCGGTTACTAGTCCTAGCTCTAACCACTAGGCTACCCTGCCGCCCCAGTAGTTTTGAATGCATTTTATTGAAGGGAAATAATAACCGTCTTGAACTTTTTTGGCAACATAGTGATATATTCTTATATACTGTACAATGAGGAATTCAATTTCAAAATACTAGTCTTCTCCCATTTTTTTTTTAACCATTGCCCCCAGCCACAAGGTTGACATAGTATTTGTTTTACAGTCCTTTGGGGGGCAGAATTGGCATCTCCTCCTCTTGCCTGCCCCTGCTGCAGCCTCAGGTGGATCCGGACAAGATTCAGCCCCCTGAACAGCTTTCACAAGCGCTGCAGAGGCTGCTGTGCAGGGGAGGCGCTCCCTTCTTTAAATGTGTGGGGTTACAAGTGCCTTTCCCAACTGCTCTAGGAACACCCTCCTCTTGTTCTGCTTATCAGGCATCCAGGTAGGGTTGATCTTGTTCCATATCACAAAGGCATTGTATGAGGACACATCAGTGATGTTATGGAAGAAGACCAGGGGCCAGCGGGCAGTCATCCTCCTGCAGCGGTATGTTCCAATCACCTTGTCCAGGTTGTCCACATCTCCTTTGTTGTGGTTGTAGTCCAGGATGATGGCTGGCTTCCTGTCCTCACGATCACTGATCTCAGCCATTTTGTGCAGTGTGCTCAGGAGGACCACGTTCTTGTTCCTCTTTGGGAGGTAAGAAACTAGAGTGGTGGTGGGGGTGAAGGTAACCTTTTATGAGAAGGCCTCTCTCCCCCTTGCGAGGAGTGCAGGGGGGGCTCAGGCTCGTTCTTTCTAACTATGCTAACCATGGTGATCTTCCTCTTCAGGAACTGTTGGCTGAGTTCATAAGAGATGAAGAAATTGTCACATGTGATTTTGTGCCCCCTTTGTCCATCTGTCACATCAAGCACAACCCTCATCCCCTGGTTCTTCACCGGGCCTCCACTGGTCGGCTTCCCTGTGTAGACTTGCATCTTCCAAGCGTAGCTGGATTGTGCGTCACAGGCCACCCATATCTGGATGTCATACTTTGTTGGCTTGCTGGGCAAATACTGCCGGAAAGGACAGCAACCTTTTGACAAAAGAGATTACTATCAGTAATTAGTATCAGTGTTAAAAAACAATCGCATAAATCAATGATCTTGATCAATGATATTACAGCAATACATAATAAAATGAACAGTGAAAATCACTTACATTACATATATGAAAATATAAATGTACCTGTGAATGGAACCAGTTGCTCATTCACTGTTACTTCAGGCCCAGGGTTGTAGAGGTACGGCAGACGCTCCACCCACTTCTCCCAGACCTCTCTTATGGCTCCACCCACTTCTCCCAGACCTCTCTTATGGCTCCACCCACTACTCCCAGACCTCTCTTATGGTCGTCAGATGCTCCTCCCACTGCTCCCAGAGCTCTCTTATGGCTCCACCCACTACTCCCAGACCCCTCTTATGGTCGTCAGATGCTCGACCCACTACTCCCAGACCTCTCTTTTGGTCATCAGATGCTCCACCCACTTCTCCCAGACCTCTCTTATGGCTCCACCCACTTCCCTCAGACCTCTCTTATGGTCGTCAGATGCTCCACCCACTGCTCCCAGACCTCTCTTATGGCTCCACCCACCTCCCCCAGACCTCTCTTATGGTCGTCAGATGCTCCTCCCACTACTCCCAGACCTCTCTTATGGCTCCACCCACTACTCCCAGACCTCTCTTATGGCTCCACCCACTTACCCCAGAACTCTCTTATGGTCGTCAGATGCTCCACCCACTACTCCCAGACCTCTCTTATGGCTCCACCCACTTACCCCAGAACTCTCTTATGGTCGTCAGATGCTCCACCCACTGCTCCCAGACCTCTCTTATGGCTCCACCCACTTACCCCAGAACTCTCTTATGGTCGTCAGATGCTCCTCCCACTACTCCCAGACCTCTCTTATGGCCTCCAGTTTGTCTCTCACACGTCTTGCAGGTCTTTGACTCACGGTTATCAAATCGTAGCATTCTTGAGAAAGTGTGAAAGACTTCCAGTGGCATCATGGAAAATCGCCCTTCCACTCTCTGCATCCCAGAGACTACATGTAGCCTCGCTTCGGGACCTATTCACACCCGCTAAGATTAGCAGCCCTATGTAGCCTATACACACCCGCCAGCCCTCAGCCTCGCCTCGGGACCTATACACACCCGCTAAGATTAGCAGCCCTATGTAGCCTCGCCTATACACACCCGCTAAGGAACAATACACACCCGCTAAGATTAGCAGCCCTATGTAGCCTCGCCACACCCGCTCAGCCCTATGAACCTCGCCTCGGGATACACACCCGCTAAGATTAGCAGCCCTATGTAGCCTCGCTTCGGGACCTATTCACACCCGCTAAGATTAGCAGCCCTATGTAGCCTCGCCTCGGGACCTATTCACACCCGCTAAGATTAGCAGCCCTATGTAGCCTCGCTTCGGGACCTATACACACCCGCTAAGATTAGCAGCCCTATGTAGCCTCGCCTCGGGACCTATACACACCCGCTAAGATTAGCAGCCCTATGTAGCCTCGCCTCACACCCGGGACCTATTCACACCCACCCGCTAAGATTAGCAGCCCTATGTAGCCTCGCCTCACACCCGGGACCTATTCACACCCGCTACCAGATTAGCAGATTAGCAGCCCTAAGATTAGCAGCCCTAGCCTCGCCTCACACCCGGATTAGCAGCCCTATATTCACACCCCCGCTAAGATTAGCAGCCCTATGTAGCCTCGCCTCGGGACCTATTCACACCCGCTAAGATTAGCAGCCCTTAGCAGCCCTATGCTAAGCCTCGCCTCGGGACCTATACACACCCGCTAAGATTAGCAGCCCTATGTAGCCTCGCCTCGGGACCTATTCACACCCGCTAAGATTAGCAGCCCTATGTAGCCTATACACACCCGCTAAGATTAGCAGCCCTCCTCGGGACCTATACACACCCGCTAAGATTAGCAGCCCTATGTAGCCTCGCCTATCGGGACCTATACACACCCGCTAAGATTAGCAGCCCTATGTAGCCTCGCCTCGGGACCTATACACACCCGCTAAGATTAGCAGCCCTATGTAGCTACCTATACACACCCGCTAAGATTAGCAGCCCTATGCCTCGGGACCTATACACACCCGCTAAGATTAGCAGCCCTATGTAGCCTCGCCTCGGGACCTATACACACCCGCTAAGATTAGCAGCCCTATGTAGCCTCGCCTCGGGACCTATACACACCCGCTAAGATTAGCAGCCCTATGTAGCCTCGCCTCGGGACCTATACACACCCGCTAAGATTAGCAGCCCTATGTAGCCTCGCCTCGGGACCTATTCACACCCGCTAAGATTAGCAGCCCTATGTAGGCACGCAGGTCAATCTCATACATCCTTTTCCTGTTGTCTCCATATTTATGGAAACCCTCCAAATTTGTCATCTCCAGGATGATTTTTTTGATGGCTGGTGTGATGAATATGTAGAATGTTGAGGCGATGTCCTGGGCATGGGCAACTGCATGTCTTGGTGGTCATGGGGTCATCCTTATGACATTTTGTGCTGCCATGATGCCCTGGATGTCATATGGTGACAATGGTGTTATTTTGCTGTTCTTTTTTGCTGTTCTTTGACAAAAATGTCTCTCTTTCAGCTTGGGGGATTTATTCTTCATCTCAAATCAAAATCAAATGTATTTATATAGCCCTTCGTACATCAGCTGATATCTCAGTGCTATACAGAAACCCAGCCTAAAACCCCAAACAGCAAGCAATGCAGGTGTAGAAGCACGGTGGCTAAGAAAAACTCCCTAGAAAGGCCAAAACCTAGGAAGAAACCTAGAGAGGAACCAGGTTATTAGGAGTGGCCAGTCCTCTTCTGGCTGTGCTGGGTGGAGATTTATAACAGAACATGGTCAAGATGTTCAAATGTTCATAAATTACCAGCATGGTCAAATAATAATAATCACAGGCAGAACAGTTGAAACTGGAGCAGCAGCACGGCCAGGTGGACTTGGGACAGCAAGGAGTCATCATGCCAGGTAGTCCTGAGGCATGGTCCTAGGGCTCAGGACCTCCGAGAGAGAGAAAGAAAGAAAGAGAGAATTAGACAGAGCATACTTAAATTCACACAGGACACCAGATAGGACAGGAGAAGTACTCCAGATATAACAGACTGACCCTAGCCCCTCGACACATAAATTATTGCAGCATAAATACTGGAGGCTGAGACGGGAGGGGTCAGCAGACACTGTGGCCCCATCCGATGATACCCCCGGACAGGGCCAAACAGGAAGGATATAACCCCACCCACTTTGCCAAAGCACAGCCCCCACACCACTAGAGGGATATCTTCAACCACCAACTTACCATCCTGAGACAAGGCCGAGTATAGCCCACAAAGATCTCCGCCACGGCACAACCCAAGGGGGGGTGCCAACCCTCTGAAGATGATGCATCGTGCTCTGGGTTCTTCCCCATCTTCTTCTTCAGATACCTCCTCCTCTTCCAAATCACTGTTCGCTTGTTCTTCCTGGACGTCTGAAAAAATCAGATCTACGACCTGTTGAGCACTGAAACGTGCATCATGGCTTCAGCAAAGAGAGAACTGGGGGGACTGTCATCTGCAGCACCTTTATAGCCTCTGACTGCATTCCCCATTAGTAAACATAAACAAACTTTCAAGAAATGTTTCTTTTGTCTGTAATAGTTTTTATTTTGTCTGTGAACTTGAGTCGTGGAGGGGAGATGCTGCACATGAAAGTTTTAGTTTTTGTCTGAGTTCAATCAGTAGCACACAATCTCAATATCTCGTGTGTGTTTCTTTGTTTGTGTCTTTGTGTGTGTGTGTGTGTCTGTGTGTGTGTGTCTTTGTGTGTGTGTGTGTGTGTGTGTGTTTTGTGGTGTGTAAATTATTTTATAACTGCCGGGTCAAAAATGACCCTAAGACAATCTTCGTACGCTGATGGTGTCCAGCTTTCATGGAATTATGAACAAAGGAGATGTTTCGCTTTTTCTAATGTTGGGGTCACTCAAGGAAAACTCAGTAAATGTCAAGTTGAAAAAATATAATTTAGGGTGTTTTCTCTGCTGTTATACATAGTGAGGTGGGGGGGTCATTTTTGACCCTTAAGATAACACAAGGGTTAAACAACAATGGGAAATCAGGTGCTCGACTGAGGGACTTGACAACGAGAAAAAGGAGCACTCTGTTGCTATGGAAATCTGATTTGTTTTCTTGTCCCGTCAATACATGTATCAGTTTGTGTTTCGGCATGATTCACCCTCATCACACCACAACTCTGTTGTATTCCCTCCTCACATAATGTGTGAATTGAAGGCTGCAGTGTTTACACCACCGTGATGATGTAGGATGATATCAGTGTGTACGGAAGGTGTAGGATCTTAATTTGATCACCCTGTTGAACGAAAACCTTCCTGTAATGCAGGAAATGTAAAACCCCTAAAAAAGGCTTCTGAAGTTTATCATTTTTACTTTGAAATTTCAAACTTGATTTTCCCTTGTGAAAAATGTATCAACCCCTAGAAAAAAGTCCATTAATTATAATCCACATTATAATTCACATTTCCTGTGTCTGCAGGATTATTTTCCTGCTGTAGCAAACTGGCTTGAATTAAGATCCTACGTGTGTGTGTGTGTGTGTGTGTGTGTGTGTGTGTGTGTGTGTGTGTGTGTGTGTGTGTGTGTGTGTGTGTATAAAGAATAACACTAAAAGCTCCACTCATCAGTGTCATTCTGGGTTAATTTACAGCTAAAGCAAGGCCACGTCTGTCAATGGAGCCACCAGATCAGACTAACATTGGGTCCACTGAGGAAAACTGTCAATGAGTGTGATTTACATTGATAGGCTGGAGAGGAGCACATGGTAGCTTTGGGTCCGTACTCACAAACCGTCTCAGAGTAGGAGTGCTGGGGATGGAACGGCCATGTTTTCCATGTTTTTATATAGGAGCGTCTGTTCTTGCTTTCCTACGTGTGACTGTTGATGTTCTAGAACCCTCAAATTAAATTCTGGAACTCGTAGCCAGTTCCACTGCTTTTTTCTAGTCAGGGACTGATTTGAACCAATGAATGATCCTGCATAACAGAACCAGCAGTAGCCCATACCTCGTAGGGTCAGAGTTGAATACCCCTATTCTATAAGGTCTAATGGACTTGTTCCTCAACATGTTAAATACCTGCTGGAATTGAATTATCTATTATCTATTATCTATGTATGTCCATAGTATCCTGGCTTAGCGTTTGAATATACTAAATCTCTTTTCCTTTTTATCTTGAGAAGAGAAACCTGTTTACCTAAATGTTCCTCAAAAACCAAATACCTTTAAGCCGATCTGCATATTTCACCCTAAAGGAATGTTCACATCGTTCTCGTTCTCAGTACTCCGTCAATAACATAATAGTAAATCCTGCCCGGGTAGTCTCACGAGCAACACGCCAAATCTCCAAACTTTAAACAGCCTTTCTGATACTGAGGAGTTGAGCCCCTCCCTCCCTCCCTCCCTCCCTCCCTCCCTCCCTCCCTCCCTCCCCCTCCCTCCCTCCCTCCCTCCCTCCCTCCCTCCCTCCCTCCCTCCCTCCCTCCCTCCCTCTCCTCTCTCCTCTCTCCTCTCTCTCTCTCTCTCTCTATTTTCTCCTCTCATCCCCTCTCTATAATCTACACACATTAGAGCCCTCAGCAGCTGCCACTGCCAGACAATCCTCCCTCACTACCACATTATCATAATTCAGTTTAGAACATTACCATATTTGCTTTCTCTCACTTGTTTTCTCTCTCACTCAATCTTTCTCGATTCCTCTCTCTCACTCAATCTTTCTCGATTCCTCTCTCTCACTCAATCTTTCTCAATTCCTCTCTCTCACTCAATCTTTCTTGATTCCTCTCTCTCACTTTCTCTTTCAATATCTCTTTCTCTCTCACTTTCTCTTTCAATATATTTTTCTCTCACTTACTCATGCTCCTCTCTCTCTCTCTCCCTCTCCCTCTCTCCCTTCTTCCCGTTCAGCATGTAGATATATCATTGTGTGTTACTGCATCAGTGTTGTGTTGCACAGTGTGTGTATTCTTGCCTGTGTGTTTTACCCTGACCCTTGACCTCCATTGCCATTGTTTAGCAGCCAGATGTGGTGGTCCCGCCCCCCGTACCCATAATCCCTGTGATCCCCATCCCAGCCGAGACCACTCCTGTCATCTCTCCACCCTCCTCTCTGCCTGCACCCGCGTCACCCACGTCACCCACGTCACAGGTCATCCTCTCTTCCCTATTTCCCCTCCTCTCCTCTTTATTTTTTTACACACCTCCCATTTTGCTTCTGTTTTGGTGCTGGAGTTTAAAGGATTATTGTTTTTGAGGGAGGGACTTGCTAGTTGGGGTGGTTGTTTTGTAACCTCAGGACCTGTAGGAGAGGAGAGACAAGCCCAGTGAAGACCAAGGGATCCTGGAGGGAGTTCTTTGTTATTAACCATGTAGTTGGGGATGTTTGGGTCAACGCCATAGCAACGCCATAGCAACGCCACAGCTGTAGGCTTCAGGAGTTAATATTCTGCAATAGAAGAGTGTCATGTTGCCGTGGTGATCTCAAACCGATGCTTTCATAATGTTGTACCAAAACATGCGGAGAGTAAGTTATTATTTTTTGTCTCACCCCAAAACAATGTTTTTGTTTTGCCTAATATTTTTTGTAACTTTGTCATTTCTGTTGTTGTTGTGTTTAGCCTTTGTAATGTACTTACAGGGGAATCGCGAGGTGTGAAAAATATTTTATTTTCTCATTAAATATTTTTTTTTACCAAAACTGAGTTCATTTTTGTGCTTTTCTGTTGCAGGCAAACCCACCTCCTGTGGTGGTCAACACAGACAGCTTGGACAGCCCCCCATACGTAAGTCTGCATTTCTTTACACACACACACACACACACACACACACACACACACACACACACAAACTGAACTGAGCCCCAAATAAACCATGGTTATTAGAGAACTGTAATGTAATGATCATGTCACCATGTTAATGACAATAAAGGATAAACACCAGGAAGTAACAGACTACAAATACAGTGTAACCATCCTTTTCAAATCAAAATCAATTTAAATAAATCTCATTTCATTTGTCACATACACAGTTTCCAGCAGGTATACAAGGTGCAGTGAAATGCTTATGTGCTATCCCCCTCAACAATGCAGTACATCAGTCTACATCAAGAAGATGTAGTATAGTAATAATGGACTGTATTAAGTGGGTAGTGACTTGGTCACGCAGCACAATAAATAGTAGATCATTGAACAGCAGTGTTGACTGTGTGTGGGTGTGTTTATGAGTGCTTGTGTGTGTTTATGGGTGTTTGCATGTGTGTCCTTGTGTGAGTGTTTTATGGGTATTTGCGTGTGTGTTCTTGTGTGTGTTTATGGGTATTTGTGTGTGTGTTCTTGTGTGTGTTTATGGGTGTTTGCGTGTGTGTCCTTGTGTGTGTCCTTGTGTGTGTCCTTGTGTGTGTTTTATGGGTGTGCTTCTCAGTTTGTGTGAAAGGGTTGGATATTTGGGTACTCAGTGCAGATGGCCTCTATAAGGTGCAGATGGCCTCTATAAGGTGCAGATGGCCTCTATAAGGTGCAGATGGCCTCTATAAGGTGCAGATGGCCTCTATAAGGTGCAGATGGCCTCTATAAGGTGCAGATGGCCTCTATAAGGTGCAGATGGCCTCGAAGGTGCAGATGGCCTCTAAGGTTCAGGTGGCCTCTTACGGTGCAGGTCTGGGGTCAGCTGTCTGATGGCCTGGTGGTAGACTCCTGTTGGTGTTTATTTGTATAGCACAATGTAGTTTCTGTTAAAGTGAAATACCATGTAAAAAAAAAATAATAATAATCTATTTACCGGTGTTACCAGCCAGAACTAGAAATCAAAGATGTTATTATGTCTGAACCGATCTTTGTATGCAGCAAAAACATTGTACTGTATATTTTACATTTATTATTACTTTCTGTTAGATTAACCAGGCTCACTGAAGCTACCAGAATAGTGTCTTTAATCTGGGCTGGGGAAATGCCTTCCATTGAGATTATGTTTATTGAGATTACAAACCAAATCATGCTGCGTGGTCTGGTCTCTTGTGCATAAATCTACTGGGGGGAGGGGGGATATACAAGGTATTCCTCGTCATCCCATGTAAGCCCACCACTAAATCTAATGGTCAATGAATAGCACACCTAATACGGCTGTTCCCAGTAAATAGCCATCCATCTAAAGCCCAGTGACCAGGACTTGTTACTGTATTAAAGTAGTGGAAGTAAGGGGGGTGATCTTTGATTTATTGATTTTGTGAACTTTCATCGACATTGTTGTCATATTTATTTATTTATTTTTATACCTTTATTTAACGAACAAATTCTTATTTTCAATGACGGCCTAGGAACAGTGGGTTAACTGCCTTGTTCAGGGGCAGAACGACAGATTTGTACCTTGTCAGCTCGGGGGTTTGAACTTGCAATCGTATTGGCTTAGCTATGATGGTAGGGAGAATTTAAAACATTGAGCTTCAACCAATACATACAGTGCCTTGCGAAAGTATTCGGCCCCCTTGAACTTTGCAACCTTTTGCCACATTTCAGGCTTCAAACATAAAGATATAAAACTGTATTTTTTTGTGAAGAATCAACAACAAGTGGGACACAATCATGAAGTGGAACGACATTTATTGGATATTTCAAACTTTTTAACAAATCAAAAACTGAAAAATTGGGCGTGCAAAATTATTCAGCCCCCTTAAGTTAATACTTTGTAGCGCCACCTTTTGCTGCGATTACAGCTGTAAGTCGCTTGGGGTATGTCTCTATCAGTTTTGCACATCGAGAGACTGAAATTTTTTCCCATTCCTCCTTGCAAAACAGCTCGAGCTCAGTGAAGTTGGATGGAGAGCATTTGTGAACAGCAGTTTTCAGTTCTTTCCACAGATTCTCGATTGGATTCAGGTCTGGACTTTGACTTGGCCATTCTAACACCTGGATATGTTTATTTTTGAACCATTCCATTGTAGATTTTGCTTTATGTTTTGGATCATTGTCTTGTTGGAAGACAAATCTCTGTCCCAGTCTCAGGTCTTTTGCAGACTCCATCAGGTTTTCTTCCAGAATGGTCCTGTATTTGGCTCCATCCATCTTCCCATCAATTTTAACCATCTTCCCTGTCCCTGCTGAAGAAAAGCAGGCCCAAACCATGATGCTGCCACCACCATGTTTGACAGTGGGGATGGTGTGTTCAGGGTGATGAGCTGTGTTGCTTTTACGCCAAACATAACGTTTTGCATTGTTGCCAAAAAGTTCAATTTTGGTTTCATCTGACCAGAGCACCTTCTTCCACATGTTTGGTGTGTCTCCCAGGTGGCTTGTGGCAAACTTTAAACAACACTTTTTATGGATATCTTTAAGAAATGGCTTTCTTCTTGCCACTCTTCCATAAAGGCCAGATTTGTGCAATATACGACTGATTGTTGTCCTATGGACAGAGACTCCCACCTCAGCTGTAGATCTCTGCAGTTCATCCAGAGTGATCATGGGCCTCTTGGCTGCATCTCTGATCAGTCTTCTCCTTGTATGAGCTGAAAGTTTAGAGGGACGGCCAGGTCTTGGTAGATTTGCAGTGGTCTGATACTCCTTCCATTTCAATATTATCGCTTGCACAGTGCTCCTTGGGATGTTTAAAGCTTGGGAAATCTTTTTGTATCCAAATCCGGCTTTAAACTTCTTCACAACAGTATCTCGGACCTGCCTGGTGTGTTCCTTGTTCTTCATGATGCTCTCTGCGCTTTTAACGGACCTCTGAGACTATCACATTGCAGGTGCATTTATACGGAGACTTGATTACACACAGGTGGATTGTATTTATCATCATAGAGATCACAGAGATCCTCACTGAACTTCTGGAGAGAGTTTGCTGCACTGAAAGTAAAGGGGCTGAATAATTTTGCACGCCCAATTTTTCAGTTTTTGATTTGTTAAAAAAGTTTGAAATATCCAATAAATGTCGTTCCACCTCATGATTGTGTCCCACTTGTTTTTGATTCTTCACAAAAAAATACAGTTTTATATCTTTATGTTTGAAGCCTGAAATGTGGCAAAAGGTCGCAAAGTTCAAGGGGGCCGAATACTTTCGCAAGGCACTGTATACTATTGTAGGGACGTTAGCCATTTACTTTATTTTCGTATTCTTACCTTTTCTTATTTCTTATTTTGTTGCGTTGTTGAGAAAGAACCTGCAAGTAAGCATTTAATTGGACAGTGTTTACCACTAATACAACTTGAAGCTTGTCTTTGAGTGTATCTACCAGGGTTAGGATCAATGCAGCTCATAAATTCCAATTCAATTCTGGATACCGCAGAGGGTCTGCAACATTGTAGACTTATTAGAATTCCCCCAAAAGGGTATTTTGTTAAATAGTGATAACATTATTTTAGGCGATTTAGAAAAACAGGCCATTCTTTTTTTCTCAGTGACAAAAAAAATGATGCCATCCTATTTTGGGCTGATATGGTAGCGAATACATTGAATCAGAATATCAAATTGGGATAATGTTGTAGGTTACACCAGCAAGTATACAAATATTTGCCAGGGCATATTATTTTAATTTCACATGGGGATGTGGGAAGCTAACAGGCTAGCTAGCTTGTAGATAAGAAGTTAACCAACTTGGAGATGTGGGAAGCTAACAGGCTAGCTAGCTTGTAGATAAGAAGTTAACCAACTTGGAGATGTGGGAAGCTAACAGGCTAGCTAGCTTGTAGTGTTTAACCAACTTGGAGATGTGGGAAGCTAACAGGCTAGCTAGCTTGTAGTGTTTAACCAACTTGGAGATGTGGGAAGCTAACAGGCTAGCTAGCTTGTAGTGTTTAACCAACTTGGAGATGTGGGAAGCTAACAGGCTAGCTAGCTTGTAGTGTTTAACCAACTTGGAGATGTGGGAAGCTAACAGGCTAGCTAGCTTGTAGTGTTTAACCAACTTGGAGATGTGGGAAGCTAACAGGCTAGCTAGCTTGTAGTGTTTAACCAACTTGGAGATGTGGAAAGCTAAAAGGCTTTTGAGATGTGTTGGAAGCTAACAGGCTAACTAGCTTGTAGATAAGAAGTTTACCAACTTGGAGATGTGGGAAGCTAACAGGCTAGCTAGCTTGTAGATAAGAAGTTAACCAACTTGGAGATGTGGGAAGCTAACAGGCTAGCTAGCTTGTAGTGTTTAACCAACTTGGAGATGTGGGAAGCTAACAGGCTAGCTAGCTTGTAGTGTTTAACCAACTTGGAGATGTGGGAAGCTAACAGGCTAGCTAGCTTGTAAAAGGCTGTGGGAAGCTAACAGGCTAGCTAGCTTGTAGTGTTTAACCAACTTGGAGATGTGGGAAGCTAACAGGCTAACTAGCTTGTAACTTGGA
The DNA here is from genome assembly GCF_018296145.1 of Oncorhynchus tshawytscha. Taxonomy (NCBI): domain Eukaryota; kingdom Metazoa; phylum Chordata; class Actinopteri; order Salmoniformes; family Salmonidae; genus Oncorhynchus; species Oncorhynchus tshawytscha. The sequence goes on from NC_056433.1 coordinate 82,221,947, forward strand.
GATGTGGGAAGCTAACAGGCTTAACCAACTTGGAGATGTGGAAGCTAAAAGGCTAGCTAGCTTGTAGTGTTTAACCAACTTGGAGATGTGGGAAGCTAACAGGCTAGCTAGCTTGTAGAGTTAACCAACTTGGAGATGTGGGAAGCTAAAAGGCTAGCTAGCTTGTAGTGTTTAACCAACTTGGAGATGTGGAAAGCTAACAGGCTAGCTAGCTTGTAGTGTTTAACCAACTTGGAGATGTGGGAAGCTAACAGGCTAGCTAGCTTGTAGATAAGAAGTTAACCAACTTGGAGATGTGGGAAGCTAAAAGCCTAGCTAGCTTGTAGTGTTTAACCAACTTGGAGATTTGGAAAGCTAACAGGCTAGCTAGCTTGTAGATAAGAAGTTAACCAACTTGGAGATGTGGAAAGCTAACAGGCTAGCTAGCTTGTAGATAAGAAGTTAACCAACTTGGAGATGTGGGAAGCTAAATTGGCCCAGCGTTGTCTGGGTTTGGCCGGGGTAAAGGGAAAAGGAGATAACTAATCAGTTATACAACTGAATGCCTTCAACTGAAATATGTCTTCCACATTTAACCCAACCCCTCTGAATCAGAGAGGTGCGGGGGGCTGCCATTATCAACATCCATGTCTTCGGTGCCCTGGGAACAGTGGGTTAACTGCCTTGCTCAGGGGCAGAATGACAGATTTGGACTTTGTTAGCTCGGGGATTCGATTTGACAAGATGTGGGAAGCTATTAGGGGTGTAACTTTTTTCAATTTATCATTAGAGTCTCATCATGCAGCTTTACAATGTATTAAAAATCTAAACATATAGCCCAACGTTTGTAGAACAACTAAAGTTTCATTAATAACTGTAAATCAAGCTTATAGGAGTACCTATTTCTTTGTTAACCTCCACACAGAATAGCCGCATGTGAGCACTCCCTCAAATCGTTTGGAAAAAATATACTTTCTATTTCATTCAGCTTTGTTCAATTGTATTCTTCATACTCTAAAATAATGCCACGGAATTCTACGCAAATCTTGTCTGATAAATGAACTAGTGTTGCCCACAGCCATTTGGCATAGCCAGATCACGACCTAACATAATGACAACTCAGAGTATGCTAATCTGTTCTTCTGAAATAGACTACATTTTCTTCATATCCTGTATTCTTTAGATCTGTCTAAAATAAAGAATGGATTTATTGTGAAGGTGTAGACTATGTTAAATTGATTTATTATACTTTTTTAAAATGTAGATGTTCTGAAGGTGTGTCAGTGCCTCGTAGGCTATGTGTGGAAGCCAGGAGATGCTAAATGTGTTTATATTAATTAATATAATATTAATATATTAACGGTCAAATGAGACCGTCAGTTATTTGCTTGACAATCACCAGCTGACAACATTTCATGACCGCCACAGCCCTAGGTATCTAATTATTTCACACAGCCCTAGGCTATTCTCATCTCCGCCACAGCCCTCTAACACCAGCCCATTTCATGTATCTGTGTCTGGTGTGCTGAGTGCCCTAGGGGCTGACCAGCCCCTGTATCTGTGTCTGGTACTAATTAACGGTGACAACATTTCAGTGCCACAGCCCTAGGTATCTAATTAACACCGGCTGACCAGCCCCTATATCTGTGTCTGGTAGGTATCTAATTAACACCGTGACAACATGTAGTGCCACAGGGGGCCAGCCCCCCCTGTATCTGTGTCTGGTACCAGCCCCTGTATCTGTGTCTGGTGTGTAGGGGGGGCCAGCCCCTATATCTGTGTCTGGTACCAGCCCCTGGTGTCTGGTGTGTAGTGAGGGGGCCAGCCCCTATATCTGTGTCTGATGGGCCAGCCCCTATATCTGTGTCTGGTACTATATCTGTGTCTGTGTCTAGTGAGGGGGCCAGCCCCTATATCTGTGTCTGGTGTGTAGTGAGGGGCCAGCCCCTATATCTGTGTCTGGTGTCTAGTGAGTGGTGTCTAGTGAGGGGCCAGCCCCTATATCTGTGTCTGGTGTGTAGTGAGGGGGCCAGCCCCTATATCTGTGTCTGATGTGTAGTGAGTGTCTAGGGGGGCCAGCCCCTATATCTGTGTCTGCCCCTATATCTGTGTGTAGTGTCTGTAGTGAGGGGGCCAGCCCCTATATCTGTGTCTGGTGTGTAGTGAGGGGGCCAGCCCCTATATCTTTGTCTGGTGTGTAGTGAGGGGGCCAGCCCCTATATCTGTGTCTGGTACTACGGTGTCTAGTGAGTGGGCCAGCCCCTATATCTTCTGTCTGGTGTGTAGTGTAGTGAGGGGGTACCAGCCCCTGTGGTCATCTGGTACTCTGTGTACTAGTGAGGGGGCCAGCCCCTGTGTCAGTCTGTGCAGGGGGTGTAGTGAGGGGGCCAGCCCCTGTGGTCAGTCTGGTACTGCGGTGTCTAGTGAGGGGGCCAGCCCCTGTGGCCAGTCTGGTACTGCAGTGTCTAGTGTAGTGAGGGGCCAGCCCCTGTGGTCAGTCTGGTACTGCAGTGTGTAGTGTAGTGAGGGGGCCAGCCCCTGTGGTCAGTCTGGTACTGCAGTGTGTAGTGTAGTGAGGGGGCCAGCCCCTGTGGTCAGTCTGGTACTGCAGTGTGTAGTGTAGTGAGGGGGCCAGCCCCTGTGGTCAGTCTGGTACTGCAGTGTGTAGTGTAGTGGTACTGGGGTAGTGTAGTGAGGGGGCCAGCCCCTGTGGTCAGTCTGGTACTGCAGTGTGTAGTGTAGTGAGGGGGCCAGCCCCTGTGGTCAGTCTGGTACAGCAGTGTCTAGTGTAGTGAGGGGGCCAGCCCCTGTGGTCAGTCTGGTACTGCAGTGTGTAGTGTAATGAGGGGCCAGCCCCTGTGGTCAGTCTGGTACTGCAGTGTGTAGTGTAGTGAGGGGCCAGCCCCTGTGGTCAGTCTGGTACTGCAGTGTGTAGTGTAGTGAGGGGGCCAGCCCCTGTGGTCAGTCTGGTACTGCAGTGTGTAGTGTTGTGAGGGGGCCAGCCCCTGTGGTCAGTCTGGTACTGCAGTGTGTAGTGTAGTGAGGGGGCCAGCCCCTGTGGTCAGTCTGGGTGATAGGATAGGAAGGCATTTGGTATTTAAAGGCCTTAGAGTCCCATCAGGGAGCTTAAAGCCTGGGTTACAGGATCACACTCAAATAGCCCAAATCAGGGACAGGGCCTTGTGTAACACTTTGGCATTCTGGGGTTGGTTGGGAGATTAATTGTTGGGTGTCTATTTATTTTCCTAATGCAACTTTTATTAATGACCTCTAATCCCTCCCCAGCAGTGTGTGTGTGTCTGTCTGTGTCTGTCTGTCTGTATTTAATTTATTTAACTCGGCAAGTCGGTTAATAACAAATTCTTATTTACAATGACAGCCTACCGCAGGTGGCCTGGTGGTCAGAGTGTTGGACCAGTAACCAAAAGGTTGCTGTATCGAATCCTTGAGCTGAGAAGGTAAAAATGTCGTTCTGCCCCCTGACCAAGGTAGTTAACCCACTGTTCCCCGTGCGCCAAAGATGTGGATGTCAATTTAAGGCAGCCCCCTTCTGATTCAGAGGGGTTGGGTTAAATGCAGAAGGCACTTCAGTTGTACAACTGACTAGGTATCCCCCTTTCCCTTTACTCCGTCCAAACCCAGACGACGCTGGGCCAATTGTGCGCTGCCCTATGGGACTCCCAATCACGGCCAGATGTGATATACCTGGATTCGAACCAGGGACTGTAGTGACGCCTCTAGCACTGAGGTGCAGTGCCTTAGACCGCTGCGCCACTCGGGAATGTATTGTTTTGCTGATTTATTTTATTCCTGTCTTTGCTATTTAACGAAACTGTCATGCTGCAATCACTCTACACGGGTCATTCTAGAACCTACGACACTGGGGTGAATACAAAAGTATCTCAGATTGATCCTAATTTGGGCCCTGTATGGCTACCCTGACGGAGAGAAAGGGAGGGAGGGAGAGAGAGGGGGGAGGGAGGGAGAGAAGGAGAGAGAGGGGCAGAGGGAGGGAGGGAGAGAGAGGGGCAGAGGGAGGGAGAGAGAGGGGCAGAGGGAGAGAGAGGGGGGGGGAGGGAAGGAGAGGGGGCAGAGGGAGGAGGGAGAGAGAGGGGCAGAGGGAGGGAGAGAGAGAAGGGGGGAGGGAGAGAGAGAAGGAGAGAGAGGGGCAGAGGGAGGGAGAAAGAGGAGGGGCAGAGGGAGAGAGAGGGGCGGGGAGGGAGAGAGTGGAGGGGAGGAAGAAGAGGGGGAGGGATGGAGGGGGAGAGAGAGAGAGGGGTGAGGGAGAGAGAGAAGGGAGAGAGAGGGAGAGAGGGGAGAGAGAGAAAGAGGAGGAGGGGGAGAGAGAGGAGAGAGAGGGAGAGGGAGAAAGAGGGGGGAGGGAGAGAGAGGAGAGAGAGGGGCGGAGGGAGAGAGTGGGGGAGGAGGGGCAGGGGAGAAAAGACTGAGGGAGGGAGAGAGGGGGAGGGGAGAGGGGTAGGAGGGGGAGTCAGAGGAGAGCGAGAAGAAAGAGAGGGAGGGAGAGGAGGAGAGAGAGCAAGGGAGAAAGAGGAGGGAAAGATAGGGAGAGAGAGGGGCGGGAGAGAGGGGAGAGAGGGGCAGAGGGGAGAGTGGGGGGAGGGAGAAGAGAGCGAGAGACATGGAGGGAGGGTGGGAGAGGAGAGTGAGCAAGAGAGAAGAGAGAGGGAAAGATAGGGAGAGGACAGGGGAGAAATAGAGGGAGGGAGGCAGGCAGAGGAGGGAGGGGAGAGTGAGCAAGAGAGCGGGAAGGAAAGGGAGAGGACAGGGGAGAAAGTCAGAGAGAGGGAGGCAGGCAGAGGGAGGGAGGGGGAGAGTGAGCTAGAGAGAGGGAAGGAAAGGGAGAGGACAGGGGAGAAATAGAGAGAGGGAGGCAGGCAGAGGAGGGAGGGGGAGAGTGAGCTAGAGAGAGGGAAAGAAAGAAAGGTGAGAGAGAGATGGTAGACCAGGGCTGTCCAGCCCTGTTCCTGAAGAGATACCATCCTGTAGGTTTTCACTCCAACCCTAATCTTGCACACCTGATTGTAATAATTAGCTGGTTGATAAACTGAACACGGTTAGTTACAACTGGGGTTGGAGTGAAAACCTACAGGAGGGTAGCTCTCCAGGAACAGGGTTGGACACCCCTGTGGTAGACATTAGACATAAATGTGAATCTACTGCTGCCTTAATGAAGACACACTGTTGTTACATGGCTTGTGAACGTTCCACAGCAGTGTTAGCCTACAGTAGGTTAATGCCAGATCTGTGAATCCCACCCCACTAAAGTTAGAGACTGGTGTCCCAGAAATACTGTCTCTTAACGCCCAGCGCAATTACACCTCACCTATTCTGATCTACTCATCATTAAGACTGATGGGGTGGAGTTAAAGCTAATCCACAGATACAGAGAGGTGACAGACCATTTTACCATGGCTACCCATCTCTGAGACGACCGCTAGACCATTTTACCATGGCTACCGCTAGACTATTTTAACATGGCTACCCATCTCTGAGACAACCGCCAGACTATTTTACCATGGCTACCCATCTCTGAGACAACCGCCAGACCATTTTAACATGGCTACCCATCTCTGAGACAACAGACCATTTTAACATGGCTACCCATCTCTGAGACAACCGCCAGACCATTTTAACATGGCTACCCATCTCTGAGACATCTCTGAGACAACCGCCAGACCATTTTAACATGGCTACCCATCTCTGAGACGACCATTTTAACATGGCTACCCATCTCTGAGACCATTTTAACATTTTAACATGGCTACCCATCTCTGAGACAACCGCCAGACCATTTTAACATGGCTACCCATCTCTGAGACAACCGCCAGACCATTTTAACATGGCTACCCATCTCTGAGACGACCGCCAGACCATTTTAACATGGCTACCGCCAGACCATTTTAACATGGCTACCGCCAGACCATTTTAACATGGCTACCCATCTCTGAGATGACCGCCAGACCATTTTAACATGGTGGTAGTATTGGTGGTGGTGGTGGTGGTGGTGGTAGTATTAGTGGTATTAGTGGTGGTGATGGTGGTAGTATTAGTGGTAGTAGTATTAGTGGTGGTGGTAGTAGTGGTGGTGGTAGTATTAGTGGTGGTGATGGTGGTAGTATTAGTGGTAGTAGTAGTATTAGTGGTGGTGGTAGTATTAGTGGTGGTGGTGGTAGTATTAGTAGTATTAGTGGTGGTGGTGGTGGTGGTAGTATTAGTGGTGGTGGTAGTATTAGTGGTAGTAGTATTAGTGGTGGTGGTGGTGGTGGTAGTATTAGTGGTGGTGGTAGTAGTAGTGGTAGTAGTATTAGTGGTGGTGGTGGTAGTATTAGTGGTGGTGGTGGTAGTATTAGTGGTAGTATTAGTGGTGGTAGTATTAGTGGTGGTGGTGGTAGTATTAGTGGTAGTAGTATTAGTGGTGGTGGTGGTAGTATTAGTGGTAGTAGTATTTGTGGTGGTGGTGGTAGTATTAGTGGTGGTAGTATTAGTAGTGGTGGTGGTAGTACTATTAGTGGTGGTAGTATTAGTAGTGGTAGTGTGGTGGTGGTAGTATTAGATGTGGTGGTGGTACTATTAGTGGTAGTAGTGGTGGTGGTAGTAGTATTAGTGGTGGTAGTAGTATTAGTAGTGGTGGTATTAGTAGTATTAGTGGTGGTAGTAGTATTAGTAGTGGTGGTGGTAGTAGTATTCAGTAGTATTTTTCCACATTTTGTTACAGCCTTGTTCTAAAATGGTTTCTGTTGTTTTTTTCCCCTCATCAATCTACACACATTACTCCCTAATGACAAAACAAAAACAGTTTTTTATAACTTTTTGCTAATTTATTTTAAAAACAATATATAAATCACATTTACATAAGTATTCAAGACCCTTGACTCAGTACTTTGTTGAAGCACCTTTGGCAGCAATTACAGCCTCGAATCTTCTTGGGTATGACGCTACAAACTTGGCACACCTGTATTTGGGGAGTTTCTCCCATTCCTCTCTGCAGATCCTCTCAAGCTCTGTCAGGTTGGATGGGGAGCGATGCTGCACAGCTATTTTGAGTTCTCTCCAGGGTCCTGGTCCGGTCTCTGGCTGGGCCACTCTAGGACATTCAGAGACTTGTCCCGAAGTCTTGGCTGTGTGCTCAGGGTCGTTGTCCTGTTTGAAGGTGAACCTTCGCCCCAGTCTGAGGTCCTGAGCGCTCTGGAGCAGGTTTTCATCAATGATCTTTCTGTACTTTGCTCTGTTCATCTTTCCCTCGATCCTGACTAGTCTCCTAGTCACTGCCGCTGAAAAACATCCCCACAGCATGATGCTGCCACCACCATGCTTCATCGTAGGGATGGTGGCAGGTTTTCTCCAGACGTGACTCATTCAGGCCAGAGTTCAATCTTGGATTCATCAGACCAGAGAATCTAATTTCTCATGATCTGAGCGTCGTTTTAGGTGCCTTTTACTGAGGAGTGGCTTCCGTCTGGCCACTCTACCCTAAAGGCCTGATTGGTGGAGTGCTGCAGAGATGGTTGTCCTTCTGGAATGTTTTCCCATCTCCACAGAAGAACTCTGGAATTCTGTCAGAGTGACCATCAGGTTCTTGGTCCCCCGATTACTCAGTTTGGCCTTGTTTGGTACACTTCCCCAGATCTGTGCCTCGACACAATCCTGTGTCGGAGCTCTATAGACTATTCCTTTGACCTCATGGCTTGGTTTTTGCTCTGACATGCTCTGTCAACTGTGGTACCTTCTACAGACAGGTGTGTGCCTTTCCAAATCATGTCCAATCAATTGCATTTACCACAGGTGGACTCCAATCAATTTTGTAGAAACATCTTGAGGATGATCAATGGAAACAGGATGCACGTGAGCTTAATTTTGAATCTCATAGCTAAAGGTCTGAATACTTATGTAAATAAGGTATTTCTGTTTTTTCAGTTTTTCGCTTTGTCATTATGGGGTATTGCTGAAGATTTTTTATTTACTTAATCAATTTTCGAATAAGGCTGTAGCGTAACAAAATGTGGGAAAAGTCAAGGGTTTTGAATACTACAGGCCCTGTAGTGGTGGTGGTTTTCTGTTTTCTTCAGTTTCCCTCGCCAGTGAGCTCCGGACAGACACACACAGCTGTAGGCTAGTTGCTCAAGTGATAAGAAGTAGGTAGGCCTATTTTATGACTTTTTCCCCCCTTGAATGCCGAGTGGTTATCAAAAGGGCGAGAACGATAAATATTTTTCAAATTGGCTACAATGAGGATCTATTCTCATTCTCAATGGATGTAAAACCAGACTTTGTTCAATTACTGTTTGAGGCAAATAAAAAATTACTTTGAGATGCTCCACAGTGATGGTGAGTTAAGACAATCAGAAATAGTCTCAGATCACCTATATAGACCTACATTTGCCTAATTCTACGCATGATGAATTGCGTGTCCTTACTCAAGATTGACAGGAGCGCTCCAAACGAACAAAACCCGCAAATGGAATTACAATTTTCTAACAAGTTAGCCTAGGCGGTGTGCTCTGCAAACAACATGTCCACTCCTACAATGACAACGGTAGGAATATAATAATAGTATATTGAATCTATTAACAGAAATTACCATAAACAAACACACATAAGAAATTAAGGGAATTAACGGTAAATGTACTACTGGTGTCTCGTGTGCCATACTTAAAAAAAAAAAAATGTATATATTTGCCACTGTTCTACAAAATAAATCTGTCGACCAACAGCCTATCGACCAAACAATTGTCCAGTCGACTAAATGAGGTCAGCCCTATCCACAACACTAACCTAATTGAGAGTGAAAAGGAGGAAACCTGTACAGAATAAACATATTGCCAAACATGCATCCTGTTTACAATAAGGCACTAAAGTAAAAGTGAAAAACATGTGACAAAGAAATTAACTTTATGTCCTGAATAAACAGCGTTATATTTGGGGCAAATCTAAGACAACACATCACTGAGTGCCACTCTTCATATTTTCAAGCATGATGGTGGCTGCATCATGTTATGGGTATGCTTGTCATCGACTAGGGAGTTTTTTAGGATAAAAAGAAATGGAATAGAGGAAAGCACAGGCAAAATCCTTCCCAACAGACACTGGGAGACAAATTCACCTTTCGGCATGACAATAACCTAAAACACAAAGCCATATCTACACTAGTTGCTTACCAAGACAACATTAAATGTTCCTGAGTGGTCTAGTTAGTTTTGACTTAAATCGGCTTGAAAATCTATGGCAAGACTTGGAAATGGTTGTCTAGCAATGATCAACAACCAACTTGACAGAGTTGGAAGAATCTTTAAAAGAATAATGGCCAAATACGGTATTGTACAATCCAGGTGTGCAAAGCTTTTGGAGACTTACCCAGAAAGACTCACAGCTGTAATCTCTGCCAGAGGTGATTCTAACATGTAATTGACTCAGGGGTGTGAAAACTAATGTAAATGAGATATTTCTGTATTTCATTTTCAATAAATTTGCAAAAATTTCAAAAAAAATGTTTTCACTTTGTCATTATGTGGTGTTGTGTGTAAATGGGTGAGAAATATATTTCATTTTGAAATTCAGGCTGTAATAACAAAATGTGGAATAAATCAAGGAGTATGAATACTTTCTGAAGGCCCTGTATATTAAAAAAAAAACTATTTTCAAAATTGCTTTGTGTGAAATAACGTGAAAGTGTCCAGTCCAAATGAACTATTTTGGGACGGATGATCTGATGTGCGTTTTGTGTAATTCTGAAGTACATAAAATTGCATTGGGCTTTTCCTAAAAACCTGCATGAAAATACAATCAAATAATAGTTTTAAAAATGTCATGTGTTTTGGTTCATATCAGTGGTTGTTCGTATTATCTTCGATTACCAACTAGAGTTGTTGTTTGAATATTTTAAAAATAAAATCAATGTTTTCCCCCTACATCGCTGGGGGTTACTGTATGTGTGTTGGGCGGGGACAGAGCAGTCCTGCTGTCATCCTCTCTCTCCCAACACGCCTATCACCTCTAATCCTGTGGAGATTATCCCCTCGCGCCACACAAGACGACAGCATTAGCGCTGTGCTCTGTTCAGAAAGCCCTGCTGCCGCACATTGCTGCAGTATTCCCCACAGAGCAGAGGGGATTTTCACATTGATAGCCAGCCTGTGCTGCCCTTTATAAGGCTGCTACTGGGGGGGGCTCTGCTCTGATCTCACACAGCCACTGTCTGTTGTAGATACAGTATAGTCCCTCACACCTCTTTCTTTAACATCTTCAGTGTGGGTTTTGAGGAGGAATAGGTCATTCAAATGAGACCTCTGGTGGGAGAGACGGTTTGATCTTTCAATCGTCACATGTTCCATGTTTCCAGTATAGGCACCCTCTCCTGGGCTCTCTGTATGATTCCCCCCCGATGATGATTGGCTCATGTCTTGCGTGTTGTCTTTCAGGCGAATGGATCTGAAGCTGATTATGAGTATGATGAGATCACACTGGAACGGGTAAGTAAGAGGGAGCATCCTATCTCCTTTTAAACCCATCATCCATGGTTCTCCTTTCCACTAAATAGGTGCCTTTACACTTAGGTTTTTAAATAAATTGAATGTTTCAATTTGTATCTAAAGGTTAACATTTTAATGAAGATGTAGTTTTAAAAAGGTTAAAAACCATGCAAGATATATTTCATTTTTACCTAGCTATAATTATTTTCAGTTGATAATGTTTTTAAAAAAAAACTTTACATAGTGGTGCAGGGCTCTGTCTTACTATATGATGTAATGCTTTGTGTCATGGAGGAGGGAGAGGAGCGAGAGAGGAGGGAGGGCAGGGAGGAATGGAGGGAAAACAGGGAGAGGAGGAGGGAGAGCAGGAAAGAGAGCAGGGAAAGGGGGAAGAGAATGAGGGAGAGGGGGAGCAGAGAGAGGAGGAGGGAGAGGAGAGGAGACGGAAACTGGTTCTGTCTGCCTGCAGCTACAGGGCTCTCCTCTCTTCCCTCCTCTCTTCCCTCTCCTCTTCCCTCTCCTCTTCCCTCTTCCCTCTCCTCTTCCCTCTCCTCTTCCCTCTCCTCTTCCCTCTTCTCTTCCCTCTCCTCTTCCCTCTCCTCTTCCCTCTTCTCTTCCCTCTCCTCTTCCCTCTTCTCTTCCCTCTCCTCTTCCCTCTTCTCTTCCCTCTTCTCTTCCCTCTCCTCTTCCCTCTTCTCTTCCCTCTTCTCTTCCCTCTCCTCTTCCCTCTTCTCTTCCCTCTTCTCTTCCCTCTCCTCTTCCCTCTTCCTCTTCCCTCTTCCCTCTCTCTTCCCTCTCCTCTTCCCTCTTCTCTTCCCTCTTCTCTTCCCTCTCCTCTTCCCTCTCCTCTTCCCTCTTCCCTCTCCTCTTCCCTCTTCCCTCTCCTCTTCCCTCTTCTCTTCCTCTCTCCTCTTCCCTCTCCTCTTCCCTCTCCTCTTCCCTCTCCTCTTCCCTCTTCCCTCTTCCCTCTCCTCTTCCCTCTTCTCTTCCCTCTCCTCTTCCCTCTTCTCTTCCCTCTCTCTTCCCTCTTCTCTTCCCTCTTCTCTTCCCTCTTCCCTCTCCTCTTCCCTCTCCTCTTCCCTCTCCTCTTCCCTCTCCTCTTCCCTCTCCTCTTCCCTCTCCTCTTCCTCTTCTCTTCCCTCTTCTCTTCCCTCTTCCCTTCCCTCCTCTTCCCTCTCCTCTTCCCTCTCCTCTTCCCTCTCTCTTCCCTCTCTCTTCCCTCTCCTCTTCCCTCTTCTCTTCCCTCTTCTCTTCCCTCTTCCCTCTTCTCTTCCCTCTTCCCTCTCCTCTTCCCTCTCCTCTTCCCTCTCCTTTCCCTCTCCTCTTCCCTCTCCTCTTCTTTCCCTCTCCTCTTCCCTCTTCCCTCTCCTCTTCCCTCTTCTCTTCCCTCTCCTCTTCCCTCTTCTCTTCCCTCTCCTCTTCCCTCTTCTCTTCCCTCTTCTCTTCCCTCTTCCCTCTCCTCTTCCCTCTCCTCTTCCCTCTCCTCTTCCCTCTCCTCTTCCCTCTCCTCTTCCCTCTTCCCTCTTCTCTTCCCTCTCCTCTTCCCTCTTCTCTTCCCTCTTCTCTTCCCTCTTCCCTCTCCTCTTCCCTCTCCTCTTCCCTCTCCTCTTCCCTCTCCTCTTCCCTCTTCTCTTCCCTCTCCTCTTCCCTCTTCTCTTCCCTCTTCTCTTCCCTCTCCTCTTCCCTCTTCCCTCTCCTCTTCCCTCCTCTTTCCCTCTCCTCTTCCCTCTCCTCTTCCCTCTCCTCTTCCCTCTCTTCCCTCTCTTCCCTCTCCTCTTCCCTCTTCTCTTCTCTCTCCTCTTCCCTCTTCTCTTCTCTCTCCTCTTCCCTCTCCTCTTCCCTCTCTCTTTCCTTTCCTCTTCCCTCTCCTCTTCCCTCTTCCCTCTCCTCTTCCTCTCCTCTTCCCTCTCCTCTTCCCTCTCCTCTTCCCTCTTCTCTTCCTCTTCCCTCTTCTCTTCCCTCTCCTCTTCCCTCTTCCCTCTTCCCTCTTCCCTTTCCTCTTCCCTCTTCCCTCTTCTCTTCCCTCTTCTCTTCCCTCTTCCCTCTCCTCTTCCCTCTTCCCTCTCCTCTTCCCTCCTCTCTTCCCTCTCCACTTCCCTCTCCTCTTCCCTCTCCTCTTCCCTCTCCTCTTCCCTCTCTCTTCCCTCTCCTCTTCCCTCGTCTCTTCCCTCTCTTCCCTCTCCTCTTCCCTCTTCTCTTCTCTCTCCTCTTCCCTCTTCTCTTCTCTCTCCTCTTCCCTCTCCTCTTCCCTCTCTCTTTCCTTTCCTCTTCCCTCTCCTCTTCCCTCTTCCCTCTCCTCTTCCCTCTTCTTTCCCTCTTCCCTCTTCCCTCTCCTCTTCCCTCTCCTCTTCCCTCTCCTCTTCCCTCTTCTCTTCCCTCTCCTCTTCCCTCTCCTCTTCCCTCTTCTCTTCCCTCTTCCCTCTTCTCTTCCCTCTTCCCTCTCCTCTTCCCTCTCCTCTTCCCTCTCCTCTTCCCTCTTCTCTTCCCTCTTCTCTTCCCTCTTCCCTCTCCTCTTCCCTCTCCTCTTCCCTCTTCTCTTCCCTCTTCCTCTTCTCTTCCCTCTCCTCTTCCCTCTCCTCTTCCCTCTCCTCTTCCCTCTCCTCTTCCCTCTCCTCTTCCCTCTTCTCTTCCTCTTCCCTCTTCTCTTCCCTCTCCTCTTCCTCTCCTCTTCCCTCTCCTCTTCCCTCTCCTCTTCCCTCTTCTTCCTTTCTCTCCTCTTCCCTTTCCTCTCCTCTTCCCTCTCCTCTTCCCTCTCCTCTTCCCTCTTCTCTTCCCTCTTCCTCTTCTCTTCCCTCTTCCCTCTCCTCTTCCCTCTCCTCTTCCCTCTTCTCTTCCCTCTTCCCTCTTCTCTTCCCTCTCCTCTTCCCTCTTCTTCCCTCTCCTCTTCCCTCTCCTCTTCCCTCCTCTTCCCTCTCCTCTTCCCTCTTCTCTTCCCTCTTCCCTCTCCTCTTCCCTCTCCTCTTCCCTCTCCTCTTCTCTCCTCTTCCCTCTCCTCTTCCCTCTCCTCTTCCCTCTTCTCTTCCCTCTCCTCTTCCCTTTCCTCTCCTCTTCCCTTTCTCTCCTCTTCCCTTCCCTCTCCTCTTCCCTTTCCTCTCCTCTTCCCTTTCTCTCTTCCCTTTCTCTTCCCTCTCCTCTTCCCTTTCCTCTCCTCTTCCCTTTCCTCTTCCCTCTCCTCTTCCCTCTCCTCTTCCTTTCCTCTTCCCTCTCCTCTTCCCTTTCTTCCTCTTCCCTCTTCTCTTCCCTCTCCTCTTCCCTCTTCTCTTCCCTCTTCTCTTCCCTCTTCTCTTCCCTCTCCTCTTCCCTCTTCCCTCTCCTCTTCCCTCTTCCCTCTCCTCTTCCCTCTTCTCTTCCCTCTTCTCTTCCCTCTCCTCTTCCCTCTTCTCTTCCCTCTCCTCTTCCCTCTTCCCTCTCCTCTTCCCTCTTCCCTCTCCTCTTCCCTCTCCTCTTCCCTCTTCTCTTCCCTCTTCTCTTCCCTCTCCTCTTCCCTCTCCTCTTCCCTCTTCCCTCTCCTCTTCCCTCTTCCCTCTCCTCTTCCCTCTTCTCTTCCCTCTCCTCTTCCCTCTCCTCTTCCCTCTCCTCTTCCCTCTTCCCTCTCCTCTTCCCTCTTCCCTCTCCTCTTCCCTCTTCTCTTCCCTCTCCTCTTCCCTCTTCTCTTCCCTCTTCTCTTCCCTCTTCCCTCTCCTCTTCCCTCTCCTCTTCCCTCTCCTCTTCCCTCTTCTCTTCCCTCTTCCCTCTTCTCTTCCCTCTTCTCTTCCCTCTCCTCTTCCCTCTTCCCTCTCCTCTTCCCTCTTCCTCTCCTCTTCCCTCTTCTCTTCCCTCTCCTCTTCCCTCTTCTCTTCCCTCTTCTCTTCCCTCTTCCCTCTCCTCTTCCTCTCCTCTTCCCTCTTCTTCCCTCTTCTCTTCCCTCTCTCTTCCCTCTTCTCTTCCCTCTCTTCCCTCTCCTCTTCCCTCTCCTCTTCCCTCTCTCTTCCCTCTCCTCTTCCCTCTCCTCTTCCCTCTCCTCTTCCCTCTCCTCTTCCCTCTTCTCTTCCCTCTCTTCCCTCTCCTCTTCCCTCTCCTCTTCCCTCTTCTCTTCTCTCCTCTTCTCTCTCCTCTTCCCTCTCCTCTTCCCTCTCTCTTTCCTTTCCTCTTCCCTCTCCTCTTCCCTCTTCCCTCTCCTCTTCCCTCTCCTCTTCCCTCTTCTCTTCCCTCTTCCCTCTTCTCTTCCCTCTCCTCTTCCCTCTTCCCTCTTCCTTTCCTCTTCCCTCTTCCCTCTTCTCTTCCCTCTTCTCTTCCCTCTTCCCTCTCCTCTTCCCTCTTCCTCTCCTCTTCCCTCCTCTCTTCCCTCTCCTTCCCTCTCTCTTCCCTCTCCTCTTCCCTCTCCTCTTCCCTCTCCTCTTCCCTCTCCTCTTCCCTCTCCTCTTCCTCGTCTCTTCCCTCTCTTCCCTCTCCTCTTCCCTCTTCTCTTCTCTCTCCTCTTCCCTCTTCTCTTCTCTCTCCTCTTCCCTCTCCTCTTCCCTCTCTCTTTCCTTTCCTCTTCCCTCTCCTCTTCCCTCTTCCCTCTCCTCTTCCCTCTCCTCTTCCCTCTCCTCTTCCCTCTCTCTTTCCTTTCCTCTTCCCTCTCCTCTTCCCTCTTCCCTCTCCTCTTCCCTCTCCTCTTCCCTCTCCTCTTCCCTCTTCTCTCTCCTCTTCCCTCTTCTCTTCTCTCTCTCTTCCCTCTCCTCTTCCCTCTCTCTTTCCTTTCTCTTCCCTCTCCTCTTCCCTCTTCCCTCTCCTCTTCCCTCTTCTCTCCCTCTTCCCTCTTCTCTTCCCTCTCCTCTTCCCTCTCCTCTTCCCTCTTCTCTTCCCTCTCCTCTTCCCTCTCCTCTTCCCTCTCCTCTTCCCTCTCTCTTCCCTCTTCTCTTCCCTCTTCCCTCTTCTCTTCCCTCTCCTCTTCCCTCTCCTCTTTCCTTTCCTCTTCCCTCTTCTCTTCCCTCTTCCCTCTCCTCTTCCCTTTCCTCTTCCCTCTCCTCTTCCCTCTTCTCTTCCCTCTCCTCTTCCCTCTCCTCTTCCCTCTCCTCTTCCCTCTTCTCTTCCCTCTCCTCTTCCTTTCCTCTCCTCTTCCCTTTCCTCTCCTCTTCCTCTTCTCCTCTCCTCTTCCCTCTCCTCTTCCCTTTCCTCTCCTCTTCCCTTTCCTCTTCCCTCTCCTCTTCCCTCTTCCCTCTCCTCTTCCCTTTCCTCTCCTCTTCCCTTTCCTCTCCCTCTTCCCTTTCCTCTTCCCTCTCCTCTTCCCTCTTCCCTCTCCTCTTCCCTTTCCTCTCCCTTCCCTTTCCTCTCCCTTCCCTTTCCTCTTCCCTCTCCTCTTCCCTCTCCTCTTCCCTCTCCTCTTCCCTCTCCTCTTCCTTTCCTCTCCTCTTCCCTTTCCTCTCCACTTCCCTCCTCTTCCCTCTCCTCTTCCTCTTCTCTTCCCTCTCCTCTTCCCTCTCCTCTTCCCTCTTCTCTTCCCTCTCCTCTTCCCTTTCCTCTCCTCTTCCCTTTCCTCTCCTCTTCCCTTTCCTCTTCCCTCTCCTCTTCCCTCTCCTCTTCCCTTTCCTCTCCTCTTCCCTTTCCTCTTCCCTCTCCTCTTCCCTCTCCTCTTCCCTTTCCTCTTCCCTCTTCTCTTCCCTCTTCCCTCTCCTCTTCCCTTTCCTCTTCCCTCTCCTCTTCCCTCTTCCCTCTCCTCTTCCCTTTCCTCTTCCCTCTCCTCTTCCCTCTTCCCTCTCCTCTTCCCTCTCTTCCCTCTCTTCCCTCTTCTCTTCCTGACCTGATTCAGCGACTATGCACGTTTGCATCACTCACTCTACATTAAGACACAATGCACTATTCTGTCACAGAGACACGCACACCGCCCCCAACCACAAGCACACACTGAGCCTTAGTTAAGGCTATATAGAAGGCTATATAGTCGGGCCCTATACTACTGCCCTATAATAGTCACTACATTACACTGCCACTTCCCCCCTCCAACCATACATAGCTCCCATTACACATATAACCCCCCCCCCCTCCAGCCATACTCAGACATTTACATTGAAATGGGTCCTAACTATGGAGTATAATACACTCAGTATAATGCAGCCTAAATGTGTCAGTATTTGAAGTGGGGATGTACTCATAATGCTATGCAGCATGGTCAAATTATGAATAGAAATGATGGAATATTTGATTATTATATTTGAATGAACAGTATACTTAATGCTGTACTGTAGAGCACATCATGATAACATTGTAATGCAACTACATACTGTATGTTGAACATATGGCTTTCTATGACATAACAGTTGATCCGAACCAAACCCCGTTTCGATCTTCTGCCCCTCGTTGTAGGGTAACTCTGGGTTGGGCTTCAGTATTGCAGGGGGGACAGATAACCCCCACATCGGTGAAGACCCCAGTATCTTCATCACCAAGATTATCCCTGGGGGAGCTGCAGCTCAGGACGAACGTCTCAGGTGTGTACCGCCATCATAGGATTAGGGAATGACAACACTGGAGTGGACATGAACCTTCCTACGATGGGAGAAACGTCAGCCATTTTGGTCAGGGAGATGGTCAACCCGTGGTTTGGTGCTGCTGTTATAAGATAGAACGCAGATAAATTCACGCTATGTTTGTTAGCCGGACAGTTTTAGAGGAGTGATTCCAACGTCCCAGTCAGTATTAAATGGAACGTCGCGGGGGACAACCTGTGGTTACCAAGGTTACCCCATTTACTCACGGCAAAAACAACCTTTTGTCAAACACATTTTTCTTGTTTGCTTTTTTTTTTTTTGTCAATTACAAAACTACGTTTAAGATGAATACATGTCCAAAGATAACTTTTCATGACTTATCTACATTACCTGAACCAGAGCGTTCTCACCACCTAGCTTCACTCGTGCCTCTTTTCATGACTTTTCAACATTACCTGCACCAGAGCGTTCTCACCACCTAGCTTCACTCATGCCTCTTTTCATGACTTTTCAACATTACCTGCACCAGAGCGTTCTCACCACCTAGCTTCACTCATGCCTCTTTTCATGACTTTTCTACATTACCTGCACCAGAGCGTTCTCACCACCTAGCTTCACTCATGCCTCTTTTCATGACTTTTCTACATTACCTGAACCAGAGCGTTCTCACCACCTAGCTTCACTCATGCCTCTTTTCATGACTTTTCAACATTACCTGCACCAGAGCGTTCTCACCACCTAGCTTCACTCATGCCTCTTTTCATGACTTTTCTACATTACCTGCACCAGAGCGTTCTCACCACTTAGCTTCACTCATGCCTCTTTTCATGACTTTTCAACATTACCTGCACCAGAGCGTTCTCACCACCTAGCTTCACTCATGCCTCTTTTCATGACTTTTCTACATTACCTGAACCAGAGCGTTCTCACCACCTAGCTTCACTCATGCCTCTTTTCATGACTTTTCAACATTACCTGCACCAGAGCGTTCTCACCACCTAGCTTCACTCATGCCTCTTTTCATGACTTTTCTACATTACCTGCACCAGAGCGTTCTCACCACCTAGCTTCACTCATGCCTCTTTTCATGACGATGCTAGCAGCCTCGTAACGTTATGTGCATGTCTGTTCGTTGCAGATAGAACATTTTTTTATGTTGGGTGTTTCTCAAGATGCGTACTACCATGTTCCGAGCACGCAAAAAGGAGAACGGGAAGGTCGGAGTATGAATCCAAAATCAAAGTATGCGAAACGGAGCACGGAGGGCACTTCTCGAATGTGTACTCAGTTTGTACATATTTTATCTAGCCATGACCAACAACGACAGACTATACAGCTAGTAGTGACTGTGGTTACGACCGGACTATACTAAACAAGTTAAATGTCTTACCTGTTATGAAATGTTTTCTACACACATAGCTACGTGTAGCCTACTTGGTCCCCACAGTTCCCACTCTCCCACGCTGAATAGCCTGAAGCCACAGGTGAAGCTGGTTGAGAGAATGCCAAGAGTGTGCAAAGCTGTTGTTAAGTCGAAGGATGGCTACTTTGAAGAATCTCAAATATATAAAATATATATTTTTAATTACTTCATTATTCCATATGTGCTATTTCATAGTTTTGATGTCTTCACTATTATTCTACAATGTAGAAAATAGTAAAAATAAAGAAAAATTATTGAATTAGTAGGTGTGTCCTAACCATTGACTGGTACACCGTTGACTGTAAATGGAGGCATTTATGGTCTGTGTTACGTTCCCCAGCAAGAAACCAAAAGGTGTCGCTCAAACAGAAGGGGGAACTAACAGCCGAAACTAAACAGGTGTTTAGGAGGGGTTCTGAAAGACACTCATGGGGGTGTCCACTGAACGTTGCCTAGCAACAACAACTGGAACCTAAAAGACGCCCAAGAAGAGGCTAACAAAGTTAAAACCCCACACCAAACTTAAAGACAGGAAGCAAACCAGAATGTGGAGCAAAATTAAAACAATGTCTAAAAACTTGTTTTCGCTTTGTCATTATGGGGTATTGTGATGTCATTATGGGGTATTGTGATGTCATTATGGGGTATTGTGATGTCATTATGGGGTATTGTGATGTCATTATGGGGTATTGTGATGTCATTATGGGGTATTGTGATGTCATTATGGGGTATTGTGATGTCATTATGGGGTATTGTGATGTCATTATGGGGTATTGTGATTGCATTATGGGGTATTGTGATGTCATTATGGGGTATTGTGTGTAGATTGAGTGTTTTTTATTTATTTAATCCATTTTGGAATAAGGCTGTAATATAACAAAAGTCAAGGGGTCTGACTACGTCCCGATATGTGCTGTAAATACCACCCGGGCCAGACAAGTGAAACACCTTCTGACTAACGAGATGACAAGCCAGCACAGGTGTAACATACTGACTAATGTGGTGACACCAATCAGTGCGCCCAACGTGCCAACGTCCAACCTCTAAATATATATGGAAAAGCCTGTAGCAGTCTGTTTACATACACTACAGTTGAAAAGTTTGGGGTCACTTAGCAATGTCCTTGTTTTTGAAAGAAAAGCAGAAAATGTTGTCTATTAAAATAACATCAAATTGATCAGAAATACAGTGTAGACATTGCTAATGTTGTAAATGACTATTGTAGCTGGAAACGGCAGATTTTTAAATGGTATATCTACATAAGTGTACAGAGGCCCAATTATCAACAACCAACACTCCTGTGTTCCAATGGCGCGTTGTGTTAGCTAATCCAAGTTTATCCTTTTAAAAGGCTAATTGATCAATAGAAAACCCTTTTGCAATTATGTTAGCACAGCTGAAAACTGTTGTGCTGATTAAAGAAGCAATAAGACTGGCCTTCTTTAGACTAGTTGAGTATCTGGAGCATCAGCATTTGTGGGTTCGATTACAGGCTCAAAATGGCCAGAAACTAAGACCTTTCTTCTGAAACTCGTCAGTCTATTCTTGTTCTGAGAAATGAAGGCTATTCCATGCGAAAAAATGATCAACTGGGATAAGCTAACACAACAGGTGTTGGAACACAGGAGTGATGGTTGTTGATAATGGGCCTCTGATGACGGATGTATTTGATTCCCCTGGCTAAAGTGTGAATGACGGATGTATTTTATTTTAATTTTATTTTTCACCTTTATTTAACCAGGTAGGCCAGTTGAGAACAAGTTCTCATTTACAACTGCGACCTGGCCAAGATACAACAAAGCAGTGCCACAAAAACAACAACTCAGAGTTACACATGGAATAAACAAACGTACAGTCAATAACACAATAGAAAAATCTATATACAGTGTTTGTAAATGTAGTAATTATTCTCCTGGCTGCAGAGTGAATGACGGATGTGTTTGACTCTTCCTGCAGAGTGAATGACGGATGTATTTGACTCTTCCTGCAGAGTGAATGACGGATGTATTTGACTCTTCCTGCAGAGTGAATGACTGATGTATTTGACTCTTCCTGCAGAGTGAATGACTGATGTATTTGACTCTTCCTGCAGAGTGAATGACTGATGTGTTTGACTCTTCCTGCAGAGTGAATGACTGATGTATTTGACTCTTCCTGCAGAGTGAATGACTGATGTATTTGACTCTTCCTGCAGAGTGAATGACGGATGTATTTGACTCTTCCTGCAGAGTGAATGACGGATGTATTTGACTCTTCCTGCAGAGTGAATGACGGATGTATTTGACTCTTCCTGCAGAGTGAATGACGGATGTATTTGACTCTTCCTGCAGAGTGAATGACTGCATCCTGAGAGTGAACGAGGCAGACGTGAGGGATGTGACCCACAGTAAGGCTGTGGAGGCCCTGAAGGAGGCCGGCTGCATCGTCAGGCTCTACATCCGCAGGAGAAAAGCCCTCTCGGAGAAGATCCTGGAGCTCAAACTAGTCAAAGGTCCCAAAGGTAAAAGGAATGTCTGTCGCCGTGGAGATTAAAGGCTACACTTTAGTGATACGATTTCATCATGATTTAAATGTGTTGAGTTGATGTGTGACTTCCTGCTACGTGTTATTTACGCTCTGTGGTTCGTCGTCCTCCTAGTGATACCCTCTGCTGAATTAGCGGCTCCCAAACTGTTGGGGCGTGCTGACGTAATGGTAGAATGCACAAGGTGCAATTTGTAAATGGGGTTAGTGGTGCATCGGCAGTTCTCCTCTTGTAATGTCAGTCATTGCAGAACTTAGAGTTATTTATAACTTGTCTAGGGCCCGGTTTCCCAAAAGCATCTTAAGGCTAAGTTCATCGTTAGAAGCTCTAGTAGGAGCATCGTTACATCTCTGAGCTGTTTCCCCCCCAAATAAACGTCATTCACTAAAGGTGCTCTTGTTTACCGACTCCATCATAGAACAGTGAAGTGTTAGATGTTCCCCCCCACCACGTCACGTTGTACGCAGAAAGACCTCCGTTAAACATAGAATCAAGGCATCTGTCTCTCTTGTGACCACCGATAGCTTCACAACGACGTTGACTACAAAGTTGCACATGTCTTTGCAATTGTTACAAAAACAAGCGAAGGATTAAAAATATGCTTCAAATGAAAACCCGAGATGACGGCATTATGAGATAAATAGTCTACCTACAGTGGAACGGCCTTCTTCCTGGGAAGGAGAGGCATTATGAGATAAATAGTCTACCTACAGTGGAGCGGCCTTCTTCCTGGGAAGGAGAGGCATTATGAGATAAATAGTCTACCTACAGTGGAACGGCCTTCTTCCTGGGAAGGAGAGGCATTATGAGATAAATAGTCTACCTACAGTGGAACTTCTTCCTGGGAAGGAGAGGCATGAGATAAATAGTCTACCTACAGTGGAACGGCCTTCTTCCTGGGAAGGAGAGGCATTATAAGATAAATAGCCTACCTACAGTGGTAGACGACACAGGCCTATATATATATATTTCAATGATATTGAAATAAATGGCATGTTCATTTTGTTTTATTTGGCTACCGTCTTGTCATTTTTGCCTCCAATATATTTAATGCTGTGTGTAGCCTCACATGTATGCAATGATGCTCCACATCTTAACAAAGTGCATTATTATAGGGTAAACATTTAGAAAAATCTGATTTCAATATTTGCAGCCATAGGGGGATCTCTTTCTATGAGCTGATCTATCGTCAGTGTTGTGCAATAACTATGATGTTTAAGGTAAGATTTGAATGGAGAAATCTGATCCGAGAGCAGCGCTCCCTTTTTCTTTCCATCCTGTCAGTGTCGACACGCCTCAACGACTCAGTGACCGTTCTCTCTGCGTGGTTGTTTCGGGGAAACGCGTGTGACGTCTTCGGGCCGTTGTAGGCTAGACTCGGAAGCCTAAGTTCCATCGCTATGGGAACCGTGCCCCAGATCAACTAGCCCTCCCCCTTACTGGGCACAGACCTCATTCTAACTGATGTGAATTCAACGGGAAATCAACCAAAAAATGTCATTGGATTTAGGTTGAAAGTTGGGTGGAAATGCCCTTAACGTTGATACCTTTCTTCAAATCCCAATCAGTTTTCCACGTTGATTCAACGTCATCACGTTTGTTGTTGAAATGATGTGGAAACAACATCGATTCAGCCAGTTTTTGCCCCGTTGGGGTGTCAGAAACCATTATTTGTCATGTTTTAGTTGCTCAGCTATCACATGAACACACCTAGTACATGACCAAATGTGTAGAATAGCAGGAAATGTGCTTTAAAACTGCCAAATGTTCTCTCCGCCTCATGGCAAAATGTGTAGAATTTAAGGAAATTAGCATAAAATACAAAAATAAAATCTGCACCCCGTGGCAAAATGTATAGAATTGCAGGAAATAATCTTTAAACCTGCAACATGATGGAAGGTGGGCCTGAGTGAAAAGGTTTGGGAACCACTGCTCTGAATTAATATAGTATTTATACTGTTTTATTGTGTTGTAATGTACTTCTCTCTCTCTCTCTCTCTACCCTTCTCTCTCTCTCTCTCTCCCTCTGTCTCTACCCTTCTCTCTCTCCCCTCCCTCCCTCTCTCTACCCTTCTCTCTCTCCCTCCCTCTCTACCCTTCTCTCTCTCTCTCCCTCCCTCTCTCTACCCTTCTCTCTCCCTCCCTCTGTCTCTACCCTTCTCTCTCCCTCCCTCTGTCTCTACCCTTCTCTCTCTCCCTCCCTCCCTCTCTCTACCCTTCTCTCTCCCCTCCCTCCCTCTCTACCCTTCTGTCTCCCTCCCTCCCTCTCTCTCTCCCTCCTCTCCCCTCCCTCTGTCTCTACCCTTCTCTCTCTCCCCCTCCCTCTGTCTCTACCCTTCTCTCTCTCCCTCCCTCCCTCTGTCTCTACCCTTCTCTCTCCCTCCCTCTCTACCCTCTCTCCCCCTCCCTCCCTCTGTCTCTACCCTTCTCTCTCTCCCTCCCTCCCTGTCTCTACCCTTCTCTCTCTCCCTCTCCCCTCCCTCTCTCTACCCTTCTCTCCCCTCTCCCCTCCCCCCTCCCTCCCTCCCTCCCTCCCTCCCTCCCTCCCTCCCTCCCTCCCTCCCTCCCTCCCTCCCTCCCTCCCTCCCTCCCTCCCTCCCTCCCTCCCTCCCTCCCTCCCTCCCTCCCTCCCTCTGTCTCTACCCTTTTCTTTCTCCTTTCTCTCTCTTATCTCTGTCCCTCTGTCCCTGTCTCTCACTCTTTCTGTCTCTCCTCTGTCCCTCCCTCTCTTCAGGGCTAGGATTCAGTATTGCGGGGGGAGTAGGGAACCAGCACATTCCAGGAGACAACAGCATCTATGTCACCAAGGTCATCGAGGGAGGGGCTGCACACAAAGACCAGAGGCTGCAGATAGGAGACAAACTATTGGCTGTAAGAACATAGCAATGTAGTGACATCTAAACTCAGCAAAAAAAGAAACGTTCTCTCACTGTCAACTGCATTTATTTTCAGCAAATTTAACATGTGTAAATATTTGTATGAACATAAGATTCAACAACTGAGACATAAACTGAACAAGTTCCACAGACATGTGACTAACAGAAATAGAATAATGTGTCCCTGAACAAAGGGGGGGGGGGGTCAAAATCAAAAGTAACAGTCAGTATCTGGTGTGGCCACCAGCTGCATTAAGTACTGCAGTGCGTCTCCTCCTCATGGACTGCACCAGATTGCCAGTTCTTTCTGTGAGATGTTACCCCACTCTTCCACCAAGGCACCTGCAAGTTCCCGGACATGTCTGGGGGGAATAGCCCTAGCCCTCACCCTCTGATCCAACAGGTCCCAGACGTGCTCAATGGGATTGAGATCTGGGCTCTTTGCTGGCCATGGCAGAACACTGACATTACTGTCTTGCAGGAAATGACGCACAGAACGAGCAGTATGGGTGGTGGCATTGTCATGCTGGAGGGTCATGTCAGGATGAGCCTGCAGGAAGGGTACCACATGAGGGAGGAAGATGTCTTCCCTGTAACACACAGCGTTGGGATTTCCTGCAAATAGATCCCGCTCCAGAGTACAGGCCTCGATTTAACACTCATTCCTTCGACGATAAACGCAAATCCGACCATCACTCCTGGTGAGACAAAACAGTGACTCGTCAGTGAAGAGCACTTTTTTTCCAGTCCTGTCTGGTCCAGCGACGGTGGGTTTGTGTCTGTAGGCGACGTTGTTGCCAGTGATGTCTGGTGAGGACCTGCCTTACAACAGGCCTACAAGCCCTCAGTCCAGCCTCTCTCAGCCTTTTGCAGACAGTCTGAACACTGATGGAGGGATTGTGCATTCCTGGTGTAACTCGGGCAGTTGTTGTTGCCATCCTGTACCGCAAGTGTGATGTTCGGATGTACCGATCCTGTGCAGGTGCTGTTACACGTGGTCTGCCACTGCGAGGACGATCAGCTGTCCGTCCTGTCTCCCTGTAGCGCTGTCTTAGGCGTCTCACTGTACGGACATTGCCATCTATTTCCCTGGCTACATCTGCAGTCCTCATGCCTCCTTGCAGCATGCCTAAGGCATATACACACAGATGAGCAGGGACCCTGGGCATCTTTCTTTTGGTGTTCATTAATTGTTTATGGTTCATTGAACAAGCATGGGAAACGGTGTTTAAACCCTTTACAATGAAGATCTGTGAAGTTATTTGGATTTTTATGAATTATCTTTGAAAGACAGGGTCCTTTAAAAAGAGACGTTTCTTTTTTTGTTTGTTTCTGAGTTTACTTCCTGAAAGACTTCCAACAGGTGTAGTAGACCTTACAGTGAAATGCTGAATACAACAGGTGTAGTAGACTTTACAGTGAAATGCTGAATACAACAGGTGTAGGTAGACCTTACAGTGAAATGCTGAATACAACAGGTGTAGTAGACCTCACAGTGAAATGCTGAATACAACAGGTGTAGTAGACCTTACAGTGAAATGCTGAATACAACAGGTGTAGGCCTTACAGTGAAATGCTGAATACAACAGGTGTAGTAGACCTCACAGTGAAATGCTGAATACTACAAGTGTAGTAGACCTTACAGTGAAATGCTGAATACAACAGGTGTAGTAGACCTTACAGTGAAATGCTGAAAACAACAGGTGTAGTAGACCTTACAGTGAAATGCTGAATACAACAGGTGTAGTAGACCTTACAGTGAAATGCTGAATACAACAAGTGTAGTAGACCTTACAGTGAAATGCTGAATACAACAGGTGTAGTAGACCTTACAGTGTAATGCTGAATACAACAGGTGTAGTAGACCTTACAGTGAAATGCTGAATACAACAGGTGTAGTAGACCTTACAGTGAAATGCTGAATACAACAGGTGTAGTAGACCTTACAGTGAAATGCTGAATACAACAGGTGTAGTAGACCTTACAGTGAAATGCTGAATACAACAGGTGTAGTAGACCTTACAGTGAAATGCTGAATACAACAGGTGTAGTAGACCTCACAGTGAAATGCTGAATACAACAGGTGTAGTAGACTTTACAGTGAAATGCTGAATACAACAGGTGTAGTAGACCTTACAGTGAAATGCTGAATACAACAGGTGTAGTAGACCTCACAGTGAAATGCTGAATACAACAGGTGTAGTAGACCTTACAGTGAAATGCTGAATACAAGAGGTGTAGTAGACCTTACAGTGAAATGCTGAATACAACAGGTGTAGTAGACCTTACAGTGAAATGCTGAACACAACAGGTGTAGTAGACCTTACAGTGAAATGCTGAATACAACAGGTGTAGTAGACCTTACAGTGAAATTCTGAATACAACAGGTGTAGTAGACCTTACAGTGAAATGCTGAATACAAGAGGTGTAGTAGACCTTACAGTGAAATGCTGAATACAACAGGTGTAGGTAGACCTTACAGTGAAATGCTGAATACAACAGGTGTAGTAGACCTCACAGTGAAATGCTGAATACAACAGGTGTAGTAGACCTTACAGTGAAATGCTGAATACAACAGGTGTAGTAGACCTTACAGTGAAATGCTGAATACAACAGGTGTAGTAGACCTCACAGTGAAATGCTGAATACAACAGGTGTAGTAGACCTCACAGTGAAATGCTTACTTACAAGCCCTTAACCAACAATGCAGTTTTAATAAAATAAAATAAAAAGAGAAAAAAATAAGAAATGATGAAAGAGCAGCAGTAAATACAACAGCTGTGGCTATATACAGGGTATTACAGTACAGAGTCAATGTGGAGGCTATATACAGGGTATTACGGTACAGAGTCAATGTGGAGGCTATATACAGTGTATTACGGTACAGAGTCAATGTGGAGGCTATATACAGGGTGTTACGGTACAGAGTCAATGTGGAGACTATATACAGGGTGTACTGGTACAGAGTCAATGTGGAGGTTATATACAGGGTATTACGGTACAGAGTCAATGTGGAGGTTATATACAGGGGGTACCGGTACAGAGTCAATGTGGAGGTTATATACAGGGGGTACCGGTACAGAGTCAATGTGGAGGCTATATACAGGGTATTACGGTACAGAGTCAATGTGGAGGCTATATACAGGGTATTACGGTACAGAGTCAATGTGGAGGCTATATACAGGGTATTACGGTACAGAGTCAATGTGGAGGCTATATACAGGGTATTACGGTACAGAGTCAATGTGGAGGCTATATACAGGGTATTACGGTACAGAGTCAATGTGGAGACTATATACAGGGTATTACGGTACAGAGTCAATGTGGAGGCTATATACATGGGGTACCGGTACAGAGTCAATGTGGAGGCTATATACATGGGGTACCGGTACAGAGTCAATGTGGAGGTTATATACAGGGGGTACCGGTACAGAGTCAATGTGGAGGTTATATACAGGGGGTACCGGTACAGAGTCAATGTGGAGGCTATATACAGGGTATTACGGTACAGAGTCAATGTGGAGGCTATATACAGGGTATTACGGTACAGAGTCAATGTGGAGGCTATATACATGGGGTACCGGTACAGAGTCAATGTGGAGGCTATATACAGGGGTACTGGTACAGAGTCAATGTGGAGGCTATATACATGGGGTACTGGTACAGAGTCAATGTGGAGGCTATATACAGGGGGTACCGGTACAGAGTCAATGTGGAGGCTATATACATGGGGTACCGGTACAGAGTCAATGTGTAGGCTATATAGAGGGGTACAGAGTCAATGTGGAGGCTATATACAAGGGGTACTGGTACAGAGTCAATGTGGAGGCTATATACATGGGGTACCGGTACAGAGTCAATGTGGAGGCTATATACAGGGTGTTACGGTACAGAGTCAATGTGGAGGCTATATACATGGGGTACCGGTACAGAGTCAATGTGGAGGCTATATACAGGGGGTACCGGTACAGAGTCAATGTGGAGGCTATATACAGGGTGTTACGGTACAGAGTCAATGTGGAGGCTATATACAGGGTGTTACGGTACAGAGTCAATGTGGAGGCTATATACAGGGGGTACCGGTACAGAGTCAATGTGGAGGCTATATACAGGGGGTACTGGTACAGAGTCAATGTGGAGGCTATATACAGGGGTACCGGTACAGAGTCAATGTGGAGGCTATATACAGGGTGTTACGGTACAGAGTCAATGTGGAGGCTATATACATGGGGTACTGTTACAGAGTCAATGTGGAGGCTATATACAGGGTGTTATGGTACAGAGTCAATGTGGAGGCTATATACAGGGGGTACCGGTACAGAGTCAATGTGGAGGCTATATACAGGGGGTACCGGTACAGAGTCAATGTGGAGGCTATACACATGGGGTACCGGTACAGAGTCAGACAGGCATGGAGTCAACTCGATTGGTTTGTAGGTACAGCAGTATCTCATGGGTTGGTTATTTGTGTGGAGTCTCACCATGTCCTCTTCTCTGGTAGATACAGTTTGGCATTAGCTATCTCCACGTCTGTCTGTCAGTGTGTCATGTGACAATCGTCCAGAAACATCCCGTTGTACATCACAGTGATATATCATGGGATGTTTCTGGACGATTGTCAGGAAGTCAATTCAATTCAAGGGGCTTTATTGGCATGGGAAACACGTGTTAACATTGCCAAAGCAAGTGAGGTAGATAATATACAAAAGTGAAGTAAACAAGTCTCCCAAAGTTCCTCCAATCATCTTAAAGGTAATTCAGAAGTCGTCTACAATAAATGCCACAGTAGAGACTGATTCCCATCGACTCTCCTGATCCAAATTACACAATGAGACTTTCCCTTTAATTCAAATGGAGATATTACCACCCCCGGCTTTGTACACCCCCGCCCTCCGCCCCCCCTTTCACACTACTGAGGAAAATAAAATATTGGGATAGTTAGGAATTGTACAATTACTTAACATGTTATTCATAGCCAAAATGAGTGCAGGAAAGAAAGTTGGCTGGTTTGATGGCACAGTGTCATGAGTACCACATCATTTCATCTTTACCGTTGACTTGCTCAGGTCAGGGCACTAATCGCCTTACAATTACACCTAATACAATAGCTTAACTTAACAAACCCTTAACTTAAAAAGATCCCCTTGAAGTACTTGACTTCGATTAAGTTAGATTGTGGCTTGTTTTGGAAACAATGACAGTTGGTTTGCCTGCAATGTCTCCTCCTGTATGTAACCAACTGATGAGCGGTCTGACTGCCCCCCCCTCCCTCCAGGTAAACAGCGCTTGCCTTGAGGAAGTGAGTCACGAGGATGCCGTGGCAGCCTTGAAAAACACCCCTGATGTGGTTTCCTTGAAAGTGGCGAAGCCCACCAGTGTCTTCATGAACGACAGCTTCGCTCCCCCCGACATCACCAACTGTGAGTACGCACGAACACACACACACACACACACACGAACACACACGAACACACACACACACACACACACACACATACACACACACACGCACATACATACACACGAACACACACACATACACACACACGAACACACACACGAACACACACACACACACACACGAACACACACACACACACACACACACACATATATTCAAGTACACACACATGGTTATCCCATTGTTTCCAATTATCCCAGGGTAGCTGTGACAGCAGGAGAGTGTTCATCAGGATGTTTTGTTATGTCCAGATGCTAATATACGATGTAGAGTAAACATGCTTTTCTGACATGTAGTCTACAATATGGAATCAGGTCGGCTCTATCTTTGGCATTTCTACCTGCAACGTTTGGCTACTGAACGCGGCCCTGGTTATGTGAAGGGAGGCGTGTGGTGTGGAGCTCCCACGTTGGGATGCTACATTGATACACAACTTCACAGAACTACAGACTGAAGCTAATCAATGAAAACAGTATATATCTCTAGCTTCTCAAACGGATGCATGCTAAATGCTAGCAAATCCTGTGTTGTTACCATAGATAACTACTAGCAACCCATCAAAAAGGGCTAAAATGCTAATTATTAGCTTTCCTGTGTTGTTACCATAGATAACCACTAGCATCCTTCAAAGAGCTAATTTGCTAGTGGTCCAATTTGTTATTGTATAAATTATGTGTAAAGGGTCAGTATTGTGACAGAACATGTGTCTGTGGGTCTGAGAGGAATATAGGACAAAAGACAAATGTAATCATTAAGGCCACCCAGACCCAGCGTGTCGCTGGCTGCTGACCCCAATAGCTACAGCGGTAATCCAATGGGCACAGTGAGTTAGTGGGGAGGGAGTGCGTACAGCGGGCCTATATCTGGACCAATAGGCATTAGAATAGAGTTTACATTAGTAGGTCCAATCTGAGCCAATCTGAGCCGTTCCGTATTGCCTATGGGCCAACCCTGTCCAGTACCAGGCAGAACGTTCTGTGTTGCCTATGGGCCAGCCCTGTCCAGTACCAGGCAGAACGTTCCGTGTTGCCTATGGGGCCAGCCCTGTCCAGTACCAGGCAGAACGTTCTGTGTTGCCTATGGGGCCAGCCCTGTCCAGTACCAGGTAGAACGTTCCAGTATTTCACCTGGACAATGTTATTGATTGTTCTGTTGTGGTGCTTGTGCCATTGCTGAAGGTGGTCTTCATTTAAGGAGAGAACCTCCCCCTGTCAGAGGAGTCATAAAGCATGTGTTTTATAGTATCCTGCTCTGCCTCTGTCTGTACCAGGGTCGGCTCAAGGTGAAGTTAGCGATTAGCCTAGCGCCTCCCTCACTAACCAGCATTTTATCATTTTTCTTAGCATTAGCCGCTAACGTTAACTCACTATCTATGTACACACTGAGGCGGAGACCCATTATATTGATACAGGTTGTGTGTGTGTGTGTGTGTGTGTGTGTGTGTGGGTGTGTGGGTGTGTGTGTGTGTGTGTGTGTGTGTGTGTTATTTCTCTAGCGTATTCCCCTCACATGGACAACCATATCAGCCCTTCCAACTACCTGAGCCGGCCCCATACCCCCGCCACGCCTGGACGCTACTCCCCCGTCCCCAAGAGCATGCTAGGAGACGACGAGGTGACAAGGTAAACTGGGTGATGATATATATACACACACACACACACGACATTTGATCCCTTTTCTTTTACAAAGCGGTAGATGTTCAAACGTTTTGTTAATGTTTGTGTTGGTTTATGAGTGTACTGGACAAAGGGAGTGTGTTGCCATTATTAGTTGCTGCTGCTGAGATTCATCAAGTGAATGGGTCACTATCCTTCTCTTGACTCTGTGGCTCTTAGTTATGGTGCTGCATCTCCTCCCCTTAATCTGAGTTATGGTGCTGTATCTCCTCCCCTTAATCTGAGTTATGGTGCTGTATCTCCTCCCCTTAATCTGAGTTATGGTGCTGTATCTCCTCCCCTTAATCTGAGTTATGGTGCTGTATCTCCTCCCCTTAATCTGCATTATGGTGCTGTATCTCCTCCCCTTAATCTGAGTTATGGTGCTGTATCTCCTCCCCTTAATCTGCATTATGGTGCTGTATCTCCTCCCCTTAATCTGCGTTATGGTGCTGTATCTCCTCCCCTTAATCTGAGTTATGGTGCTGTATCTCCTCCCCTTAATCTGCGTTATGGTGCTGTATCTCCTCCCCTTAATCTGCGTTATGGTGCTGTATCTCCTCCCCTTAATCTGCGTTATGGTGCTGTATCTCCTCCCCTTAATCTGCGTTATGGTGCTGTATCTCCTCCCCTTGATCTGAGTTATGGTGCTGTATCTCCTCCCCTTAATCTGCATTATGGTGCTGTATCTCCTCCCCTTAATCTGAGTTATGGTGCTGTATCTCCTCCCCTTAATCTGAGTTATGGTGCTGTATCTCCTCCCCTTAATCTGAGTTATGGTGCTGTATCTACTCCCCTTAATCTGAGTTATGGTGCTGTATCTCCTCCCCTTAATCTGAGTTATGGTGCTGTGGAAGTGAGTCACGAGGATGCCGTGGCGGCATCCCTTTTTTTTTTTTTTTTTTCCCCACTCTGATGTTCTCTCCCTGCCCTCTCTTTCCTCTCTCTCTCTGCCTTCTCACTCTTTCTGCCCTCTTATTTGCTCTCTCTCTCTCTCTCTCTCTCTCTGCCTTCTCACTATTTCTGCCCTCTCTTTCTCTCTCTCTCTCTCTCTCTGCCTTCTCACTCTTTTGCCCTCTCTTTCCTCTCTCTCTCTGCCTTTCTCACTCTTTCTGCCCTCTCTCTCTCTCTCTCTCTGCCTTCTCACTCTGTCTGCCCTCTCTTTCCTCTCTCTCTCTCTGCCTTCTCACTCTTTCTGCCCTCTCTCTCTCTCTCTCTCTCTGCCTTCTCACTCTGTCTGCCCTCTCTTTCCTCTCTCTCTCTCTGCCTTCTCACTCTTTCTGCCCTCTCTTTCCTCTCTCTCTCTCTCTCTCTCTCTCTCTCTCTTTCTGCCTTCTCACTCTTTTTGCCCTCTCTTTCCTCTCTCTCTCTCTGCCTTCTCACTCTTTCTGCCCTCTCTCTCTCTCTCTCTCTCTCTCCTTCTCACTCTGTCTGCCCTCTCTTTCACTCTTTCTCTGCCTTCTCTCTTTCTGCCCTCTCTCTCTCTCTCTCTCTGCCTTCTCACTCTGTCTGCCCTCTCTTTCCTCTCTCTCTCTGCCTTCTCACTCTTTCTGCCCTCTCTTTCCTCTCTCTCTCTCTCTCTCTCTCTCTCTCTCTCTCTCTCTCTCTCTCTCTCTGCCTTCTCACTCTTTCTGCCCTCTCTTTCCTCTCTCTCTCTCTGCCTTCTCACTCTTTCTGCCCTCTCTTTCTCTCTCTCTCTCTCTCTCTCTCTCTCTCTCTCTCTGCCTTCTCACTCTTTCTGCCCTCTCTTTCCTCTCTCTCTCTCTGCCTTCTCACTCTTTCTGCCCTCTCTTTCCTCTCTCTCTCTCTGCCTTCTCACTCTTTCTGCCCTCTCTCTGTTGATGGAGCTGGCAGATGAAGTTATGGGCGATGAATGGTTTTGAAGCTAATGAGAGGCCAGCTGTGTAACCTGGGGAGATATGTCTGGGAGGTGAGACTGATGAAGAGAGGGAGAAAGATGGGGGAGAGAGAGAGAGAGAGAAAGATGGAAAGTGAAAAAGATGGAGAGAAAGATTGAGAGCATGGCTGAGCTCTGGTCACCTTGGGCAGCTCAGTCCTGCCACAGCCAGAGATATACAGTGCTGTCATCAGTGGGAACAGACTGCCTGACCACAGCAGGGAACACAACACCTCTGTCTCTCAGCCTTCAACCAACACATCCATTGGATCTTACAGACAGAGGCAGACACTAAATGGGATTAATAGATCCTTATTTTTTTCCGTTCTACACACACACACACACACATGCAGACAAACACAAACACACACTGAGGCGCGTTGCCAAATGTCTTGTCACTCTGCTTGGCTCCCTCTCCACGCTTTCTGTTGCTGTGAGCCATGAAATGAGACAGAAAGAGGCAGCAGGTTTGTTCTTAGTTGACATTGACAGGCTGTATGAAAGAGGGACAGAGGGAGATGGATAGCTAGGGACAGAGGGAGATGGATAGCTAGGGACAGAGGGAGATGGATAGCTAGGGACAGAGGGAGATGGATAGCTAGGGACAGAGGTAGGGACAGAGGTAGGGACAGAGGTAGGGACAGAGGTAGGGACAGAGGTAGGGACAGAGGTAGGGACAGAGGGAGATGGATAGCTAGGGACAGAGGGAGATGGATAGCTAGGGACAGAGGGAGATGGATAGCTAGGGACAGAGGGAGATGGATAGCTAGGGACAGAGGTAGGGACAGAGGGAGATGGATAGCTAGGGACAGAGGGAGATGGATAGCTAGGGACAGAGGGAGGAACAGAGAGAGATGGATAGCTAGGGACAGAGGGAGATGGATAGCTAGGGACAAAGGTAGGGACAGAGGGAGATGGATAGCTAGGGACAGAGGGAGATGGATAGCTAGGGACAGAGGGAGGGACAGAGAGAGATGGATAGCTAGGGACAGAGGGAGGGACAGAGAGAGATGGATAGCTAGGGACAGAGAGAGATGGATAGCTAGGGACAGAGGGAGGGACAGAGGGAGATGGATAGCTAGGGACAGAGAGAGATGGATAGCTAGGGACAGAGGGAGGGACAGAGAGAGATGGTTAGCTAGGGACAGAGAGAGGGACAGAGGGAGATGTACTCCAGACAGCAGTGTAAATGGATCCCTTGGAGGTCTCCTCTCTCAGCTAAACGTATAAACTGGCGATGTGACAGTTACTAACTTCTTTTACCTATGGAGTTCACACAAGCTCTGTCTTTTGTTGGTGCACGTTTTGGCTTTTGTATGAGTCTGTGTGTGCGTGTTTGTATGTGGGGCATTTCCACGGTAACAGAATGACACTGATCCTCATGTTTTTTACTTTAAAATGTATGTCAAACAAAAACCAACGATTGCAAAGTTAAACAAACCACACACCTCTATGAACAAGGACAACTTGTAACAATTTACACTGAACATTTTTACAAAAACACCATAAGAACAGTGCAGATTCAAAGTAGAAGGACTGTTTGTGAACTGTTTGTGAACTGTTTGTGAACTGTTTGTGAACTGTTTGCGAACTGTTTGTGTCGTCATTCTGCTGCCAAACTTTATCTGCACTGTCCCATGTTTTCCATCAGCTCCACTTCATGAATGAAGAACTAGGCTTCTTTTCATTTCAAACGTTTCGATTCACTAGTCAGAAAAGTCTGTACAGCCTTCTCCCGCGAGAACAAACGACACGACTCTTCTAGAGATCTATTGATGGGACAGGCGCCTGTCAATCACAAAGCCAGTGACGTGAAACACTGCTGGTTTGTCAGTCTGCTGTCGGTCCCGCCTACCTGTGTTATTTTTATGAACTGTGGTTGGCTGCTGCCAAATGTACTTTCACAGAGGGAGAGCATGGTGTTTATTCATCCTCTCATCTCCCAGGTAATGTAAGAGGTTAACAAATGACTTGAAATCCACTTCATTATTGTTTTGTGGCACATGCATCTATTGTTCTTTTGTGTGTTTGTTAACCCAAGAGCCACGAAGTCGGGGCGCACAGGCTATCTAATGTTCTTTTGTGTGTTTGTTAACCCAAGAGCCACGAAGTCGGGCGCACAGGCTATCAGGCTATCTAATGTTCTTTTGTGTGTTTGTTAACCCAAGAGCCACGAAGTCGGGCGCACAGGCTATCTAATGTTCTTTTGTGTGTTTGTTAACCCAAGAGCCACGAAGTCGGGCGCACAGGCTATCTAATGTTCTTTTGTGTGTTTGTTAACCCAAGAGCCAGCTCGTGTTAATGTTCTTTTGTTGTTTGTTAACCCAAGAGCCCAACAGGCTATCTAATGTTCTTTTGTGTGTTTGTTAACCCAAGAGCCAAATCGGGGCGGCTACAATGTTCTTTTGGTGTTTGTAAACCCAAGAGCCACGAAGTCAGGCTTCTAATGTTCTTTTGTGTTTTGTTAACCCAAGAGCCACGAAGTCGGGGCGCACAGGCTATCTAATGTTCTTTTGTGTGTTTGTTAACCCAAGAGCCACGAAATCGCACAGGCTATCTAATGTTCTTTTGTGTGTTTGTTAGCCCAAGAGCCACGAAGTCTTTAATGTTCTTTTGTGTGTTTGTTAACCCAAGAGCCACCCAAGGCTATCTAATGTTCTTTTGTGTGTTTGTTAACCCAAGAGCCACGAAGTCGGGCGCACAGGCTATCTAATGTTCTTTTGTGTGTTTGTTAACCCAAGAGCCACGAAGTCGGGCTAATGTTCTTTTGGCTGTTCTAATGTTCTTTTGTGTGTTTGTTTGTTAACCCAAGAGCCACGAAGTCGGGGCGCACAGGCTATCTAATGTTCTTTTGTGTGTTTGTTAACCCAAGAGCCACGAAGTCGGGGCGCACAGGCTATCTAATGTTCTTTTGTGTGTTTGTTTGTGCAAGAGCCACGAAGTCGGGCGCACAGGCTATCTAATGTTCTTTTGTGTGTTTGTTAACTAAGAGCCACGATGTTCTTATCTAATGTTCTTTTTGTGTTTGTTAACCCAAGAGCCACGAAGTCTTTTGGTTTGTTACAGGCTAATGTTCTTTGTGTGTTTTTAACCCAAGAGCCACGAAGTCGGGCGCACAGGCTATCTAATGTTCTTTTGTGTGTTTGTTAACCCAAGAGCCACGATCTAATGTTCTTTTGTGTGTTTGTTAACCCAAGAGCCACAGCACAGGCTATCTAATGTTCTTTTGTGTGTTTGTTAACCCAAGAGCCACGAAGTCGGGGCGCACAGGCTATCTAATGTTCTTTTGTGTGTTTGTTAACCCAAGAGCCACGAAGTCGGGGCGCACAGGCTATCTAATGTTCTTTTGTGTGTTTGTTAACCCAAGAGCCACGAAGTCGGGGCGCACAGGCTATCTAATGTTCTTTTGTGTGTTTGTTAACCCAAGAGCCACGAAGTCGGGGCGCACAGGCTATCTAATGTTCTTTTGTGTGTTTGTTAACCCAAGAGCCACGAAGTCGGGCGCACAGGCTATCTAATGTTCTTTTGTGTGTTTGTTAACCCAAGAGCCACGAAGTTGTTTGTGTGTTTGTTAACCCAAGACCCAAGGCCACTAATGTTCTTTTGTGTTTGTTAACCCAAGAGGGCGCACAGCTTCTTTTGTGTGTTTGTTAACCCAAGAGCCATCTAATGTTCTTTTTTTGTGTTTGTTAGCCCAAGAGCCACGTTTGGCGCACAGGCTATCTAATGTTCTTTTGTGTGTTTGTTAACCCAAGAGCCACGAAGTCGGGCGCACAGGCTATCTAATGTTCTTTTGTGTGTTTGTTAACCCAAGAGCCACGAAGTCGGGGCGCACAGGCTATCTAATGTTCTTTTGTGTGTTTGTTAACCCAAGAGCCACGAAGTCGGGCGCACAGGCTATCTAATGTTCTTTTGTGTGTTTGTTAACCCAAGAGCCACGAAGAGCACAGGCTATCTAATGTTCTTTTGTGTGTTTGTTAACCCAAGAGCCACTTATCTAATGTTCTTTTGTGTGTTTGTTAACCCAAGAGCCACGAAGTGGGGCGCACAGGCTATCTAATGTTCTTTTGTGTGTTTGTTAACCCAAGAGCCACGAAGTCGGGGCGCACAGGCTATCTAATGTTCTTTTGTGTGTTTGTTAACCCAAGAGCCACGAAGTCGGGGCGCACAGGCTATCTAATGTTCTTTTGTGTGTTTGTTAACCCAAGAGCCACGAAGTCGGGCGCACAGGCTATCTAATGTTCTTTTGTGTGTTTGTTAACCCAAGAGCCACGAAGTCGGGCGCACAGGCTATCTAATGTTCTTTTGTGTGTTTGTTAACCCAAGAGCCACGAAGTCGGGCGCACAGGCTATCTAATGTTCTTTTGTGTGTTTGTTAACTACAGGCTATCTAATGTTCTTTTGTGTGTTTGTTAACCCAAGAGCCACGGTCGGGCGCACAGGCTATCTAATGTTCTTTTGTGTGTTTGTTAACCCAAGAGCCACGCGTCGGGCGCACAGGCTATCTAATGTTCTTTTGTGTGTTTGTTAACCCAAGAGCCACGAAGTCGGGCGCACAGGCTATCTAATGTTCTTTTGTGTGTTTGTTAACCCAAGAGCCACGAAGTCGGGCGCACAGGCTATCTAATGTTCTTTTGTGTGTTTGTTAACCCAAGAGCCACGAAGTCGGGCGCACAGGCTATCTAATGTTCTTTTGTGTGTTTGTTAACCCAAGAGCCACGAAGTCGGGCGCACAGGCTATCTAATGTTCTTTTGTGTGTTTGTTAACCCAAGAGCCACGAAGGGGGCTAGGCTATCTAATGTTCTTTTGTGTGTTTGTTAACCCAAGAGCCACGAAGTCGGGCGCACAGGCTATCTAATGTTCTTTTGTGTGTTTGTTAACCCAAGAGCCACTCGGGCGCACAGGCTATCTAATGTTCTTTTGTGTGTTTGTTAACCCAAGAGCCACGGTCGGGCGCACAGGCTATCTAATGTTCTTTTGTGTGTTTGTTAACCCAAGAGCCACGAAGTCGGGCGCACAGGCTATCTAATGTTCTTTTTTGTGTGTTTGTTAACCCAAGAGCTATCTAATGTTCTTTTGTGTGTTTGTTAACCCAAGAGCCACGAAGTCGGGGCGCACAGGCTATCTAATGTTCTTTTGTGTGTTTGTTAACCCAAGAGCCACGAAGTCGGGGCGCACAGGCTATCTAATGTTCTTTTGTGTGTTTGTTAACCCAAGAGCTATCTAATGTTCTTTTGTGTGTTTGTTAAGAGCCACGAAGTCGGGCGCACAGGCTATCTAATGTTCTTTTGTGTGTTTGTTAACCCAAGAGCCACGAAGTCGGGCGCACAGGCTATCTAATGTTCTTTTGTGTGTTTGTTAACCCAAGAGCCACGAAGTCGGGGCGCACAGGCTATCTAATGTTCTTTTGTGTGTTTGTTAACCCAAGAGCCACGAAGGGGCTATCTAATGTTCTTTTGTGTGTTTGTTAACCCAAGAGCCACGAAGAGGGCGCACAGGCTATCTAATGTTCTTTTGTGTGTTTGTTAACCCAAGAGCCACGAAGTCGGGGCGCACTATCTAATGTTCTTTTGTGTGTTTGTTAGCCCAAGAGCCACGAAGTCGGGGCGCACAGGCTATCTAATGTTCTTTGATTGATGACCAAACAGCTCGTGTTGACTAGTTTATAAAAGGTGCCCAGCTGACTGGATAAAGTACATCTCCCTTTGCCATTCAGAAATCATACAACGCAGTTACAGTCGGAAGTTTACATACACCTTAGCCAAATACATTTCAACTCAGTTTTCCACAATTCCTGACATTTAATCCCAGTAAAAATTCCCTGTCTTAAGTCAGTTATGGTCACCACTTTATTTTAAGAATGTGAAATGTCAGAATAATAGTAGAGAGAGTGATTTATTTCAGCTTTTATTTCTTTCATCACATTCCCAGTGGGTCAGAAGTTTACATACACTCAATTAGTATTTGGTAGCATTGCCTTTAAATTGTTTAACTTGGGTCAAACGTTTCGGGTAGCCTTCCACAAGCTTCCCACAATAAGTTGGGTGAATTTTGGACCATTCCTCCTGACAGAGCTGGTGTAACTGAGTCAGGTTAGTCGGCCTCCTTGCTCGCACACACCTTTTCAGTTCTGGCCACAAATGTTATATAGGATTGAGGGCAGGGCTTTGTGATGGCAATAGAGCTTGTTCTGCAATTGTTCTACTCGGGGGGCCAGCCTTGATCTCCATGGCTGGCTACTTGTTCTGTTTGGCTGGCTACTTGCTCTGTTTGGCTGGCTACTTGCTCTGTTTGGCTGGCTACTTGTTCTGTTTGGCTGGCTACTTGTTCTGTTTGGCTGGCTACTTGTTCTGTTTGGCTGGCTACTTGTTCTGTTTGGCTGGCTACTTGTTCTGTTTGGCTGGCTACTTGCTCTGTTTGGCCGGCTACTTGCTCTGTTTGGCCGGCTACTTGCTCTGTTTGGCCGGCTACTTGCTCTGTTTGGCCGGCTACTTGTTCTGTTTGGCTGGTTCTGTTTGGCTGGCTACTTGTTCTGTTTGGCTGGCTACTTGTTCTGTTTGGCTGGCTACTTGTTCTGTTTGGCTGGCTACTTGCTCTGTTTGGCTGGCTACTTGCTCTGTTTGGCCGGCTACTTGCTCTGTTTGGCTGGCTACTTGTTCTGTTTGGCTGGTTCTGTTTGGCTGGCTACTTGTTCTGTTTGGCTGGCTACTTGTTCTGTTTGGCTGGCTACTTGTTCTGTTTGGCTGGATACTTGCTCTGTTTGGTTGGCTACTTGTTATGTTTGGCTGGCTACTTGTTCTGTTTGGCTGGCTACTTGCTCTGTTTGGCTGGCTACTTGTTCTGTTTGGCTGGTTCTGTTTGGCTGGTTCTGTTTGGCTGGTTCCGTTTGGCTGGCTACTTGTTCCGTTTGGCTGGCTACTTGCTCTGTTTGGCTGGCTACTTGCTCTGTTTGGCTGGCTACTTGCTCCGTTTGGCTGGCTACGTGCTCTGTTCGGCTGGCTACTTGCTCTGTTTGGCTGGCTACTTGCTCTGTTTGGCTGGCTACTTGCTCTGTTTGGCTGGCTACTTGCTCTTTTTGGCTGGCTACTTGCTCTTTTTGGCTGGCTACTTGCTCTGTTTGGCTGGCTACTTGCTCTGTTTGGCTGGCTACTTGCTCTGTTTGGCTGGCTACTTGTTCTGTTTGGCTGGCTACTTGCTCTGTTTGGCTGGCTACTTGTTCTGTTTGGCTGGCTACTTGTTCTGTTTGGCTGGCTACTTGTTCTGTTTGGCTGGCTACTTGTTCTGTTTGGCTGGCTACTTGGCTGGCTACTTGTTCTGTTTGGCTGGCTACTTGTTCTGTTTTTAAACTGTTTGGCTGGCTACTCCATGTACTTATGGAAACCACTGCACTGTTCTTCAAGTTTCAAAAAATATATATTTAGTAAACATTTTTGGGTGAGAGACAGTGAGTGACTCGGGCAGCGGGCAGATGGCGAGCAGTGCCACGACGGGGTGATAGAGTTGTATGGTTATACAGCGATGTAGCCGCCTCAATTCTACCATATTTAATCCACTTTATTGGAGGGATTTAAGGCCGGTACTCAGCGGAACTGCATCACCCAACAGACGTCACAACAGTTACCAAAACCCGCGTCACACCGCCATCCGCACCCTGCGTGTACACCAGGACTGGACCAATAGCTGAATTTCATTTTGAATAAATCTGATAAGCTTTCAGATCCTTCCCTCACACCATCCAGTCTAATGCTCATGTTCATTCTCTCATTGTGTAGAGAGAGGCTCCATCTTGCAGGGAAGCTGGCATGCCATTCTCCCCGGGATTATGTTGTCCCTGTGTTATATAATCTTATTGATATTGAATACCATCTATCTAATGATAATATCAGAGTTTTTAAATGATATTCTAGTGTTGAGATGTCAGTGTCGTAATATAGAGGAAGGCGGACTGGGGTAGTGGCAGTAAAGGTGCTGAACATAATGACTGTGTGGCAGTGCCCTCTGCTGGCCGCTCCATGCCAATGCTACCTTTCTGAACAAATAGACCAAACAGAAATGTGTAATGTCCATGATCACCACTAGAGAGAACGCTACTTCCAATGATAGGACTGGAGGAACTAAACTTCACCTTTTTGGTTCTGTGTGTGTTTCAGGAAGCCTTCGGCTGGGCTTTAACTGTGTCTGAGTGTGTAACAGGGTGTACTGTAGCTGTGTGGGTGTGTGGGTGGGTGGGTGTATATGTATGTATATATATAGTGTGTGTGTTTAATGTGTATAATAGTGTGTATATATATATATATATATATGTGTGTGTGTGTGTGTGTGTGTGTATATATAATAGTGTATACATAATGTGTGTGGTTGTAATAGTGTGTACATAATATGTGTGTGTGTGTGTGTGTTCCAGGGAGCCCAGGAAGGTGGTGTTGCACCGTGGTTCTACAGGCCTGGGTTTTAACATCGTAGGAGGAGAGGATGGAGAGGGAATCTTTATCTCCTTCATCCTGGCTGGTGGACCTGCTG
The DNA here is from genome assembly GCF_018296145.1 of Oncorhynchus tshawytscha. Classification (NCBI taxonomy): domain Eukaryota; kingdom Metazoa; phylum Chordata; class Actinopteri; order Salmoniformes; family Salmonidae; genus Oncorhynchus; species Oncorhynchus tshawytscha. The sequence goes on from NC_056433.1 coordinate 82,263,219, forward strand.
ACCTCTGTGGAGAGCTTCGCAAAGGAGACCGCATCATCTCAGTAAGAACCTACACACACACCTACACACACCTACACACACACCTACACACACACACACACACACACACACACACACACACACACCTACACACACACCTATACACACACAGACACACACACACACACACACACACACAGAGAAACTGTGAGTTTTATTGACGAGGTTAGATTGATTAGATCTCCGTTGACATGCCTTGGGTCTCTCTGTTCATTTGCTGATCATGGGTCAAACTCCTGTGTGATTCTGTGTTGACCTTACCGTGTGTGTGCAGGTGAACGGGGTCGACCTGCGCAGTGCAACCCATGAGCAGGCTGCAGCAGCTCTGAAGAATGCTGGACAGACTGTGACCATCACAGGCCAGTACAGGCCAGAGGGTGAGACATGATAACACTATAGTACAGGCCAGAGGGTGAGACATGATAACACTATAGTACAGGCCAGAGGGTGAGACATGATAACACTATAGAACAGGCCAGAGGGTGAGACATGATAACACTATAGTACAGGCCAGAGGGTGAGACATGATAACACTATAGAACAGGCCAGAGGGTGAGACATGATAACACTATAGTACAGGCCAGAGGGTGAGACATGATAACACTATAGAACAGGCCAGAGGGTGAGACATGATAACACTATAGTACAGGCCAGAGGGTGAGACATGATAACACTATAGAACAGGCCAGAGGGTGAGACATGATAACACTATAGAACAGGCCAGAGGGTGAGACATGATAACACTATAGAACAGGCCAGAGGGTGAGACATGATAACACTATAGAACAGGCCAGAGGGTGAGACATGATAACACTATAGTACAGGCCAGAGGGTGAGACATGATAACACTATAGTACAGGCCAGTACAGGCCAGAGGGTGAGACATGATAACACTATAGAACAGGCCAGAGGGTGAGACATGATAACACTATAGTACAGGCCAGAGGGTGAGACATGATAACACTATAGAACAGACCAGAGGGTGAGACATGATAACACTATAGAACAGACCAGAGGGTGAGACATGATAACACTATAGAACAGGCCAGAGGGTGAGACATGATAACACTATAGAACAGGCCAGAGGGTGAGACATGATAACACTATAGAACAGGCCAGAGGGTGAGACATGATATCACTATAGAACACGCCAGTACAGGCCAGAGGGTGAGACATGATAACACTATAGAACAGGCCAGAGGGTGAGACATGATATCACTATAGAACAGGCCAGTACAGGCCAGAGGGTGAGACATGATAACACTATAGAACAGGCCAGTACAGGCCAGAGAGTGAGACATGATAACACTATAGAACAGGCCAGAGGGTGAGACATGATATCACTATAGTACAGGCCAGAGGGTGAGACATGATAACACTATAGAACAGGCCAGAGGGTGAGACATGATAACACTATAGTACAGGCCAGAGGGTGAGACATGATAACACTATAGAACAGGCCAGAGGGTGAGACATGATAACACTATAGTACAGGCCAGAGGGTGAGACATGATAACACTATAGAACAGGCCAGAGGGTGAGACATGATAACACTATAGTACAGGCCAGAGGGTGAGACATGATAACACTATAGAACAGGCCAGAGGGTGAGACATGATAACACTATAGAACAGGCAGTACAGGCCAGAGGGTGAGACATGATAACACTATAGAACAGGCCAGAGGGTGAGACATGATAACACTATAGTACAGGCCAGAGGGTGAGACATGATAACACTATAGAACAGGCCAGAGGGTGATAACACTATAGAGACATGATAACACTATAGTACAGGTCAGTACAGGCCAGAGGGTGAGACATGATAACACTATAGTACAGGCCAGAGGGTGAGACATGATAACACTATAGAACAGACCAGAGGGTGAGACATGATAACACTATAGAACAGACCAGAGGGTGAGACATGATATCACTATAGTACAGGCCAGAGGGTGAGACATGATAACACTATAGAACAGGCCAGAGGGTGAGACATGATAACACTATAGTACAGGCCAGTGAGACATGATAACAGGCCAGAGGGTGAGACATGATAACACTATAGTACAGGCCAGAGGGTGAGACATGATAACACTATAGTACAGGCCAGAGGGTGAGACATGATAACACTATAGTACAGGCCAGAGGGTGAGACATGATAACACTATAGTACAGGCCAGAGGGTGAGACATGATAACACTATAGAACAGGCCAGAGGGTGAGACATGATAACACTATAGTACAGGCCAGAGGGTGAGACATGATAACACTATAGTACAGGCCAGAGGGTGAGACATGATAACACTATAGTACAGGCCAGAGGGTGAGACATGATAACACTATAGTACAGGCCAGAGGGTGAGACATGATAACACTATAGAACAGGCCAGAGGGTGAGACATGATAACACTATAGTACAGGCCAGTACAGGCCAGAGGGTGAGACATGATAACACTATAGAACAGGCCAGAGGGTGAGACATGATAACACTATAGTACAGGCCAGAGGGTGAGACATGATAACACTATAGAACAGGCCAGAGGGTGAGACATGATAACACTATAGAACAGGCCAGAGGGTGAGACATGATAACACTATAGAACAGGCCAGAGGGTGAGACATGATAACACTATAGAACAGGCCAGAGGGTGAGACATGATAACACTATAGAACAGGCCAGAGGGTGAGACATGATAACACTATAGAACAGGCCAGAGGGTGAGACATGATAACACTATAGTACAGGCCAGAGGGTGAGACATGATAACACTATAGAACAGGCCAGAGGGTGAGACATGATAACACTATAGAACAGGCCAGAGGGTGAGACATGATAACACTATAGGCCAGAGGGTGAGACAGGCCAGAGGGTGAGACAGTACAGGCCAGAGGGTGAGACATGATAACACTATAGAACAGGCCAGAGGGTGAGACATGATAACACTATAGAACAGACCAGAGGGTGAGACATGATATCACTATAGAACAGGCCAGAGGGTGAGACATGATAACACTATAGTACAGGCCAGTACAGGCCAGAGGGTGAGACATGATAACACTATAGTACAGGCCAGAGGGTGAGACATGATAACACTATAGAACAGGCCAGAGGGTGAGACATGATAACACTATAGAACAGGCCAGAGGGTGAGACATGATAACACTATAGAACAGGCCAGAGGGTGAGACATGATAACACTATAGAACAGGCCAGAGGGTGAGACATGATAACACTATAGAACAGGCCAGAGGGTGAGACATGATAACACTATAGAACAGGCCAGAGGGTGAGACATGATAACACTATAGAACAGGCCAGAGGGTGAGACATGATAACACTATAGAACAGGCCAGAGGGTGAGACATGATAACACTAGTGACAGGCCAGAGGGTGAGACATGATAACACTATAGAACAGGCCAGAGGGTGAGACATGATAACACTATAGAACAGGCCAGTACAGGCCAGATGGTGAGACATGATAACACTATAGAACAGGCCAGAGGGTGAGACATGATAACACTATAGAACAGACCAGAGGGTGAGACATGATAACACTATAGAACAGGCCAGAGGGTGAGACGTGATAACACTATAGAACAGACCAGAGGGTGAGACATGATAACACTATAGAACAGGCCAGAGGGTGAGACATGATAACACTATAGAACAGGCCAGAGGGTGAGACATGATAACACTATAGAACAGGCCAGAGGGTGAGACATGATAACACTATAGTACAGGCCAGAGGGTGAGACATGATAACACTATAGAACAGGCCAGAGGGTGAGACATGATAACACTATAGTACAGGCCAGAGGGTGAGACATGATAACACTATAGAACAGGCCAGAGGGTGAGACATGATAACACTATAGTACAGGCCAGAGGGTGAGACATGATAACACTATAGAACAGGCCAGAGGGTGAGACATGATAACACTATAGTACAGGCCAGAGGGTGAGACAGATAACACTATAGAACAGGCCAGAGGGTGAGACATGATAACACTATAGAACAGGCCAGAGGGTGAGACATGATAACACTATAGTACAGGCCAGAGGGTGAGACATGATAACACTATAGAACAGGCCAGAGGGTGAGACATGATAACACTATAGTACAGGCCAGAGGGTGAGACATGATACACTATAGAACAGGCCAGAGGGTGAGACATGATAACACTATAGTACAGGCCAGAGGGTGAGACATGATAACACTATAGAACAGGCCAGAGGGTGAGACATGATAACACTATAGAACAGACCAGAGGGTGAGACATGATAACACTATAGAACAGGCCAGAGGGTGAGACATGATAACACTATAGAACAGGCCAGAGGGTGAGACATGATAACACTATAGAACAGGCCAGAGGGTGAGACATGATAACACTATAGAACAGGCCAGAGGGTGAGACATGATAACACTATAGAACAGGCCAGAGGGTGAGACATGATAACACTATAGTACAGGCCAGAGGGTGAGACATGATAACACTATAGTACAGGCCAGAGGGTGAGACATGATAACACTATAGAACAGACCAGAGGGTGAGACATGATAACACTATAGAACAGGCCAGTACAGGCCAGATGGTGAGACATGATAACACCATAGAACAGGCCAGAGGGTGAGACATGATAACACTATAGAACAGACCAGAGGGTGAGACATGATAACACTATAGAACAGGCCAGAGGGTGAGACATGATAACACTATAGAACAGGCCAGAGGGTGAGACATGATAACCAGAGGGTGAGACATGATAACACTATAGACATGATAACCAGTACAGGCCAGAGGGTGAGACATGATAACACTATAGTACAGGCCAGAGGGTGAGACATGATAACACTATAGAAGGCAGGCCAGAGGCCAGAGGGTGAGACATGATAACACTATAGTACAGGCCAGAGGGTGAGACATGATAACACTATAGAACAGGCCAGAGGGTGAGACATGATAACACTATAGAACAGGATAACACTATAGAACAGGCCAGAGGGTGAGACATGATAACACTATAGAACAGGCCAGAGGGTGAGACATGATAACACTATAGAACAGGCCAGAGGGTGAGACATGATAACACTATAGTACAGGCCAGAGGGTGAGACATGATAACACTATAGAACAGGCCAGAGGGTGAGACATGATAACACTATAGTACAGGAGGGTGAGACATGATAGTACAGGCCAGAGGGTGAGACATGATAACACTATAGAACAGGCCAGAGGGTGAGACATGATAACACTATAGAACAGACCAGAGGGTGAGACATGATAACACTATAGAACAGGCCAGAGGGTGAGACATGATAACACTATAGAACAGGCCAGAGGGTGAGACATGATAACACTATAGAACAGGCCAGAGGGTGAGACATGATAACACTATAGTACAGGCCAGAGGGTGAGACATGATAACACTATAGAACAGGCCAGAGGGTGAGACATGATAACACTATAGTACAGGCCAGAGGGTGAGACATGATAACACTATAGAACAGGCCAGAGGGTGAGACATGATAACACTATAGAACAGGCCAGAGGGTGAGACATGATAACACTATAGAACAGGCCAGAGGGTGAGACATGATAACACTATAGTACAGGCCAGAGGGTGAGACATGATAACACTATAGAACAGGCCAGAGGGTGAGACATGATAACACTATAGTACAGGCCAGAGGGTGAGACATGATAACAGGGCCAGAGGGTGAGACATGATAACACTAGTACAGGCCAGAGGGTGAGACACAGGGCCAGAGGGTGAGACATGATAACACTATAGTACAGGCCAGAGGGTGAGACATGATAACACTATAGAACAGGCCAGAGGGTGAGACATGATAACACTATAGTACAGGTCAGGACAGGCCAGAGGGTGAGACATGATAACACTATAGTACAGGCCAGAGGGTGAGACATGATAACACTATAGAACAGACCAGAGGGTGAGACATGATAACACTATAGAACAGACCAGAGGGTGAGACATGATAACACTATAGAACAGGCCAGAGGGTGAGACATGATAACACTATAGAACAGGCCAGAGGGTGAGACATGATAACACTATAGAACAGGCCAGAGGGTGAGACATGATAACACTATAGTACAGGCCAGTACAGGCCAGAGGGTGAGACATGATAACACTATAGAACAGGCCAGAGGGTGAGACATGATAACACTATAGAACAGGCCAGTACAGGCCAGAGGGTGAGACATGATAACACTATAGAACAGGCCAGAGGGTGAGACATGATAACACTATAGTACAGGCCAGAGGGTGAGACATGATAACACTATAGAACAGGCCAGAGGGTGAGACATGATAACACTATAGTACAGGCCAGAGGGTGAGACATGATAACACTATAGAACAGGCCAGAGGGTGAGACATGATAACACTATAGTACAGGCCAGAGGGTGAGACATGATAACACTATAGAACAGGCCAGAGGGTGAGACATGATAACACTATAGTACAGGCCAGAGGGTGAGACATGATAACACTATAGAACAGGCCAAAGGGTGAGACATGATAACACTATAGTACAGGCCAGAGGGTGAGACATGATAACACTATAGAACAGGCCAGAGGGTGAGACATGATAACACTATAGTACAGGTCAGTACAGGCCAGAGGGTGAGACATGATAACACTATAGAACAGGCCAGAGGGTGAGACATGATAACACTATAGTACAGGCCAGAGGGTGAGACATGATAACACTATAGAACAGGCCAGAGGGTGAGACATGATAACACTATAGAACAGGCCAGAGGGTGAGACATGATAACACTATAGAACAGGCCAGAGAGGGTGAGACATGATAACACTATAGAACAGGCCAGAGGGTGAGACATGATAACACTATAGAACAGGCCAGAGGGTGAGACATGATAACACTATAGTACAGGCCAGAGGGTACAGGCCAGAGGAGGGTGAGACATGATAACACTATAGAACAGGCCAGAGGGTGAGACATGATAACACTATAGAACAGGCCAGAGGGTGCCAGTACAGGCCAGAGGGTGAGACATGATAACACTATAGAACAGGCCAGAGGGTGAGACATGATAACACTAGGCCAGAGGGTGAGACATGATAACACTATAGAACAGGCCAGAGGGTGAGACATGATATCACTATAGTACAGGCCAGAGGGTGAGACATGATAACACTATAGAACAGGCCAGAGGGTGAGACATGATAACACTATAGAACAGGCCAGAGGGTGAGACATGATAACACTATAGAACAGGCCAGAGGGTGAGACATGATAACACTATAGTACAGGCCAGAGGGTGAGACATGATAACACTATAGAACAGGCCAGAGGGTGAGACATGATAACACTATAGTACAGGCCAGAGGGTGAGACATGATAACACTATAGAAGGCCAGAGGGTGAGACATGATAACACTATAGAACAGGCCAGAGGGTGAGACATGATAACACTATAGAACAGGCCAGAGGGTGAGACATGATAACACTATAGAACAGGCCAGTACAGGCCAGAGGGTGAGACATGATAACACTATAGAACAGGCCAGAGGGTGAGACATGATATCACTATAGAACAGGCCAGAGGGTGAGACATGATAACACTATAGAACAGACATGATAACACTATAGTACAGGCCAGAGGGTGAGACATGCCAGTACAGGCCAGAGGGTGAGACATGATAACACTATAGAACAGGCCAGAGGGTGAGACATGATAACACTATAGAACAGGCCAGAGGGTGAGACATGATAACACTATAGAACAGGCCAGAGGTGAGACATGATAACACTATAGAACAGGCCAGAGGGTGAGACATGATAACACTATAGAACAGGCCAGAGGGTGAGACATGATAACAGGCCAGAGGGTGAGACATGATAACACTATAGAACAGGCCAGAGGGTGAGACATGATAACACTATAGAACAGGCCAGTAGGCCAGAGAGACATGATAACACTATAGAACAGGCCAGAGGGTGAGACATGATAACACTATAGAACAGGCCAGAGGGTGAGACATGATAACACTATAGAACAGGCCAGTACAGGCCAGAGGGTGAGACATGATAACACTATAGAACAGACCAGAGGGTGAGACATGATAACACTATAGAACAGACCAGAGGGTGAGACATGATATCACTATAGTACAGGCCAGAGGGTGAGACATGATAACACTATAGAACAGACCAGAGGGTGAGACATGATAACACTATAGAACAGGCCAGATGGTGAGACATGATAACACTATAGAACAGGCCAGAGGGTGAGACATGATATCACTATAGTACAGGCCAGAGGGTGAGACATGATAACACTATAGAACAGGCCAGGCCAGAGGTGAGACATGATAACACTATAGAACAGGCCAGAGGGTGAGACATGATAACACTATAGAACAGGCCAGAGGGTGAGACATGATAACACTATAGTACAGGCCAGAGGGTGAGACATGATAACACTATAGAACAGGCCAGAGGGTGAGACATGATAACACTATAGAACAGGCCAGAGGGTGAGACATGATAACACTATAGTACAGGCCAGAGGGTGAGACATGATAACACTATAGAACAGACCAGACATGATAACACTATAGAACAGGCCAGAGGGTGAGACATGATAACACACTATAGTACAGGCCAGAGGGTGAGACATGATAACACTATAGAACAGACCAGACATGATAACACTATAGAACAGACCAGAGGGTGAGACATGATAACACTATAGTACAGGCCAGAGGGTGAGACATGATAACACTATAGAACAGGCCAGAGGGTGAGACATGATAACACTATAGTACAGGCCAGAGGGTGAGACATGATAACACTATAGTACAGGCCAGAGGGTGAGACATGATAACACTATAGTACAGGCCAGAGGGTGAGACATGATACAGGCCAGAGGGTGAGACATGATAACACTATAGTACAGGCCAGAGGGTGAGACATGATAACACTATAGTACAGGCCAGAGGGTGAGACATGATAACACTATAGTACAGGCCAGACAGGCCAGAGGGTGAGACATGATAACACTATAGTACAGGCCAGAGGGTGAGACATGATAACACTATAGAACAGACCAGAGGGTGAGACATGATAACACTATAGAACAGGCCAGAGGGTGAGACATGATAACACTATAGAACAGGCCAGAGGGTGAGACATGATATCACTATAGTACAGGCCAGTACAGGCCAGAGGGTGAGACATGATAACACTATAGAACAGGCCAGAGGGTGAGACATGATATCACTATAGAACAGGCCAGTACAGGCCAGAGGGTGAGACATGATAACACTATAGAACAGGCCAGAGGGTGACAGGCCAGAGGGTGAGACATGATAACACTATAGAACAGGCCAGAGGGTGAGACATGATAACACTATAGTACAGGCCAGAGGGTGAGACATGATAACACTATAGAACAGGCCAGAGGGTGAGACATGATAACACTATAGACAGGCCAGAGGGTGAGACATGATAACACTATAGAACAGGCCAGAGGGTGAGACATGATAACACTATAGTACAGGCCAGAGGGTGAGACATGATAACACTATAGAACAGGCCAGAGGGTGAGACATGATAACACTATAGTACAGGCCAGAGGGTGAGACATGATAACACTATAGAACAGGCCAGAGGGTGAGACATGATAACACTATAGACAGGCCAGAGGGTACAGGCCAGAGGGTGAGACATGATAACACTATAGAACAGGCCAGAGGGTGAGACATGATAACACTATAGTACAGGCCAGAGGGTGAGACATGATAACACTATAGAACAGGCCAGAGGGTGAGACATGATAACACTATAGTACAGGTCAGTACAGGCCAGAGGGTGAGACATGATAACACTATAGAACAGGCCAGAGGGTGAGACATGATAACACTATAGAACAGGCCAGAGGGTGAGACATGATAACACTATAGAACAGGCCAGAGGGTGAGACATGATAACACTATAGTACAGGCCAGTACAGGCCAGAGGGTGAGACATGATAACACTATAGAACAGGCCAGAGGGTGAGACATGATATCACTATAGAACAGGCCAGTACAGGCCAGAGGGTGAGACATGATAACACTATAGAACAGGCCAGTACAGGCCAGAGGGTGAGACATGATAACACTATAGAACAGGCCAGAGGGTGAGACATGATAACACTATAGTACAGGCCAGAGGGTGAGACATGATAACACTATAGAACAGGCCAGAGGGTGAGACATGATAACACTATAGTACAGGCCAGAGGGTGAGACATGATAACACTATAGAACAGGCCAGAGGGTGAGACATGATAACACTATAGTACAGGCCAGAGGGTGAGACATGATAACACTATAGAACAGGCCAGAGGGTGAGACATGATAACACTATAGTACAGGCCAGAGGGTGAGACATGATAACACTATAGAACAGGCCAATACAGGCCAGAGGGTGAGACATGATAACACTATAGAACAGGCCAGAGGGTGAGACATGATAACACTATAGAACAGGCCAGTACAGGCCAGAGGGTGAGACATGATAACACTATAGAACAGGCCAGAGGGTGAGACATGATATCACTATAGAACAGGCCAGAGGGTGAGACATGATAACACTATAGAACAGGCCAGTACAGGCCAGAGGGTGAGACATGATAACACTATAGAACAGGCCAGAGGGTGAGACATGATAACACTATAGAACAGACCAGAGGGTGAGACATGATAACACTATAGAACAGGCCAGATGGTGAGACATGATAACACTATAGAACAGGCCAGAGGGTGAGACATGATAACACTATAGAACAGGCCAGTACAGGCCAGAGGGTGAGACATGATAACACTATAGAACAGGCCAGAGGGTGAGACATGATAACACTATAGAACAGGCCAGTACAGGCCAGAGGGTGAGACATGATAACACTATAGAACAGGCCAGAGGGTGAGACATGATAACACTATAGAACAGGCCAGAGGGTGAGACATGATAACACTATAGAACAGGCCAGTACAGGCCAGAGGGTGAGACATGATAACACTATAGAACAGACCAGAGGGTGAGACATGATAACACTATAGAACAGACCAGAGGGTGAGACATGATAACACTATAGTACAGGCCAGAGGGTGAGACATGATAACACTATAGAACAGACCAGAGGGTGAGACATGATAACACTATAGAACAGGCCAGTACAGGCCAGAGGGTGAGACATGATAACACTATAGAACAGACCAGAGGGTGAGACATGATATCACTATAGTACAGGCCAGAGGGTGAGACATGATAACACTATAGAACAGGCCAGTACAGGCCAGAGGGTGAGACATGATAACACCATAGAACAGGCCAGAGGGTGAGACATGATAACACTATAGAACAGGCCAGAGGGTGAGACATGATAACACTATAGTACAGGCCAGAGGGTGAGACATGACAACACTATAGAACAGACCAGACATGATAACACTATAGAACAGGCCAGAGGGTAAGACATGATAACACTATAGTACAGGCCAGAGGGTGAGACATGACAACACTATAGAACAGACCAGACATGATAACACTATAGAACAGGCCAGAGGGTAAGACATGATAACACTATAGTACAGGCCAGAGGGTAAGACATGATAACACTATAGAACAGACCAGACATGATAACACTATAGAACAGACCAGACATGATAACACTATAGTACAGGCCAGAGGGTGAGACATGATAACACTATAGAACAGGCCAGAGGGTGAGACATGATAACACTATAGTACAGGCCAGAGGGTGAGACATGATAACACTATAGTACAGGCCAGAGGGTGAGACATGATAACACTATAGTACAGGTCAGTACAGGCCAGAGGGTGAGACATGATAACACTATAGTACAGGCCAGAGGGTGAGACATGATAACACTATAGTACAGGCCAGAGGGTGAGACATGATAACACTATAGTACAGGCCAGAGGGTGAGACATGATAACACTATAGAACAGACCAGAGGGTGAGACATGATAACACTATAGAACAGACCAGAGGGTGAGACATGATAACACTATAGAACAGACCAGAGGGTGAGACATGATAACACTATAGAACAGGCCAGAGGGTGAGACATGATAACACTATAGAACAGGCCAGAGGGTAAGACATGATAACACTATAGTACAGGCCAGAGGGTGAGACATGATAACACTATAGAACAGGCCAGAGGGAGGGTGAGACATGATAACACTATAGAACAGGCCAGAGGGTGAGACATGATAACACTATAGAACAGGCCAGAGGGTGAGACATGATAACACTATAGTACAGGCCAGAGGGTGAGACATGATAACACTATAGAACAGACCAGAGGGTGAGACATGATAACACTATAGAACAGGCCAGATACAGGCCAGATGGTGAGACATGATAACACCATAGAACAGGCCAGAGGGTGAGACATGATAACACTATAGTACAGGCCAGAGGGTGAGACATGATAACACTATAGTACAGGCCAGATGGTGAGACATGATAACACTATAGTACAGGCCAGAGGGTGAGACATGATAACACTATAGTACAGGCCAGAGGGTGAGACATGATAACACTATAGAACAGGCCAGAGGGTGAGACATGATAACACTATAGTACAGGCCAGAGGGTGAGACATGATAACACTATAGTACAGGCCAGATGGTGAGACATGATATCACTATAGAACAGGCCAGATGGTAAGACATGATATCACTATAGAACAGGCCAGATGGTAAGACATGATAACACTATAGTACAGGCCAGATGGTGAGACATGATATCACTATAGAACAGGCCAGATGGTAAGACATGATATCACTATAGAACAGGCCAGATGGTAAGACATGATAACACTATAGAACAGGCCAGAGGGTGAGACATGATAACACTATAGTACAGGCCAGAGGGTAAGACATGATAACACTATAGAACAGGCCAGAGGGTGAGACATGATAACACTATAGTACAGGCCAGAGGGTGAGACATGATAACACTATAGTACAGGCCAGAGGGTGAGACATGATAACACTATAGTAATGTAGATCTGAGAACAGACTCAGAGATACACATGCATGCTGTCGTGTTGTTCTGACTGCTCCTGCCTTGTATAATACGCTCTGTGTCTCATGGGTACTGTCCTGGTTGTATACAGGTTCAATCAAAATAAGGACGTAGAGAAAGCTTGAAAGCCCACTAAATGGAGGCTGATGTGATCTGTGCTGTGTCCTCCTGGGGAGAGGAGGTCACAGCTCTGGTAAACAGGTTACACACACTGATGGGGTTATCTACTCTGATGTCATGGCAACAGAACCCTCTAACATGGGGGGAAAGAGGTGAGAGTGGGCCTCCCTGGCAGCAGTGAGAAGCATTGCACACGGACAGAGATCTTAATGACATGAGTGAGATGTGTTCCTTTTCAGAAGAACTAAAGGACAGTAGAACTACCTGGAACTACCTGACAGTAGAGGCTTTCATCTCAGTCCAGCTACAGGACAGGACTCGTAACCAGGGGTTATGTGCTACCTGCCACTGACTGGCTTCTGCCTTCACTTACGGAATGGGTTGGGGACTCCACACGGCATGCTGATATTCGATTGGTCTATTGTATCTCAGCTCAGGTCAAGTCTCTCACCCCTGTGTGTGTGGTCTGTTTGCTCTGCATATCATTACCCTTTCGTGTGTGTCGTCTGTTCACGCTTGTTTCAGCCCTTCAGAGTCAGAGGGCTTTTAGAGGGCTTTGGTGATTGTCAGTTTTGGCCCTGACCAGAGGTTCAACCTTGACCAGGCCTCATTAAACTACCATTACCCTACTTATTTTCTCTTCTCTGTTTCTCTCTCAATTTCAATTTAAGGGCTCTATTGGCATGGGAAACATGTGCTAACATTGCCAAAGCAAGTGAAATAAACAATCAAAATGAACAGTTAACGCTCTCTCTTTCTCTCATCTCATTTTCTCTCTCCCCATCCCCATCTCTCTCCCCATCTCTCTCTCTCTCCCCATCTCTCTCTCTCTCCCCATCTCTCTCTCTCCCCATCTCTCTCTCTCCCCCATCTCTCTCTCTCCCCATCTCTCTCTCTCTCTCCCATCTCTCTCTCTCTCTCCCCCTCTCCCCATCTCTCTCTCTTCTCCCCATCTCTCTCTCCCCATCTCTCTCTGTCTCCCCATCTCTCTCTGTCTCCCCATCTCTCTCTCTCTCCCCATCTCTCTCTGTCTCCCCATCTCTCTCTGTCTCCCCATCTCTCTCTGTCTCCCCATCTCTCTCTGTCTCCCCATCTCTCTGTCTCTCCCCATCTCTCTGTCTCCCCATCTCTCTCTGTCTCCCCATCTCTCTCTGTCTCCCCATCTCTCTCTCTTCTCTCTCCCCATCTCTCTCTCTCCCCATCTCTCTCTCTCCCCATCTCTCTCTCTCCCCATTTCTCCCCATCTCCCTCTCCCCACTCTCTCCTCTATCTCTCTCCATCTCTCTCTCTCTCCCCTCTCTCTCTCTCTCCCCTCTCTCTCTCTCCCCCCATCTCGCTCTCTCCCCATCTCGCTCCCCATCTCTCTCCCCCTCTCTCTCTCTCCCCATCTCTCTCTCTCCCCCCATCTCTCTCTCTCCCCCTCTCTCTCTCTCTCCCCATCTCTCTCTCCCCATCTCTCTCTCTCCCCCATCTCTCTCTCTCTCTCTCCCCATCTCTCTCTCTCTCTCTCCCCCTCTCTCTCTCTCTCCCCCATCTCTCTCTCTCTCTCTCCCCATCTCTCTCTCTCTCTCTCTCCCCATCTCTCTCTCTCTCTCCCCATCTCGCTCGCTCTCTCCCCCATCTCGCTCTCTCTCTCCCCATCTCGCTCGCTCTCTCCCCATCTCGCTCGCTCTCTCCCCATCTCGCTCGCTCTCTCCCCATCTCGCTCGCTCTCTCCCCATCTCGCTCTCTCCCCCCATCTCTCTCTCTCTCTCTCTCCCCATCTCTCTCCCCTCTCTCTCCCCATCTCTCTCTCCCCTCTCCCTCTCTCCCCATCTCTCCTCTCTCTCTCTCTCTCTCTCTCTCTCTCTCTCTCTCTCTCTCTCTCTCTCTCCCCATCTCACTCTCTCTCTGGTGGGTAAATATGGCTGTTATCCTCATCATGCTATCAGGAGGTAATACACTGTGTTGGGGCAGTAGAGTAGTCTGCTGGCTGGCTGTGTGTGTAGTTGATGTCTGTTGCACCATGCCATAGGTTAAGTGTGGGTTGCTGAAGCTATTCATTCTGGGGTCCACTGTTCTGAGGTGTTTGTAGTTAGTTAGTTATATAGGATAAGTAAGTAGGGGCTGCAGGTAGCCTAGTGGTTAGAGCGTTGGACTAGTAACCGGAAGGTTGCAAGTTCAAACCCCCGAGCTGACAAGGTACAAATCTGTCGTTCTGCCCCTGAACAGGCAGTTAACCCACTGTTCCTAGGCTGTCATTGAAAATAAGAATTTGTTCTTAACTGACTTGCCTGGTTAAATAAAAAGGTAAAATAAAAAAATAATAAAGATAAGAGGCTTTCCATTAAAAACTGAAACAGTAAAGAGTGGAAGAGTTGTACAGAACAGAGCAGAGCAGGAGGCCAGCGACGTGATCCATGATGAATGGTGGAGGTCGTGGGACAGGTGACTGTGTGTCGTGGGACAGGAGACTGTGTGTCGTGGGACAGGTGACTGTGTGTGTCGTGGGACAGGTCTCTGTGTGTCGTGGGACAGGTCTCTGTGTGCCGTGGGACAGGTGACTGTGTGCCGTGGGACAGGAGACTGTGTGTGTCGTGGGACAGGTGACTGTGTGTGTCGTGGGACAGGTGACTGTGTGTCGTGGGACAGGTGACTGTGTGTCATGGGACAGGTCTCTGTGTCGTGGGACAGCTGACTGTGTGTGTCATGGGACAGGTGGCTCTGTGTGTCGTGGGACAGCTGACTGTGTGTCGTGGGACAGGTGGCTGTGTGTGTCTCTGTGGGACAGGTGACTGTGTGTGTTGTGGGACAGGTGACTGTGTGTGTGGGCAGGTCTCTGGGACAGGTCTCTGTGTGTCGTGGGACAGGTGGCTGTGTGTGTCGTGGGACAGCTGACTGTGTGTGTCATGGGACAGGTCTCTGTGTGTCGTGGGACAGCTGACTGTGTGTGTAGTGGGACAGGTGGCTGTGTGTGTTGTGGGACAGGTGACTGTGTGTGTCGTGGGACAGGTCTCTGTGTGTCGTGGGACAGGTGGCTGTGTGTCATGGGACAGGTCTCTGTGTGTCTCTCTGTGTCGTGGGACAGGTCTCTGTGTGTGTCGTGGGACAGCTGACTGTGTGTGTGTCGTGGGACAGGTGACTGTGTGTGTTGGGACAGGTCTCTGTGGGACAGGTGACTGTGTGTGTCATGGGACATGTGACTGTGTGTCGTGGGACAGGTCTCTGTGTGTGTCGTGGGACAGGTGACTGTGTGTCATGGGACAGGTGACTGTGTGTGTCGTGGGACAGGTCTCTGTGTGTGTCGTGGGACAGGTCTCTGTGTGTGTCGTGGGACAGGTGTCTGTGTGTGTCATGGGTAGAGTTGCACATTTCAGGGTGCTTACCACTCTCTCCCAAAATACATCACCTAGGAGGATCCTCTTGATGGGGCTGACCATATCGGCAGACTGATATGGCCATTTCTTGGAGAGACTCCTTCCCCTAAACATGATGACAACTTGATGGGCAGTTTCAATGGGGTGCTCTTATTCTTCTCACTTTGCTTGGTGAGGTAGATTGCTGCTATAACTTGATGACCCTTCACATACCTAACCACTTCCTTGGCTCTCTTGTAGAGTGTATCCATTGTTTTCAGTGCCATGATGTCCTTGAGGAGCAGATTCAATGCATGAGCAGCACAGCCAATGGGTGTGATGTGAGGGTAGGACTCCTCCCACTTTAGACCAAGCAGCCTTCATGTTCGCAGCCTTGTCACCAATGCAAATACCTTCTATGGTCCAAGGTCATTGATGACTGCCTTCAGCTCATCTGCAGTGTAGAGACCGGTGTGTCTGTTGTCCCTTGTGTCTGTCCTCTTGTAGAGTACTGGTTGAGGGGTGGAGATGATGTAGTTAATTATTCCTTGCCCACGAACATTCGACCACCCATCAGAGATGATTGCAATACAGTCTGCTTTCTCTATGATTTGCTTGACCTTCACTTGAACTCTGTTGAACTCTGCATCCAGCAAATTATTAGATAAAGCATGTCTGGTTGGAGGGGTGTATGCTGGGTGAAGAACATTCAGACATCTTTCAATACACATTGCCTGTGAGCATCAGAGGTGAACCAGTTGCATTCACGTTCCTCCATTGAGTCAAAACAACTTCTGATTCCAGAAGGACCATGAGCTGTTGCTGTCGGTAAGGTGTCTGATTCATCATGTTCACCTTAAATAGAAGTAGAGGGACTTTTGTCAGAGGTTGCTTGTTGTGAGCGCTGAGGGAACTTTATGCACTTGGCCAGATGATTCTGCATCTTTGTTGTATTCTTCACATATGAATTGGCACAGTATTTGCAAATGTACACAGCTTTTCCTTCTACATTAGCTGCAGTGAAATGTCTCCACACATCATATAGCGCCCGCTGTATTTTCCTGTAAAGATTTTTTTTATGAGTAAAAAATCAAATTCCATGTACAGATAAATAGTTAAGCAGTTAGATTAAACAACTCCTTTGTAAGATACATATTTAAAAATGAAACATGTATGGAAACAGGTGAAATAACACTCCTCAGTTAGCAAGGCTCAAGCAAGCTAAAACCCACGTGGTAGCAAAAACTAACTAGCAGCAATTGTTAACAAGTTAGAAATGATTTAACTTCTTGGATATAGGGGGTGCTCTTTTAATTTATGGATATAAAAACGTGCCCGTTTTAAGCGCAATATTTTGTCACGAAAAGATGCTCGATTATGCATATAATTGGCAGCTTTGGAAAGAAAACACTCTAAGGTTTCCAAAACTGCAAAGATATTATCTGTGAGTGCCACAGAACTCATGCTACAGGCGAAACCAAGATGAAACTTCAACCAGGAAATGGGCAGAATTTTTGAAGCTCTGTTTTCCATTGTCTCCTTATATGGCTGTGAATGCGCCGGGAATGAGCCTGCCCTTTCTATCGTTTCTCCAAGGTGTCTGCAGCATTGTGACGTATTTGTAGGCATATCATTGGAAGATTGGCCATAAGAGACTACATTTACCAGGGGTCCGCCCGGTGTCCTTTGTCTAAAGTGGTGCGTAATCTACAAGCTGCACGCAGTCATCCAGTGATTGAGAGGAGAGAGGAGGCTTTCAACGAACGATATATCATGAAGAGATATGTGAAAAACACCTTGAAGATTGATTCTAAACAACGTTTACCATGTTTCAGTCGATATTATGGAGTTAATTTGGAAAAAAGTTTGGCGTTTTGAAGACTGAATTTTCGTTTTTTTTTTTTTTGGTAGCCAAACGTGACGCACCAAACAGAGCAATTTCTCCTAAACAAATAATCTTTCAGGAAAAACTGTGCATTTGCTATCTAACTGAGAGTCTCTTCATTGAAAACATCTTAAGTTCTTCAAAGGTAATGATTTTATTTGAATGATTTTCTGGTTTTTGTGAAAATGTTGTCTGCTGATGCTAACGCTAAATGCTACGCTAGCCGTGCTAGCTGTTACACAAATGCTTATTTTGCAATGGTTGAGAAGCATATTTTGAAAATCTGAGATGACAGTGTTGTTAACAAAAGGCTAAGCTTGAGAGCTAGCATATTAATTTCATTTCATTTGCGATTTTCATGAATAGTTAACGTTGTGTTATGCTAATGAGCTGCGGGGATAATTACACTCCTGGATACAGGTTTTTTTCGTAGCTAAACGTGACGCTCAAACGGAGCGATTTCTCCTAAACAAATAATCTTTCAGGAAAAACTGAGCATTTGCTATCTAACTGAGAGTCTCCTCATTGAAAACATCTGAAGTTCTTCAAAGGTAATGATTTTATTTGAATGATTTTCTGGTTTTTGTGAAAATGTTGCATGCTAATGCTAAATGCTACGCTAGCTGCGCTAGCTGTTACACAAATGCTTGTTTTGCTATGGTTGAGAAGCATATTTTGAAAATCTGAGATGACAGTGTTGTTAACAAAAGCTTGAGAGCTAGCATATTAATTTCATTTCATTTGCGATTTTCATGAATAGTTAACGTTGCGTTATGGTAATGAGCTTGAGGCTGTATTCACGATCCCGGATCCGGGATGGCTCGACGCAAGAAGTTAAACACACTTTGCTGTAGGTTACAAGACATAGAATTTCCTTATGTGTATCCCACAAAAAAAAGGTTAACTGTTATAAGCTACATTAACTTCCCATGGGACAGGACGGCTGTGTGTCGTGGGACAGGACGGCTGTGTGTCGTGGGACAGGACGGCTGTGTGTCGTGGGACAGGACGGCTGTGTGTCGTGGGACAGGACGGCTGTGTGTCGTGGGACAGGACGGCTGTGTGTCGGGGGACAGGACGGCTGTGTGTCATGGGACAGGACGGCTGTGTGTCGTGGGACAGGACGGCTGTGTGTCGTGGGACAGGACGGCTGTGTGTCGTGGGACAGGACGGCTGTGTGTCGTGGGACAGGACGGCTGTGTGTCGTGGGACAGGACGGCTGTGTGTCGTGACTCCTACCCCTCCCACAGGGTGTCTAGGTGTGACAGGCTAAATCTGTTCCCTTCCCCTGAGTGGCACCTCCTGTCCACTCAGAGGTGAGTGCGCGCAACAGCGCGTGTGCTCCATGGTGTCCAGTGTGTGTGTAATTATCGTCCCAGTGAGCTTTTCTCTGCCCCAGTGTGTGTGTGTGTGTGTTTGTGTCCTGGTCTCTCAGCATTGTGGCCAGATCACTGATTCTCAGCAGTACTTCCTGAGTCTGGCATTCTCCACTTCCTGCCAACACTATGGGGAGGAACAGACACACACCTCTTTCTAATGCTATTGGCAGGACAGGACATGACAGGAGGGGGAAGAGAGACCAGAGAATAAGAGATGGGGGAAAGAGATGGATGGAGGAGGGAGATAGATGGAGGAGGGAGATAGATGGAGGAGGGAGATAGATGGAGGAGGGAGATAGATGGAGGAGGGAGATAGGTGGAGGATGAGGGAAATAAATGGAGGAGGAGGGAAATAGATGGAGGAGGAGGGAAATAGATGGAGGAGGAGGGAAGATAGATGGAGGAGGAGGGACATAGATAGATGGAGGAGGAGGGACATAGAAATGGAAATGGATGGAGGAGGAGGGACATAGATAGATGGAGGAGGAGGGAAATAGATAGATGGAGGAGGAGGGACATAGATAGATGGAGGAGGAGGGAAATAGATAGATGGAGGAGGGAAATAGATAGATGGAGGAGGAGGGACATAGATAGATGGAGGAGGAGGGAAATAGATAGATGGAGGAGGAGGGACATAGATAGATGGAGGAGGAGGGACATAGATAGATGGAGGAGGAGGGACATAGATAGATGGAGGAGGAGGGAATAGATAGATGGAGGAGGAGGGAAATAGATGGAGGATGGATAGGTGGAAGGGAGGGACATAGATAGATGGAGGAGGAGGGAAATAGATGGAGGAGGAGAAATGGGAGGAGGAGGGAAATAGATGGAGGAGGAGGGAAATAGATGGAGGAGGAGGGAAATAGATGGAGGAGGAGGGAAATAGATGGAGGAGGAGGGAAATAGATGGAGGAGGAGGAAAATAGATGGAGGAGGAGATAGATAGATGGAGGGGGAGGGACATAGATAGAGGAGGAGGAGGAGATAGATGGAGGAGGGACATAGATAGATGGAGGAGGAGGGACATAGATAGATGGAGGAGGAGGGACAAGATAGATGGAGGAGGAGGGACATAGATAGATGGAGGAGGAGGGACATAGATGGAGGAGGAGGGACAGATAGATAGATGGAGGAGGAGGGACAGACATAGATAGATGGAGGAGGAGGGACATAGATAGATGGAGGAGGAGGGACATAGATAGATGGAGGAGGAGGGACATAGATAGATGGAGGAGGAGGGACATAGATAGATGGAGGAGGAGGGACATAGATAGATGGAGGAGGAGGGACATAGATAGATGGAGGAGGAGGGACATAGATAGATGGAGGAGGAGGGACATAGATAGATGGAGGAGGAGGAAAATAGATAGATGGAGGAGGAGATAGATAGGTGGAGGAGGAGGAGATAGATAGGTGGAGGAGGAGGGAAAATAGATGGAGGAGGAGGGAAATAGATGGAGGAGGAGGGAAATAGATGGAGGAGGAGGAAAATAGATGGAGGAGGAGATAGATAGATGGAGGGGAGGGACATAGATAGATGGAGGGAGGAGGAGATAGATGGAGGAGGAGGAGGAGATAGATGGAGGAGGGACATAGATAGATGGAGGAGGAGGGACATAGATAGATGGAGGAGGAAATGAAAATGGATAGATAGATAGATGGAGGAGGAGGGACATAGATAGATGGAGGAGGAGGGACAGACATAGATAGATGGAGGAGGAGGGACATAGATAGATGGAGGAGGAGGAAAATGGATAGATGGAGGAGGAGGGACATAGATAGATGGAGGAGGAGGAAAATGGATAGATGGAGGAGGAGGGACATAGATAGATGGAGGAGGGATACTAGTTTGAAGGAAGGAGGAGTAGGGGTCTTCTTGTGGGCAGTCTGGAACGGTGTCCTGGGCTCCTCTCAGAGATACACTACTGTTCAAAAGTTTGGGGTCACTTCGAAATGTTCTTGTTTTTGAAAGAAAAGCAACAAAAAAATTGTCCATTAAATAACATCAAATTGATCCGAAATACAGTGTAGATTGTTAATGTTGTCAATGACTATTGATTTTAGTCTCAACGTCAACAGTGAAGAGGTGACATCCGGGATGCTGGCCTTCTAGGTAGAGTTGTAAAGAAAAAGCCACATCTCAGACTGGCCAATAGAAATACAAGATTAAGATGGGCAGAAGAACACAGACACTGGACAGAGGAACTCTGCCTAGACGGCCAGCATCCCGGAGTCACCTCTTCACTGTTGACGTTGAGACTGGTGTTTTGCGGGTACTATTTAATGAAGCTGCCAGTTGAGGACTTGTGAGGCGTCTGTTTCTCAAACTAGACACTCTAATGTACTTGTCCTGTTGCTCAGTTGTGCACCGGGGCCTCCCACTCCTCTTTCTATTCCGGTTAGAGCCAGTTTGTGCTGTTCTCTGAAGGTGCGTAGTACACAGCGTTGTACGAGATCTTCAGTTTCTTTGAAATTTCTCACATGGAATAGCCTTCATTTCTCAGAACAAGAATAGACTGACGAGTTTCAGAAGAAAGGTCTTCGTTTCTGGGCCACTTTGAGCCTTTAATCAAACCCACAAAATGCTGATGCTCCAGATACTCAACTAGTCTAAAGAAGGCCAGGATATACATATATGACTGTGGCTCATCCTGACCTTACTGCTTCTCCCTGGGCTCAAACAAGAGTTTTCTCTAGAGTTTTCACTGGATGCAACTAAAACCGTTTTAGAGAAAGCAATCCACCCCCATGCATCAGCTCAGTTCATCTAGATCTGCTACTACTGAACAGTAGATGTAGTAATTCTCATTTCACACAAGTAGAGTTTCCAGAAAAGGGAATAGGTACCAATGAACCGTATTTCCACTTATATATAGATGGTGGATCTACACTGTGTGTACAGGTCTAGACGCTGGAGAGAGGCTTAGGAGGTGGAGGAGGCCAGCTATAAATGAGAGAGTGTGTGTGTGTGTTCTGCAGTGTGTAGGGGCAGACTGCAGGCAGCAGGATAGAGATGGGAGGGCTAATACTACTCAGATTACAGTCAGCGAGATGGGGAGGGAGAGAGATGGGGAGAGGGAGGTGGGAGAGATGGGAGGGCTAATACTACTCAGATTTACAGTCAGCGAGAGGGATGTGGGAGAGATGGGGAGAGAGTGAGGGAGGGGGAGAGAGAGTGAGGGAGGGGGAGAGAGTGAGGGAGGGAGGTGGGAGAGATGGGGAGAGAGTGAGGGAGGTGGGAGAGAGTGAGTGAGGGAGGTGGGAGAGAGTGAGGGAGGGAGCTGGGAGAGAGGGAGGGGGGGAGGGGGGGGGGATCTAATACTAATGACTGGTTCTCTAGTAGAGGTTTCAACTTCCCCAGCACAGATCAACAAGGAGAATGAAGGCTTTCAGATCAAACCAGGTTAGTCTGTCAGTAGTTTGGATCAAAGCTTTTATTGATAATATGCTGCGGTTACATACCCTCCTTGAATACAAACTGGCAGGCCATCGAAAATCTCCCTCTTGGACATTGTTACCGAAAAGCTACTGCAGAAATCATGCTGTGATGTATAGTGAGTTTTATAGTATGTTTTGCACAGTTCCATGTTGTTTTTTGTGAGGGAAATGTTGTCCAATCGGATGAATGAATGGCCAGCTCAGTCTCTGTCTAGCTCAGTCTCTGTCTAGCTCAGTCTCTGGGCAGCTCAGTCTCTGTCTAGCTCAGTCTCTGGGCAGCTCAGTCTCTGTCTAGCTCAGTCTCTGTGTAGCTCAGTCTCTGGGCAGCTCAGTCTCTGGGCAGCTGGGCAGCAGCTCAGTCTCTGGGCAGCTCCAGTCTCTGGGCAGTCTCTGGGCAGCTCAGTCTCTGGGCAGCTCTCTGGGCAGCTCAGTCTGGGCAGCTCTCTGTCTAGGTCAGTCTCTGGGCAGCTCAGTCTCTGGGCAGCTCAGTCTCTGTCAGCTCAGTCTCTGGGCAGCTCAGTCTCTGGGCAGCTCAGTCTCTCTGGGCAGCTCAGTCTCTGGGCAGCTCAGTCAGGGCAGCTCAGTCTCTGGGCAGCTCAGTCTCTGGGCAGCTCTCTGGGTCAGTCTCTGGCTCAGTCTCTGGGCAGCTCAGTCTCTGGGCAGCTCAGTCTCTGGGCAGCTCTCTCTGGGCAGCTCAGTCTCTGGGCAGCTCAGTCTCTGGGCAGCTCAGCTCAGTCTCTGGGCAGCTCTGGCCAGCTCTGGGCAGCTCAGTCTCTGGGCAGCTCAGTCTCTGGCCAGCTCAGTCTCTGGGCAGCTCAGTCTCTGGGCAGGTCAGTCTCTGGGCAGCTCAGTCTCTGGGCAGCTCAGTCTCTGGGCAGGTCAGTCTCTGGGCAGCTCAGTCTCTGGGCAGCTGTCTCTGTCTAGGTCAGTCTCTGGGCAGCTCAGTCTCTGGGCAGCTCAGTCTCTGTCTAGGTCAGTCTCTGGGCAGCTCAGTCTCTGTCTAGGTCAGTCTCTGGGCAGGTCAGTCTCTGGGCAGCTCTGGCCTGAAACAAGACCTTACAGTAATTATATTACTCTCTGGGGAAAAACCTTCACTCCACAAACTGTTTGTCTTGCAAACAATAGTGTCTCAGCTACACTGATGCCAACTCGTCATGGTATAATGATGAAATCAATTGTAATCGCTAACAACTACTTCTGGTTGTCTTACAACTGTTCTCTCTTGAGCTATTCCGGGGCTGAAGCCGGGGCTGGGACTGAGTTTGAGGCTCATATGCCCTCACGTCTCGCCAGTCTTCTGAAGGGGAGACCGACTGGCTGATTACAAACATGACTGAAACGTTTCCTTTTAGCCAGAAGGTGAAAAAGCTCAGAGGAAGAACTGCTAATCTCCTGCCCTGCTGCTAGCGGTGTCGCTGACATACAGAATCATATCTGACGTGGTGATAGTGACAGGCGAAGTAACTAGGAGTTGATGATTTTGTTCCTGCAATTTAGAAGATGTGACATTGAAGGCTTCCATTGCTTTAGGGTTATAATCAATGCTAATTATAACCTGGATGTATCCCTTCAACTACTGTCGGTCTGGTCGGTCTGTCTGTCTGTCTGTCTGTCTGCGTGCTCCTCCTGTGCACAGCAACACAGATTGTTACTCAGGACAGGTTCCTGTTCCTCATCAATCATTCAAGTCTACATCCAGACCATGTAGACCATTAGTGCCCCAGCTCAGCTTCTCCTTAATGATGTATAACATTCATTCAATTACAAGGCAGCATTTCTAGAGTGTTCAAACTGGGCCTAACAGATAGATAAAGCAAACCCATCTAGGAGAGTATATTAACATACTCTCAACATTTCCAACAAAATCAACTAAGAGGTACTCATAGCAAACATTGCACCAACATGGTCTAAGCAGGCAGATCTCTCACCTCCACCTGTCTCTCTGTTTTTAAGCTCTTCCAGTATACATAACACTGACTCATACTGCCATCACTCACACACACACACACACACATAGCATCAAACATTAGGCACAGATCCTTGAGCTCATTTAAATCATCCTGATCAAAGTGTGGAGTGGATCAGGAGGGATCACGGGATCTGTAAGTGGCACACTGATTTTACTGACTGACTGTTTGGCTGGCTAGCTGACTGGCTGACTGACTGTTTGGCTGACTGGCTGACTGGCTGGCTGGCTGACACCGACCAACTTCAAACAACAGTGGATCTAGAATGAAACCCAGTTAAAGGTCAAATGATTGTCCTTTTATCAGAAAGATGACTTTGGTCAACAGTCAAATCCAACAGTGTGTCCATTCATCTCATTTCAATTAGTCTGAAGGGAAGACAGAATGAGAGGAAATGGTCCGTGTCCCAATCGACAAGGATGGATTGGAACCCAGCCGCTATGCAGGAAGTGTATTCTTGGTTCCCCTGACTGAGCACGGCAGGCGGGTCAGACCCACACACTGCATTAAGCACATGGAGAGACAGCTGCTTCAGCTGGGCCAATGAACACGTCTCTGTGGATCATAAGACATAGCCTGTGCAGTGCTGTTCTCTGTGTAACCAGACTAAGTAACTATAACAGGACTGTAAATCAAATCACATGTTATTTGTCACATACACATATTTAGAACACGTTATTGTGCGTGTAGACCATAATTTGTAACACTTACAGTTGAAGTCAGAAGTTTACATACACCTTAGCCGAATGCATTTAAACTCAGTTTTTCACAAGTCCTGATATTTAATCTTAGTTTAAAAAAAAAAAATCCCTGTTTTAGGTCAGTTAGGATCACCACTTTATTTTAAGAATGTGAAATGTCAGAATAATAGAGAATTATTTTATTATTATTTATTTATTTATTTATTTCACCACATTCCCAGTGGGTCAGAAGTTTACATACGCTCAATTAGTATTTGGTAGCATTGCCTTTAAATTGTTTAACTTGGGTCAAACGTTTCGGGTAGCCTTCCACAAGCTTCTCACAGTAATTTGGGTGAATTTTGGCCTATTCCTCCTGACAGAGCTGGTGTAACTGAGTCAGGTTTGTAGGCCTCCTTGCTCGCACACACTTTTTCAGTTCTGCCCACAAATTTTCTATGGGATTGAGGTCAGGGCTTTGTGATGGCCACTCCATTACCTTGACTTTGTTGTCCTTAAGCCATTTTGCCACAACTTTGGAAGTATGCTTGGGATCATTGTCCATTTGGAAGACCCATTTGCGACCAAGCTTTAACTTCCTGACTGATGTCTTGAGATATTGCTTCAATATATCCACATCATTTTCCATCTTCATGATGGCATCTATTTTTTGAAGTGCACCAGTCCCTCCTGCTGCAAAGCACCGCCACAACATGATGCTGCCACCCCCGTGCTTCACGGTTGGGATGGTGTTCTTCGGCTTGCAAGCATCCCCCTTTTTCCTCCAAACATAATGATGGTCATTATGGCCAAACAGTTCTATTTTTGTGTCATCAGACCAGACGACATTTCTCCAAGAAGTATGATCTTTGTCCCCATGTGCAGTTGCAAACCATAGTCTGGCTTTTTTATGGCGGTTTTGGAGCAGTGGCTTCTTCCTTGCTGAGCGGCCTTTCAGGTTATGTTGATATAGGACTCGTTTTACTGTGGATATCAATACTTTTGTATCTGTTTCCTCCAACATCTTCACAAGGTCCTTTGCTGTTGTTCTGGGATTGATTTGCACTTTTTTCACCAAAGTATGTTCATCTCTAGGAGACAGAACGTGTCTCCTTCCTGAGCGGTATGATGGCTGCGTGGTCCCATGGTGTCTATACTTGCGTACTATTGTTTGTACAGATGAACGTGGTACCTTCAGGCGTTTGGAAATTGCTCCCAAGAATGAACCAGACTTGTGGAGGTCTACAATTTCCTTTCTGAGGTCTTGGCTGATTTCTTTTGATTTTCCCATGATGTCAAGCAAAGAGGCACTGAGTTTGAAGGTAGGCCTTGAAATACATCCACAGGTACACCTTCAATTGACTCAAATTATGTCAATTAGCCTATCAGAAGCTTCTAAAGCCATGACGTAATTTTCTGGAATTTTCCAAGCTGTTTAAAGGCACAGTCAACTTAGTGTATGTAAACTTCTGACCCACTGGAATTATGATACAGTGAATTATTAGTGAAATAATCTGTCTGTAAACAATTGTTGGAAAAATTACTTGTCATGCACAAAGTAGATGTCCTAACCGACTTGCCAATACTATAGTTTGTTAAGCTCTCTAGGGTACGTGTGACGCTAGCGCTAGAGATACAATTAATCCCATACCTTTGATGATCTTCATATGGTGGCAATCAGAAGACATTCATTTACTCAATAAATGTTCCTTTTGTTCGATGAAGTCTCTTTATATCCAAAAACCTCTGTTTTGTTTGCGCGTTTTCTTCAGTAATCCACAGGCTCAAACTCAGTCAAAACAATCAGACAAAAAAATCTAAATTGTATCCGTAAAGTTCATAGAAACATGTCAAACGATGTTTATATTCAACCCTCAGGTTGTTTTTTAGCCTAAATGATCTATAATCAACCCGGACAATAATGTTGTCAATATAAAAGGTAAACAAGAAATGCACATGCGCCTGAAAAACCTCTGCGTCACGTCAGTCTTTCAGACTGGCCTTACTCCCTCATTTATAAGAATACAAGCCTGAAACGATTTCTAAAGCCTGTTGACATCTAGTGGAAGGCATAGGAACTGCAAATGGAGTCCTAAGTCAATGGATACTGTAATGGCATTGAATAGAAAACTACAAAACCAACCAAAAAAAAACTACTTCCTGAATGGATCTTTCTCAAGTTTTCGCCTGCTAAATCAGTTCTGTTATACTCACAGACACAGAGTGTTTTCCATCCAAATCTACCAGTTATATGGAAATTCGCTATTACTTGTGCTAATTCCAGGGCCAGCGTGGGGCCAGTGAACCAGGGCCAGTGTGAGGCCAGTGTACCGGGGCCAGCGTGGGGTCAGTGAACCGGGGCCATTATGAAGGACAGGGGACCCAGATCCAAACTGGGGCAGGAGCATACAGGCCAGAGCTAGGCTGCAGACCAACCATTACCCTTGTACATTAGCCATTGTGTGTGTGTCATTGACTTGGTTCAGCGTGAGGGGTCTTCTCTGCGTGTATGGGCTGGGGGAAAGGTATGGTGTAATAATAATAGAGGCCTTGGCAGTAGTGGTGTGTACTAGGCTGTAGTGGTGTGTACTAGGCAGTAGTGGTGTGTACTAGGCAGTAGTGGTGTGTACTAGGCAGTAGTGGTGTGTACTAGGCTGTAGTGGTGTGTACTAGGCAGTAGTGGTGTGTACTGGGCAGTAGTGGTGTGTACTGGGCTGTAGTGGTGTGTACTGGGCTGTAGTGGTGTGTACTGGGCTGTAGTGGTGTGTACTGGGCAGTAGTGGTGTGTACTGGGCAGTAGTGGTGTGTACTGGGCTGTAGTGGTGTGTACTGGGCAGTAGTGGTGTGTACTGGGCTGTAGTGGTGTGTACTGGGCTGTAGTGGTGTGTACTGGGCTGTAGTGGTGTGTACTGGGCTGTAGTGGTGTGTACTAGGCAGTATACATTTCAGAAAGCCTGTTTAATATACGTTACACAAAGCAGAAAGTGTGTGTGTGTGTGTGTGTGTGTGTGTGTGTGTGTGTGTGTGTGTGTGTGTGTGTGTGTGTGTGTGTGTGTGTGTGTGTGTGTGTGTGTGTGTGTGTGTGTGTGTGTGTGTAATATACGTTACACAGAGCAGAAAGTGTGTGTGCCTGTCAGCCCTGAAGCAAGTTGCCTTGATCAAGGGGAGGGGTGATTGCAGGAATGATAAAGGAGGATGGAGAGGGGGAGAGAGAGGGGGAGAAGGAGGAGGGAGAGAGGAGAGAGAGAGAGGGGGGAGAAAGAGGAGGGAGGAGGGAGAGAGGGAGGGGGGGGGGGGGGAGAGGAGAGAGAGGAGGGAGAGAGAGAGAAGGGAGAGAGAGAGTGCTTTAGCATCTGTTGTGTTTCTCTTTGAGACAAGCTGGAGGAGAGACTGATCGTAGTATCTCTACACACACACACACACACACAGGAGCCAATGTGGAGCAGACGCTAGAGAGAGCTCGTCATCACTACCACACACACACACACACACACCGTCACTGAGAGCGGAGACCAGGCTCTAACTCAGAGAGAAGCACCTTTCACCAGGCAGAAGCTACCCCTCAGCAGAGCACTATGTAAGTACAGCATGTTGGTACAGCTTTGTCTTTCAGAGATAAAACTGTGTGTGGGGTGTGTGTGGGGTGTGTGTGTGTGCTGGTACTCCGGTATGATTAGGTTACTCAGCCTTAATTACATTCCGTGTACAGTAATGGCTCGGGGATGGGTGGTAGGACACTGCAGGCACAGGCAGCAAAGTGCTCTGCTCAGCTCCTTTCTGCTTCATGCTGCTACCTCTATCTGACAACAGAGTAGACGTGCTGCTACCTCTATCTGACAACAGAGTAGACGTGCTGCTACCTCTATCTGACAACAGAGTAGACATGCTGCTACCTCGATCTGACAACAGAGTAGACGTGCTGCTACCTCGATCTGACAACAGAGTAGACGTGCTGCTACCTCTATCTGACAACAGAGTAGACGTGCTGCTACCTCTATCTGACAACAGAGTAGACGTGCTGCTACCTCTATCTGACAACAGAGTAGACGTGCTGCTACCTCTATCTGACAACAGAGTAGACGTGCTGCTACCTCTATCTGACAACAGAGTAGACGTGCTGCTACCTCGATCTGACAACAGAGTAGACGTGCTTCAGCACACAGCGGTTTTCTATTTAGAAAAAAATGCTTATTTAAGGCTAGTCAGGAATTGATCCGAATGTTCTCTGTTCTGGTGTTTCCCTGTGTGTGTTGTTTCAGATGCTGAATTTAGCCCCAGAGGGTTTTTACGGGGGATTGTATTCGCCTCAGTTTAACTTTTTAATATAACTGCTTGGTTCCCCATGGTGGGTGGGTGGACGCTGTGGGCCTTTTCTATCATCTAGGAGGTACTGTATTTTGGAGTGTTTTTCTGCCTCTGTATTTTGATGATGCTGTTGGTGGTGTTGTAGCTGTTGGTGGTGTTGTAGCTGTTGGTGGTGTTGTAGCTGTTGGTGGTGTTGTAGCTGTTGGTGGTGTTGCTGTAGCTGTTGGTGGTGTTGTAGCTGTTGGTGGTGTTGTAGCTGTTGGTGGTGTTGTAGCTGTTGGTGGTGTTGTAGCTGTTGGTGGTGTTGCTGTAGCTGTTGGTGGTGTTGTAGCTGTTGGTGGTGTTGTAGCTGTTGGTGTTGCTGTAGCTGTTGGTGGTGTTGTAGCTGTTGTTGTAGCTGTTGGTGGTGTTGCTGTAGCTGTTGGTGGTGTTGTAGCTGTTGGTGGTGTTGCTGTAGCTGATGGTGGTGTTGTAGCTGTTGGTGGTGTTGTAGCTGTTGGTGGTGTTGTAGCTGTTGGTGGTGTTGTAGCTGTTGGTGGTGTTGTAGCTGTTGGTGTTGCTGTAGCTGTTGGTGGTGTTGTAGCTGTTGTTGTAGCTGTAGCTGTTGGTGGTGTTGTAGCTGTTGGTGGTGTTGCTGTAGCTGATGGTGGTGTTGTAGCTGTTGGTGGTGTTGTAGCTGTTGGTGGTGTTGTAGCTGTTGGTGGTGTTGTAGCTGTTGGTGGTGTTGTAGCTGTTGGTGGTGTTGTAGCTGTTGGTGTTGTTGTAGCTGTTGGTGGTGTTGTAGCTGTTGTTGTAGCTGTTGGTGTTGCTGTAGCTGTTGGTGGTGTTGCTGTAGCTGTTGGTGGTGTTGTAGCTGTTGGTGGTGTTGCTGTAGCTGTTGGTGGTGTTGTAGCTGTTGTTGTAGCTGTTGGTGTTGCTGTAGCTATTGCTGTTGGTGTTGCTGTAGCTGTTGGTGTTGTTGTAGCTGTTGTTGTTGGTGTAGCTGTTGGTGTTGTTGTAGATGTCGTTGTTGTTGGTGTTGCTGTAGCTATTGCTGTAGCTGTTGGTGTTGTTGTAGATGTTGTTGTTGTAGCTGTTGGTGTTGCTGTAGCTATTGCTGTTGGTGTTGTTGTTGTACCTGTTCTTGTAGCTGTTGGTGTTGTTGTAGCTGTTGTGTTGGTGTAGCTGTTGTAGCTGTTGTTGTAGCTGTTTGTTGTTGGTGTTGGTGTAGCTGTTGGTGTTGTTGTTGGTGTAGCTGTTGGTGTAGTTGTTGCTGTTGTTGTAGCTGTTGGTGTAGCTGTTGGTGTTGTAGCTGTTGGTGTTGCTGTTGTTGTTGCTGTAGCTGTTGGTGTCGCTGTTGGTGTTGTTGCTGTAGCTGTTGGTGTTGTTGCTGTTGTTGGTGTTGCTGTTGGTGTTGTTGTAGTTGTTGTAGCTGTTGGGTTTGCTGTTGGTGTTGTTGGTGTTGTTGTAGCTGTTGGTGCTGTTGTTGGTGTTGATGGTGTTGTTGTTGGTGCTGTTGTAGCTGTTTGCTGTTTTTGGTGCTGTTGTAGCTGTTGGTGTTCCTGTAGCTGTTGGTGTTGTAGCTGTTGGTGTTGCTGTTGGTGTTGTAGCTGTTGGTGTTGTTGGTGTTGGTGTTGTTACTCTGTGTATTATGTTGTTGGTGTAGCTGTTGGTGTTGTTACTCTGTATTATGGTTTGTTCCTTTGTGATGTCACCATCACACCCCTATTCCTCCATCAAGGGACCTGTATCCTCAAAATAATCTAAAAACAGCTGTCTGATAATGTAGAGACAACATCTGATCATACACAATGCCCATATCTGATCATTAGGGCTTCCGAGTGGCGCGAGATGCAGTGCTAGAGGCGTCACTACAGTCCCTGGTTCGAATCCAGGCTGCATCACATCCGGCCCGTGATTGGGAGTCCCATAAGGCGGCGCACAATTGGCCCAGTGGCGTCCCGGTTTGGCCAGAGTAGGCCGTCATTGTAAATTAGAATTTGTTCTTCACTGACTTGCCTAGTTAAATAAATAAAAATTATGTATAGAGGACTCAGCCAGGCTTCTTCAAGGTCACCTCATTCAGCCTCCATCTCTCCTCTTCCCTGCTAAAGCCAACCGATTGGAAAAGTGAGATGAGCATTACTACACTATCTAGAACCAAAAAGGGTTCTTTCGCTGTCCCCACAGCAACCCTTTTGGTTCCAGGTAGAACCCGTTTGGGTTCCATGTAGAACCCTTTCCACAGAGTGTTCTACATGGAACCCAAAAGAGTTCTACCTATGGGGACAGCCGCAGAACCCTTTTGGAACCCTTTTTTCTAAGAGTGTATAAAGTAGGCTAAAACATTTGAATTATTCAACAAGTTTTACTGTCTCTTCTGACTGGAGCCATTATAAGCCACCCAGGGTTGAAGCAGGGCTTCTTCTATAAGGCCTACATGAACTGGAGGCAGAATGATGCTTGTCGTCGTCTGTAATAGATGTGTATTCATTGGCTCAGAGCGTTACACTAGTTCTACCAAGCCCTAGATCAGTGTATAACTCTTTCCTAGACATGTCTGCATGGGATAACTGTTTTCAAATCAGTTTTCACTGTCGTGAAAGCTACTGGTAGTCCTCCTCTCATCTTCTCAGGGGAGATGGAGAGATTTGGCCAGATGTTGCAGCCAGAGAGAGATGTAATCAGGTGGACTCTCTCTCTACATCCCCCTCCCTCTCTACACCCCCTCCCTCTCTCGCCCTCTCTACATCCCCCTCCCTCTCTCTACATCCCCTCCCGCTCTCTCTCTCATCCCCCTCTCTCCCTCTCTATATCCCTCTCCCTCTCTACATCCCCCTCTCTCTCTACATCCCCCTCTCTCCTTCCCTCTCTCTCTCTACATCCCCCTCCCTCTCTACATCTCCCTCCCTTTCTACATCCCCCTCTCTACATCTCCCTCCCTCTCCCTCTCTACATCCCCCCTCCCTCTCTACATCTCCCTCCCTCTCTACATCCCCCTCTCTACATCTCCCTCCCCTCCCTCTCTACATCCCCCTCCCTCTCTACATCCCCCTCCTCTCTACATCTCCCTCCCTCTCTACATCTCCCTCCCTCTCTACATCCCCCTCCCTCTCTACATCCCCCTCCCTCTCTCTCTCTCCCTCTCTCTCTCTCTACATCCCTCTCCCTCCCTCTCTACATCCCCCTCCCTCTCTACATCCCCCTCCCTCTCTACATCTCCCTCCCCCCCCTCCCTCTCTACATCCCCCTCCCTCTCTACATCCCCCTCCCTCTCCCTCTCTACATCCCCCTCCCTCTCTACATCCCCCACCCTCTCTCTCTCTCTACATCCCTCTCCCTCTCTCCATCTCCCTCCCTCTCTACATCCCCCCTCTCCCTCTCCTCTCTACATCCCCCTCCCTCTCTACATCCCCCCCCTCTCTACATCCCTCTCCCTCTCTCTCTACATCTCCCTCCCTCTCTCTCTACATCCCCCCCCTCTCTCTACATCCCCCCCTCCCTCTCTACATCCCTCTCCTCTCTACATCTCCCTCCCTCTCTCTCTACATCCCCCTCCCTCTCTCTCTACATCCCCCTCCCTCTCTACATCCCCCTCCCTCTCTACATCCCCCTCCCCCTCTACATCCCCCTCCCTCTCTCTCTCTCTACATCCCTCTCCCTCTCTACATCTCCCTCCCTCTCTACATCCCCCTCCCTCTCTACATCCCCCCCTCTCTACATCCCCTCCCTCTCTACATCCCCCTCCCTCTCTACATCCCCCTCCCTCTCTCTCTCTCTACATCCCTCTCCCTCTCTACATCTCCTCCCTCTCTACATCCCCCTCCCTCTCCCTCTCTACAGCCCTCTCTCTCTTCATCCCCCTCCCCCTCATCCCCTCCCTCTCTACATCCCCTCCCTCTCTACATCCCCCTCCCTCTCCCCTCTCTACATCCCCCTCCCTCTCTACATCCCCCTCCCTCTCTACATCCCCCTCCCCTCTCTACATCCCCTCCCCTCTCTACATCCCCCTCCCTCTCTACATCCCCCTCCCTCTCTACATCCCCTCTCTCCTCTCTACATCCCCCCCCTCTCTACATCCCCTCCCTCTCTACATCCCCCTCCCTCTCTCCCCTCATCCCTCTCTCTCTCTCATCCCTCTCTCCTCTCTACATCCCCTCCCTCTCTACATCCCCTCCCTCTCCCTCTCTACATCCCTCTCTCTCTCATCCCCCTCCCCCTCCCTCTCTACATCCCCCTCCCTCTCTACATCCCCTCCCTCTCTACATCTCCATCTCCCTCCTCTCTACATCCCCTCCCTCTCTACATCCCCCCCTCTCCCTCTCTACATCCCCTCCCTCTCTCTCTACATCCCCCTCCTCTCTCTACATCCCCTCCCCTCTCTACATCCCCCTCCCTCTCTACATCCCCCTCCCTCCCCCCTCCCTCTCATCCCCCTCCCTCTCTCTCTACATCCCCCTCCCTCTCTACATCTCCCTCCCTCTCTACATCCCCCTCCCTCTACATCCCCCTCCCTCTCTCCATCCCCCTCCCTCTCTACATCCCCCTCCCTCTCTACATCCCCTCCCTCTCTACATCCCCCTCCCTCTCTACATCCCCCTCCCTCTCTACATCCCCTCTCCTCTCTCTACATCCCCCTCCCTCTCTACATCCCCCTCCCTCTCTACATCCCCCCCCCTCTCTACATCCCCCTCCCCCTCCCCTCTCTACATCCCCCTCCCTCTCTACATCTCCCTCCCTCTCTACATCCCCCCTCCCTCTCTACATCTCCCTCCCTCTCTACATCCCCCCTCCCTCTCTACATCCCTCTCTCTCTCTCTACATCCCCCCCCCTCTCTACATCCCCCTCCCTCTCTACATCCCCCCCCCTCTCTACATCCCCCTCCTCCCTCTCTCTACATCCCTCTCTCTCTCTACATCCCCCTCCCTCTCTACATCCCCCTCCCTCTCTACATCCCCTCCCTCTCTACATCCCCCTCCTCTCTACATCCCCCCTCCCTCTCTACATCCCCCCTCCCTCTCTACATCCCCCTCCCTCTCTACATCCCCCTCCCTCTCTATCCCCCCCCTCTCTACATCCCCCTCCCTCTCTACATCCCCCTCCCTCTCTACATCCCCCTCCCTCTCTACATCCCCTCCCTCCCTCTCTACATCCCCCCCCCCTCCCCTCTACCTCTCTCTCTCTACATCCCCCTCACTCTCTCTCTACCTCGCTCTCTCACTCTTTCAATTCAATGGGCTTTATTGGCATGGGAAGCGTATGTTTACATTGCGAAAGCAAGTGGAGGAAACAAATGTAGCATTAACAAAAAATTATTACAAATTAACAGTAAACATTGCACTTAAAAAGTTTTTTTAAATATTTTTTTCCAAACAGATATGGGAGTTTGTGGGTCTGTGTGATCTGAGGGAAATATGTGTCTCTAATATGGTCATACATTTGGAAGGAGGTTAGGAAGTGCAGCTCAGTTTCCACCTCATTTTGTGGGTAGTGTGCACGTGGCCTGTCTTCTCTTGAGAGCCAGTTCTGCCTTCGGCAGACTTTCTCAATGGCAAGGCTATGTTCACTGAGTCTGTACATAGTCAAAGATCTCAATAAGTTTGGGTCAGTCACAGTGGTCAGGCATTCTGCCACTATGTACTCTCTGTTTAGGGCCAAATAGCATCCTAGTTTGCTCTGTTTTTTTGGTTGATTATTTCCAGTGTGTCATAGTTATCTTTTTGCTTTGTCGTAATTTGGTTGGGTCTCATTGTGTTGCCGTCCTGTGGGTCTGTTTGTGTTTGAACACAGACAGCTGGCTGTTCATCTCTCTGTAGGTGAGGGCTTTGTGGTGGAAACATGTAAGCATCACTTCCTATTTAGGTGGTTGTAGAATTGAACAAGTCTTATCTGGATGTTGATAACTAGTGGGAATAGTCCTATTTCTGCTCTGCATGCATTGCTTGGAGGTTTTGCGTTGTAAACAATTAATATTTTTGCAGAATCCTGCAATTGGGTGTTTGTCACATTTTGTACATTCTTGGTAGGTCAGTGGACCCATGACCTCACAACCGTAAAGGGCAATGGGTTCTATAACTGATTGGAGTATTTTTAGCCAGATCCTAATTGGGATGTTGAGTTTTATGTTCCATTTGATGGCCATAGAAGTGTTCACAGCCTTGTGGAATTTACCCGTGGTGTTTAGGCCGAGGTCGGTGTAATTATTTGTGTGCTCTAGGGCAACAGTGTAGAATTTTGTATTTGTCTCAGTCTCTCTCCCACTCCCTCTACGTCAGAGTACAATAGTTAAATCTCTCTCTGTCGTAATGTATTCATCGCCAGAAAACAATAAAATCTGCTGTATACCCAAAACAGTCCTATCTTTCCTCTGCAGTACAGAGTGGAATCAGTCTTTGAAGACAGATTCTCTCTCATTTTCCTTCGGAGGATTTTCTCTGTCTCTTTTTTTTTCAGACTACTGTCACTTTTCTCTTTTTTTCATTCAGTTATAATTTCCTCCTCCTTTCCCCCCTGTTTTCCAGAGTACAGTCGGTTTGAAGCCAAGATCCATGATCTACGTGAACAGATGATGAACAGCAGTATCAGCAGTGGCTCTCTGCGGACCAGCCAGAAGAGAACTCTCTATGTCAGGTAATGATTACTCAATTAACCCCTTCATAACCTAGGTCATGTACCTGATGAACCCGTATGATCCTAACCCTTATGATAATGTCTACGGCTTCATCTTCTCACGTCTACACTGTTGTGAAGGAAGTGGACGGGTGATTGCAGCTGTCGCCCTGACAGGCACGCAGCAGATTGCTTTCACCTACAGAGACGATATATACTAGTGTATAGTATATGATCATGTCTATGTGATTATATTATTATTATTATTATGATATATACTAGTGTACAGTATACTAGCCCTGTATCCCGTTATCTGGAGTCTGTTGTCTTTTACTGTCTGGGTACTTTCATAACCTTTAGCTTCATGATGCTATCGATGCACGCTACCATGACTGGCTTTCTGTCTGAGGAGAATAGAAAAGGGAAAACTTTATTGCCCACGTCGACATTGACAATATTCAACCCATAAGGGCAGAGCTCAGGAGCACTGGCCCTTTGTGTCTTCTGTCTGTGTTGACACAGACACTTAAGGTGTTTTCACACTGTTTCCCCTGTCATAACCCCTCACACTGTAACACTGTTTCATGACCCCTCACACTAGACTACTGTCATGACCCCTCACACTAGACTATGACCCCTCACTGTAACACTGTTTCCCCTGTCATGACCCCTCACACTGTAGACTGTTTCTGTCATAACCCCTCACTGTAACACTGTTTCTGTCATGACCCCTCACACTGTAGACTACTGTCATGACCCCTCACGCTGTAGACTACTGTCATGACCCCTCACGCTAGACTACTGTCACATGACCCCTCACGCTAGACTACTGTTTCATGACCCCCTCACGCTAGACTACTGTCATGACATAACCCCTCACACTGTAACACTGTTTCCCTGACTACCCCTCATGACCCTCCCCGCTAGACTACACTGTCATGACCCCTCATAACCCCTCACTACTGTCATGACCCCTCATGTAGACTACTGTCATGACCCTCTCACGCTAGACTACTGACATGACCCCTCACACTAGACTACTGTCATGACCCCTCACACTAGACTACTGTCATAACCCCTCACACTAGACTACTGTCATGACCCCTCACGCTAGACTACTGACATGACCCCTCACGCTAGACTACTGACATGACCCCTCACGCTAGACTACGGTCATGACCCCTCACGCTAGACTACTGTCATGACCCCTCACGCTAGACTACTGTCATGACCCCTCACGCTAGACTACTGTCATGACCCCTCACGCTAGACTACGGTCATGACCCCTCACGCTAGACTACTGTCATGACCCCTCACGCTAGACTACTGTCATGACCCCTCACGCTAGACTACTGTCATGACCCCTCACGCTAGACTACTGTCATGACCCCTCACGCTAGACTACTGTCATGACCCCTCACGCTAGACTACTGTCATGACCCCTCACGCTAGACTACTGTCATGACCCCTCACGCTAGACTACTGTCATGACCCCTCACGCTAGACTACTGTCATGACCCCTCACGCTAGACTACTGTCATGACCCCTCACGCTAGACTACTGACATGACCCTCACACTGTAACTACTGTTTCCCCTGACATAACCCCTCACGCTAGACTACTGTCATGACCCCTCATGCTAGACTACTGTCATGACCCCTCACGCTAGACTACGGTCATGACCCCTCACGCTAGACTACTGTCATGACCCCTCACGCTAGACTACTGACATGACCCCTCACGCTAGACTACGGTCATGACCCCTCACGCTAGACTACTGTCATGACCCCTCACGCTAGACTACTGTCCTGACCCCTCACGCTAGACTACGGTCATGACCCCTCACGCTAGACTACTGTCATGACCCCTCACGCTAGACTACTGTCATGACCCCTCACGCTAGACTACGGTCATGACCCCTCACGCTAGACTACTGTCATGACCCCTCACGCTAGACTACTGTCATGACCCCTCACGCTAGACTACTGTCATGACCCCTCACGCTAGACTACTGTCATGACCCCTCACGCTAGACTACGGTCATGACCCCTCACGCTAGACTACGGTCATGACCCCTCACGCTAGACTACTGTCATGACCCCTCACGCTAGACTACTGTCATGACCCCTCACGCTAGACTACGGTCATGACCCCTCACGCTAGACTACGGTCATGACCCCTCACGCTAGACTACGGTCATGACCCCTCACGCTAGACTACTGTCATGACCCCTCACGCTAGACTACGGTCATGACCCCTCACGCTAGACTACTGTCATGACCCCTCACGCTAGACTACAGACATGACCCCTCACGCTAGACTACGGTCATGACCCCTCACGCTAGACTACTGTCATGACCCCTCACGCTAGACTACGGTCATGACCCCTCACGCTAGACTACTGACATGACCCCTCACGCTAGACTACTGACATGACCCCTCACGCTAGACTACTGTCATGACCCCTCACGCTAGACTACTGTCATGACCCCTCACGCTAGACTACGGTCATGACCCCTCACGCTAGACTACTGTCATGACCCCTCACGCTAGACTACTGACATAACCCCTCACGCTAGACTACGGTCATGACCCCTCACATTGATGCCACAGAAGAGAGAAGATGATGACGTGCAGGTTTGAGGGGGAAAAGCGTGTTCTGTTTTGGGATATTGATTAGCGATTGTCAAGGATGCACAGAAATTCCAAAATAATTTTTAGTTCACAATGATTTGTTTGTAATTTGTGGTCTATAGGCTGAGGGCGCTTCATAAGCTGTTCATTTAACTAGGCAAGTCAGTTAAGAACAAATTCTTATTTACAATGACGGCCTACCCCGGCCAAACCCGGACGACGCTGGGCCAATTTTGAGCCGCCCTATGGGACTCCAAATCACGGCCGGATGTGATACAGCCTGGATTCAAACCAGGGACTGTAGTGACGCCTCTTGCACTGAGATGCAGTGCCTTAGATTGCTCCGCCACTCAGAACCTCTTAAAGGGCCAGCAGCCTTCTTTTGGGTGTACAATTTTCAATTACAGCATTATTTAATCTGCAGTTATTCTTCTGCTATTTATTCTGTTACCAATTAAATATTACATGTTAATATTAGCTTCAAATTACAATTATTATATCATCTTTTAGCTAAATGCAGTTCATTAGCTTCCAAATTGTTAAAACCCAAAGTGCATTGAGGGAATGTTTATTAAAAAAAAATAGATATTGGTTTGTTTTTCAACTTAGCAATGTGAATGCAAAGAGGACGAACAAAGAGGACTCAGATCATAAAATACGTGAAGTGAACTGGCAAAAGAGTTGAGTCCTCATTCAAATGCAGTGTGAATACAAAGAGAACAGACTTCTGTTGGGGGGGGGGTTACCCCCAGAGTTCACTTTAAAGAGGACTGAGATTTTTTGTATTTTTTTTTTAAAGAGGATTATGTGTGAAAACAAATCAAATGTATTTATATAGCCCTTCGTACATCAGCTGATATCTCAAAGTGCTGTACAAAACACCCTTAGGCAACACCACAAACACCCACACACACACACACATATACATTTTCTCCACCATCTGAAGTGAACAGATCCTCTGCACTGATACATTGACTGATGTTAGAGAAGCCATTGTCCTTTATGTTGACTGGAGCCCTGATATGGCTGGTCTTCCTCCATTATGATGTTGACATACAACTGATAATAGAGGCTAGTTTGATTTGTCCATTCAGGCCTCATCTGTGTGGCCATCTAGTGGAAAGCCAGTATGGACCAGCTCCATATTAATGCCCATGATTTTGGAATGAGATGTTGGATGAGCAGGTGTCCACATACCTTTTGGTCATGTGGTGTGCACTCAATAAAAGGCCTCTCCTACAGTATACTGGATAAGGATGTAGAGCAGGTCTCTCCTACAGTATACTGGAGAAGGATGTGGAGCAGGCCTCTCCTACAGTATACTGGAGAAGGATGTAGAGCAGGCCTCTCCTACAGTATACTGGAGAAGGATGTAGAGCAGGCCTCTCCTACAGTATACTGGAGAAGGATGTAGAGGCCTCTCCTAGTATACTGGAGAAGGATGTAGAGCTCTCTCCTACAGTATACTGGAGAAGGATGTAGAGCAGGCCTCTCCTACAGTATACTGGAGAAGGATGTGGAGCAGGCCTCTCCTACAGTATACTGGAGAAGGATGTAGAGCAGGCCTCTCCTACAGTATACTGGAGAAGGATGTAGAGCAGGCCTCTCCTACAGTATACTGGAGAAGGATGTGGAGCAAGCCTCTCCTATAGTATACTGGAGAAGGATGTAGAGCAGGCCTCTCCTACAGTATACTGGAGAAGGATGTAGAGCAGGCCTCTCCTACAGTATACTGGAGAAGGATGTAGAGCAGGCCTCTCCTACAGTATACTGGAGAAGGATGTAGAGCAGGCCTCTCCTACAGTATACTGGAGAAGGATGTGGAGCAAGCCTCTCCTATAGTATACTGGAGAAGGATGTAGAGCAGGCCTCTCCTACAGAATACTGGAGAAGGATGTAGAGCAGGCCTCTCCTACAGTATACTGGAGAAGGATGTAGAGCAGGCCTCCTGTAGGTTTTCACTCCAACCTTAGTTGTAACTAACCTGATTCAGCTTATCAACAAGCTAATTATTAGTTTCTAGTTTTATTAGTCGTGTGTGTACGCGATACACATGATATACACCATCAAACGAAATGCTTACTCGCAGGTTACTTCTCGACAATGAAACAACAATTACAAATAATAATTGAAAAAAATAAATAAATAAGAATACGAACATAAAGTAAATAACCACCCGTCTCTTTGTTGTAAAATCAGGCCATAAAGATCCAAGGACATCAACCACCCGCCAGAATAGAATAAAAAGCTACCGAGAGACTCAGAATAGGAATAAAATCAGTAAATCAGCTTTGTTGTAAATCAGCTCAGCTTTGTTGTAAATCAGTCAGCTTTGTTGTAAATTTATAGTCCAGTATTTTGTTGTAAATCATTTGTTGTTTTGAAAAGGGGCTTTGTAAATTTTGTTGTAAATCAGCTTTGTTGTAAATCAGCTTTGTTGTAAATCAGCTTTGTTGTAAATCAGCTTTGTTGTAAATCAGCTTTGTGCAAGCTTTGTGCAATTTAAAGGTCAAAATACACTGCATTTCAAACAGTCATGAATAATCGAATGAATTCAGGTTGAAGTTATACCGAGGCTAAAT
This sequence comes from Oncorhynchus tshawytscha, assembly GCF_018296145.1. Taxonomy (NCBI): domain Eukaryota; kingdom Metazoa; phylum Chordata; class Actinopteri; order Salmoniformes; family Salmonidae; genus Oncorhynchus; species Oncorhynchus tshawytscha. The sequence continues at coordinate 82,305,279 of NC_056433.1, forward strand.
ATACAATGCATTCGGAAAGTATTCAGACCCCTTCACTTTTTCCACATTTTGTTACGTTACAGCCTCATTCTAAAATTGATTGATTTAATATATATTTTCCCCATCAATCTACACACAATACCCCAAGCAAAAACATTTTTTTATATATATATATATATATTTATATATATATATATTTGCAAATGTATTAAAAATAAAAAACTGATATCACATTTACGGAAGTATTCAGACCCTTTACTCAGTACTTTGTTGAAACAGGTTTTTATGTTTTATACATTGATAAAAACTGAAACATCACATTTACTCAGTACTTTGTTGAAACACCTTTGGCAGCGATTACAGCGTTGAGTCTTCTTGGGTATGATGCTACAAGCTTGGTACACCTGTATTTGGGGAGTTTCTCCCATTCTTCTCTGCAGATCCTCTCAACCTCTGTCAAGTTGGATGGGGAGCGATGCTGCACAGCTATTTTCAGGTCTCTCCAAAGATGTTTGATAGGGTTCATGTCAGGGCTTTGGCTGGGCCACTCAAGGACATTCAGAGACTTGTCCTGAAGCCACTCCTGCGTTGTCTTGGCTGTGTGCTTAGGGTTGTTGTCCTGTTGGAAGGTGAACCTTCGCCCCAGTCTGAGGTCCTGAGTGCTCTGGAGCAGGTTTTCATCAAGGATCTCTCTGTACTTTGCTCCGTTCATCTTTCCCTCGATCCTGACTAGTCTCCCAGTCCCTGACGCTGAAAAACATCCCCACAGCATGATGCTGCCACCACCATGCTTCACTGTAGGGATGGTGCCAGGTTTCCTTCAGATGTGACGCTTGGCATTCAGGTCAAAGAGTTCAATCTTGGTTTCATCAGACCAGAGAATCTTGTTTCTTATGGTCTGAGAGTCTTTAGGTGCCTTTTGGCAAACTCCAAGTGGGCTGCCATGAGCCTTTTACTGAGGAGTGACTTCCGTCTGGCCACTCTCCCATAAAGGCCTGATTGGTGGAGTGCTGCAGAGATGGTTATCCTTCTGGAAGGTTCTCCCATCTCAACAGAGGAACTTTGGAACTCTGTCAGAGAGACCATTGGGTTCTTGGTCACCTCCAAGGCCCTTCTCCCCCGATTGCTCAGTTTGGACGTGGGCGGCCAGCTCTTGGAAAAGTTTTGGTGGTTCCAAACTTCTTCCATTTAAGAATGATGGAGGCCACTGTGTTCTTGGGGACTTTTAATGCTGCATCCATCTTTTTGTACCCTTCCCCAGATCCGTGCCTCGACACAATCCTGTCTGGGAGCTCTACGGACAATTCCTTCGACCTCATAGCTTAGTTTTTTGCTCTGACATGTACTGTCAACTGTGGGACCTTTATATAGACAGGTTGTGTGCCTTTCCAAATCATGTCCAATCAATTTAATTTACTACAGGTGGACTCCAAATCAAGTTGATGATCAATGGAAACAGGATGCACCTGAGCTAAATTTCAAGTTTCATAGCAAGTGATCTGAATACTTATGAAAATTAGGTGTTTCTGTTTTTGTTCTTAGTAAATTTGCAAATATTTCTAAAAAACAGTTTTTGCTTTGTCATTATGGGATATTGTGTGTAGATTGATGATGGACATTTTTTATTTAATCAATTTTAGAATAATGCTGTAACGTAACAAAATATGATATAAGTGAAGGGGTCTGAATACTTTCTGAATGCGCTCTGTGGGTGTGTGTGAGTGCAGAGAATCAGACCAGTTCAAGTGTTCAGCAGTCTGATGGCTTGTAGATACCAACAGGCTCAGAGACAGTTTCTATCAGACCTCATGCTCCGATACCATCTGTCTGACGGTAAGGGAGGGAACAGCTCGTGGCTGGGGAGCAGGTGTCCTGGATGGGTGGGGGGCATGGTCCCAGAGATGTACTGGGCCGTCTTCACCACCCGCTGGAGGGCTTTGCGGTCGTGGACGGAGCAATTCCCATACCAGGCCGAGATGCAATCGGTCAGGACGCTCTCGATGGTGCAGCGGTCCACTCGGTTAGCTTAGGGTTGGAGTGAAAACCTACAGGACGTTAGCTCTCCAGGAACAGGGTTGGAGAGTCCTGATATAGAGGGATATGTGGAGAAGGATGCAGTCCCAGTGGTTTGATTCCCTCTCTCTCTAACAGGATTAGTCTCTCTGCTAGGGGATGTTCAGGAGAATGAAACTCAAACCAGTTCCTAAAACCATCCTTCTTACTTTGCGCTGACACATACTTCCAGCAACAGAAAATATACTGCATTATGGAAATCCAAGCTTTGCAGAATTATTTTATTTTACAGCCCTCTAGAACTGCATGCATAAAATTAGCACTCCATGTCACATAGGGAAGTCATAGCAAACACACAACCAAGGGCTAGTATGCCACTGCTCAAACATCTAGCCTTAGTTATTTTTTTAATATAATTTTTTATTTATTTAGCTTTTATTTAACTAGGCAGGCAAGTCCGTTAAGAACTCATTCTTATTTACAATGACAGTCCTAGGAATAGTGGGTTAACTGCCTTGTTTACACCTTGTCAGCTCGGGGATTCGATCTAGCAACCTTTCGGTTACTGGCCCAACGCTCTAACCACTCTAGGCTACCGGCCTCCTCTGTGGGTTTAATTAACAACATCTCCACATTAGAATAACTCAATCAGTGACCTTGGGGGCCAACTCAATCCCAACCTTGGGGGCCAATGTTTTGTGGGGGTGGGGGGGCTTTCTTGATTTGAAGGGTAAAAAATATATATAGATGGATTGTTCATACCGATCTATAAAATATAAAATAAAATAAAAAAGTAGATATCTGTGATGCTTTAGGCTAAGCTGAGCTACGACCTTCTAAAGTCGAGGATTCATTTTGTGTATTTAATATAGGCTATCTCAATAAACAATCATTAAAAAGTGGGAGACGGCATTACTTTTTTTTATGTGAAAATAGGTGGGGGGGGCTGTATATGTCCCAGAGGCCTCTACAGAGGAACAATTATTACAGGAGAGTTTGGGTCAGTTTCCTTTAAGGCCTGCCCTCAGGTGTATCTTGTAGCATCTACTTTTCTAGTCTTCCAGCTGTATTGTCGTCCATCTCATTCCTGCAGAGGAGAGGCTAGAAAACAGAGAACCACACATTAGCTGTTTTTTTACCCTTGCTGTTTTAATGCTCCTGGCTCTGGCAGCTGTACGACAGTCAGATTTAGTCTTCCCTTTAACAGCGTACGTAGAGATGGAAACACAGAGGAAGCCTGACTGGCTCGGTGGATGATCTCATAGCAGACAGAGACAATTATTTACACTCTTCTGTTTTATTGATCGGTAAAAACACAAACTAAGAAAGGCCTGTAGAATCCTGGAATGGCCCGCTTGATGTTTTTTGTAATGATCTGGAGTGACATTTACAGCTGGGGCTGTGTGTGTTCCTGTAAGGACCTGTATCAAGATATTTATTTCACTCAGAGTGGAAGTGTTTGTGCTCAGTACTGAACGGGAAGAGGATCCCCGCCGCTCTATTAGAGTACAATATGCTCTTCATAAACATTGTTCTTATCAGACTACACTAACATGATGCACCATGGGTTATCAGACTACACTAACATGATGCACCGTGGGTTATCAGACTACACTAACATGATGCACCATGGGTTATCAGACTACACTAACATGATGCACCATGGGTTATCAGACTACACTAACATGATGCACTGTGGGTTATCAGACTACACTAACATGATGCACCATGGGTTATCAGACTACACTAACATGATGCACCATGGGTTATCAGACTACACTAACATGATGCACCATGGGTTATCAGACTACACTAACATGATGCACCATGGGTTATCAGACTACACTAACATGATGCACCATGGGTTATTATCAGACTACACTAACATGATGCACCATGGGTTATTATCAGACTACACTAACATGATGCACCATGGGTTATTATCAGACTACACTAACATGATGCACCATGGGTTATTATCAGACTACACTAACATGATGCACCATGGGTTATTATCAGACTACACTAACATGATGCACCATGGGTTATTATCAGACTACACTAACATGATGCACCATGGGTTATCAGACTACACTAACATGATGCACCATGGGTTATCAGACTACACTAACATGATGCACCATGGGTTATCAGATTACACTAACATGATGCACCATGGGTTATCAGACTACACTAACATGATGCACCATGGGTTATCAGACTACACTAACATGATGCACCGTGGGTTATCAGACTACACTAACATGATGCACCATGGGTTATCAGACTACATTAACATGATGCACCATGGGTTATCAGACTACACTAACATGATGCACCGTGGGTTATCAGACTACACTAACATGATGCACCATGGGTTATTATCAGACTACACTAACATGATGCACCATGGGTTATCAGACTACACTAACATGATGCACCATGGGTTATCAGACTACACTAACATGATGCAACGTGGGTTATTATCAGACTACATTAACATGATGCACCGTGGGTTATGATGATGATGCAACATGGGTTAGAATGTTAGTTATTACTGAGTAATTGCAATGTTAAGGTTATTACTGATCATTGTTCTCAATGCTCGTTCATATTATTATTATTTTTTACCTTTATTTAACCAGGCAAGTCAGTTAAGAACATATTCTTATTTTCAATGACGGCCTGGGAACAGGCCGTATGATTCATTTAAATACCATCGAGTTGTTGCTATGATTATTACAGTAGAAAGGCATGGTGCACTACACTAACATGCATTCTGTTTTCTCTACAGTACCTTCAGTATGTGGACTTTACATTTTTCTGACCCTGTTTTTCCTAGTATTCCAGCTTTCTCAGCTCCATCTGTCCTAGTGCTGCAGTACAGCCCTGTTTTATTGATGATGGACAGACACAGGGATGAGGCAGTACAGCCCTGTTTTATTGATGGACAGACACAGGGATGAGGCAGTACAGCCCTGTTTAATTGATGAAGGACAGACACAGGGATGAGGCAGTACAGCCCTGTTTTATTGATGAAGGACAGACACAGGGATGAGGCAGTACAGCCCTGTTTTATTGATGGACAGACACAGGGATGAGGCAGTACAGCCCTGTTTTATTGATGAAGGACAGACACAGGGACTGAGGCAGTACAGCCCTGTTTTATTGATGGACAGACACAGGGATGAGGCAGTACAGCCCTGTTTTATTGATGGACAGACACAGGGATGAGGCAGTACAGCCCTGTTTTATTGATGATGGACAGACACAGGGATGAGGCAGTACAGCCCCGTTTTATTGACAATGGAAAGACACGAGGATGAGGCAGTACAGCCCTGTTTTATTCATGAAGGACAGACACAGGGACGAGGCAGTACAGCCCTGTTTTATTGATGGACAGACACAGGGATGAGGCAGTACATCCCTGTTTTATTGATGAAGGACAGACACAGGGATGAGGCAGTATAGCCCTGTTTTATTGATGAAGGACAGACATGGAGATGAGGCTGGCAGGCTGGATGCAAGGGGGACGGCTGTTACTTCAGCTCCAGTTCCTTAGCAGGCAGATGCACACAATGTCAAGGTTCTGCAGTTGGTAAAGCTCTCCTGAGCTGTGCTTTGCGTGCTGCATATGTTTGGCATCTATTCAGGAATCACTCATATCTATTTTAATATGGAACACCTGCTCAGTCCCTGTGACCTATATCTGAACTCAGTCCATCCATCTTTCTCATGCTTCACCTGTCTCTTCTGGACAGACAGACTCTCTGACATGAGCATTGTGGACCACGTCATCACACACCAAGCTCAGGTGGAAAATCATGCTCACTCTCTTTGCCTTCCCTGTGTGTTTTTGTGTTGTGTATTTACATTTAAAAAGATCTCCCCTGATGTAGTTTTTTTTCTCACAGGACCTCATGAAATCATTCTCCTTAACTAACAGCTCGCTAATAATGTGAAATATGTATTTTTACTGAAGGATTTGTCATTGAGTTTGTCGTGTTGTTTCTTTCTCCCAGTTTGACAAGACAGTTCCACCCTCATCTATTGTTGTTGTCTGCATGGCGCTGTTTGATGATGTACTGTTGTTTCTCTCCCTCCAGGGCTCTGTTTGATGATGTACTGTTGTTTCTCTCCCTCCAGGGCGCTGTTTGATGATGTACTGTTGTTTCTCTCCCTCCAGGGCGCTGTTTGATGATGTACTGTTGTTTCTCTCCCTCCACTGTTGTTTCTCTCCCTCCAGGGCGCTGTTTGATGATGTACTGTTGTTTCTCTCCCTCCAGGGCGCTGTTTGATGATGTACTGTTGTTTCTCTCCCTCCAGGGCTCTGTTTAATGATGTACTGTTGTTTCTCTCCCTCCAGGGCTCTGTTTAATGATGTACTGTTGTTTCTCTCCCTCCAGGGCGCTGTTTAATGATGTACTGTTGTTTCTCTCCCTCCAGGGCGCTGTTTAATGATGTACTGTTGTTTCTCTCCCTCCAGGGCTGTTGTTTCTCTCCCTCCAGGGCGCTGTTTGATGATGTACTGTTGTTTCTCTCCCTCCAGGGCGCTGTTTGATGATGTACTGTTGTTTCTCTCCCTCCAGGGCGTGTTTGATGATGTACTGTTGTTTCTCTCCCTCCAGGGCGCTGTTTGATGATGTACTGTTGTTTCTCTCCCTCCAGGGCGCTGTTTGATGATGTACTGTTGTTTCTCTCCCTCCAGGGCGCTGTTTGATGATGTACTGTTGTTTCTCTCCCTCCAGGGCGCTGTTTAATGATGTACTGTTGTTTCTCTCCCTCCAGGGCGCTGTTTAATGATGTACTGTTGTTTCTCTCCCTCCAGGGCGCTGTTTAATGATGATGTTCTGTTGTTTCTCTCCCTCCAGGGCGCTGTTTGATGATGTACTGTTGTTTCTCTCCCTCCAGGGCGCTGTTTGATGATGTACTGTTGTTTCTCTCCCTCCAGGGCGCTGTTTGATGATGTACTGTTGTTTCTCTCCCTCCAGGGCGCTGTTTGACTATGACCGGGCGAAGGACTCGGGGCTGCCCAGCCAGGGGCTCAACTTCCACTTTGGAGACATACTTCATGTGGTGAATGCCTCCGATGACGAGTGGTGGCAGGCACGGCAGGTGACCCATGAAGGAGAGGTGGAAGAGGTTGGAGTCATCCCCAGCAGGAGGAGGTAAGAGGTTAAGGGTTAGAAGCTGGTGCTCAGGGTTCGGAGTACCTACTGTTTTAACATGTTGTCTTTCCCTGGGATTGAAGTTTCCCAACCCTGGTTCTGTGTCTCCAACACTGAAATTGTGTGTGTGTGTGTGAGCCAGCCAGCCAGCCCAGTGCTGGCCTTATCCCTGGGCACAGCTTGGTGTGAATGCTGATGCCACTGTGACTGGCGTCATAAGGGCACCATAGGGGCAGAGAGTATACCCACAACCACCATTTTTTTTGTTTAAGCCAAGGATTGTAATTAGGTGTGGTACTGCAGTCTTTTCAGTGAAAATCTTCTCTGTGGCAAAAAAAAAGAAGTTGCCATCGAAACAAAAAAGCCACCCATCGGTCTTACACGAACTCTGTTCATTCAGCAACCCTTTGACGTCAGTAACACATTATCACATCTTACTCTGCAATCAGCTGTTTCATTAAGCTTGAGACTTCAAACACCCAACAGTTTCTATCTCTCTCACACACACACACACACACACACACACACACACACACACACACACACACACTGTCGAGCTTCCCCTCTTATTTCCCCCTCCATCGCTCTCTCACCCTACAGTTTCTATCTCTCTCTCACACACACACACACACACACACACACACACACTGTCGAGCTTCCCCTCTTATTTCCCCCTCCATCGCTCTCTCACCCTACAGTTTCTATCTCTCTCTCACACACACACACACACTGTCGAGCTTCCCCTCTTATTTCCCCCCTCCATCGCTCTCTCACCCTACAGAGGGGTGGCGGACAGATGATAATTGGGCTTCTCACCTGACTCTGGTTCATTTGTCACCTTGGAATGATCAGATGGCAGCAGTAGAAGCAGTAGAAGTAGCAGCAGTAGTAGTAGTAGAAGATGTAGTAGTAGTAGAAGATGCAGTAGTAGTAGAAGATGCAGTAGTAGTAGAAGATGCAGTAGCAGCAGTAGTAGAAGATGCAGTAGCAGCAGTAGTAGAAGATGCAGTAGTAGTAGTAGAAGATGCAGTAGTAGTAGTAGTAGAAGGTGCCGTAGTAGAAGATGCAGTAGTAGTAGTAGCAGTAGTAGCAGCAGCAGTAGTAGTAGTAGCAGTAGTAGTAGCAGCAGTAGTAGTAGTAGTAGCAGCAGGAGTAGTAGAAGATGCAGTAGTAGTAGAAGATGTAGTAGCAGCAGCAGTAGTAGTAGTAGTAGTAGTAGCAGCAGTAGTAGTAGTAGTAGTAGTAGTAGTAGTAGTAGTAGTAGTAGTAGTAGCAGCAGGAGTAGTAGAAGATGTAGTAGTAGAAGATGCAGTAGTAGTAGTAGAAGATGCCGTAGTAGTAGAAGATGCCGTAGTAGTAGAAGATGCAGTAGTAGTAGTAGAAGATGCAGTAGTAGTGGAAGATGCAGTAGTAGTAGTAGAAGATGCAGTAATAGTAGTAGCAGCAGTAGTAGTAGTAGCAGCAGTAGTATTAGTAGAAGATGTAGTAGCAGCAGCAGCAGCAGCAGTAGTAGTAGTAGTAGTAGAAGATGCAGCAGTAGTAGTAGCAGCAGCAGTAGTAGTAGAAGATGTTGTTGTAGTAGTAGTAGAAGATGTAGTAGTAGTAGTAGTAGAAGATGTAGTAGCAGCAGTAGTAGTAGTAGTAGAAGATGTAGTAGCATCAGTAGTAGTAGTAGTAGAAGATGTAGTAGTAGAAGATAGTAGTAGCAGCAGCAGTAGTAGCAGCAGTTGTAGTAGTATTAGTAGAAGATGTAGTAGTAGTAGTAGTAGAAGATGTAGTAGTAGAAGATGCGGTAGCAGCAGTAGTAGAAGATGCAGTAGTAGTAGCAGTAATAGCAGTAGAAGTAGTAGTAGTAGTAGTAGAAGATGCAGTAGTAGCAGCAGGAGTAGTAGAAGATCCAGTAGTAGCAGTAGAAGATGCAGTAGTAGAAGATGCAGTTGTAGTGGTAGAAGATGCAGTAATAGTAGTAGCAGCAGTAGTAGTAGTAGCAGCAGTAGTATTAGTAGAAGATGTAGTAGTAGCAGCAGCAGCAGTAGTAGCAGTAGTAGTAGTAGTAGAAGATGCAGCAGTAGTAGTAGCAGCAGCAGTAGTAGTAGAAGATGTAGTAGTAGTAGAAGATGTAGTAGCAACAGTAGTAGTAGTAGTAGTAGTAGAAGATGTAGTAGCAGCAGTAGTAGTAGTAGTAGTAGAAGATGTAGTAGCATCAGTAGTAGTAGTAGTAGAAGATGCAGTAGTAGTAGTAGTAGTAGTAGTAGCAGCAGTTGTAGTAGTATTAGTAGAAGATGTAGTAGTAGAAGATGTAGTAGTAGAAGATGCGGTAGCAGCAGTAGTAGAAGATGTAGTAGCAGTAATAGCAGTAGAAGTAGTAGTAGTAGTAGTAGAAGATGCAGTAGTAGCAGCAGGAGTAGTAGAAGATCCAGTAGTAGCAGTAGAAGATGCAGTAGTAGAAGATGCAGTAGTAGTGGTAGAAAATGTAGTAGTAGTAGTAGTAGCGGCCGTTGTAGTAGTAGCAGCTGTAGTATTAGTAGAAGATGCAGCTGTAGTAGTAGTAGAAGATGTAGTAGTAGTAGCAGCAGCAGTAGTATTCGTAGTATTAGTAGAAGATGTAGTAGTAGAAGATGTAGTAGCAGCAGTAGTAGTAGTAGTAGTAGAAGATGCAGTAGTAGAAGAAAGTAGTAGTAGCAGCAGCAGTAGTAGCAGCAGTTGTAGTAGTAGAAGATGCAGCAGTAGTAGTAATAGTAGAAGATGTAGTAGCAGGAGCAGTAGAAGTAGTAGAAGATGCAGCCGTAGTAGTAACAGCAGTTGTAGTAGTAGTAGAAGATGCAGCAGTAGTAGTAGTAGAAGATCTAGCAGTAGTAGTAGCAGCAGTTGTAGTAGTAGTAGAAGATGTAGTAGTAGCAGCAGTAGTTGTAGCAGCAGTAGTAGTAGAAGATGCAGCAGTAGTAGTAGTAGAAGATCTAGCAGTAGTAGTAGTAGCAGCAGTTGTAGTAGTAATAGTAGAAGATGCAGCAGTAGTAGCAGCAGTTGTAGTAGTAGTAGAAGATACAGTAGTAGTAGCAGCAGTAGTAGTAGAAGATGCAGTAGTAGTAGTAGAAGATGCAGCAGTAGTAGTAGTAGTAGACGATGCAGTAGTAGTAGTAGACGATGTAGTAGTAGTAGTAGACAATGCAGTAGTAGTAGTAGTAGCAGCAGTAGTAGTAGTAACAGTAGTAGTAGTAGTAACAGTAGTAGTAACAGCGGTCATGGTAATAACAACAGTAGTAATAACAGTAGTAGTAGTAGTAACAGTAGTAGTAACAGCGGTCATGGTAATAACAACAGTAGTAATAACAGTAGTAGTAACAGTAGTAGTAACAGCGGTCATGGTAATAACAACAGTAGTAGTAGTAACAGTTGTAGTGACAGCGGTCATGGTAATAATAACAGTAGTAGTAACAGTAGTAGTAGTAGTAGTAACAGTTGTAGTGACAGCGGTCATGGTAATAACAACAGTAGTAATAACAGTAGTAGTAGTAGTAACAGTAGTAGTGACAGCGGTCATGGTAATAATAACAGTAGTAGTAGTAGTAACAGTAGTAGTGACAGCGGTCATGGTAATAACAACAGTAGTAATAACAGTAGTAGTAGTAGTAACAGTAGTAGTGACAGCGGTCATGGTAATAACAACAGTAGTAATAACAGTAGTAGTAGTAGTAACAGTAGTAGTGACAGCGGTCATGGTAATAATAACAGTAGTAGTAGTAGTAACAGTAGTAGTGACAGCGGTCATGGTAATAACAACAGTAGTAATAACAGTAGTAGTAGTAGTAACAGTAGTAGTAACAGCGGTCATGGTAATAACAACAGTAGTAATAACAGTAGTAGTAGTAACAGTAGTAGTGACAGCGGTCATGGTAATAACAACAGTAGTAATAACAGTAGTAGTAGTAGTAACAGTAGTAGTGACAGCGGTCATGGTAATAACAACAGTAGTAATAACAGTAGTAGTAGTAGTAACAGTAGTAGTGACAGCGGTCATGGTAATAACAACAGTAGTAATAACAGTAGTAGTAGTAATAACAGTAGTAGTGACAGCGGTCATGGTAATAACAACAGTAGTAATAACAGTAGTAGTAGTAGTGACAGCGGTCATGGTAATAACAACAGTAGTAATAACAGTAGTAGTAGTAGTAACAGTAGTAGTGACAGCGGTCATGGTAATAACAACAGTAGTAATAACAGTAGTAGTAGTAGTGACAGCGGTCATGGTAATAACAACAGTAGTAATAACAGTAGTAGTAGTAGTAACAGTAGTAATAACAGTAGTAGTAGTAGTAGTAGTAGTAGTAACAGTAGTAGTGACAGCGGTCATGGTAATAATAACAGTAGTAGTAGTAGTAACAGTAGTAGTGACAGCGGTCATGGTAATAACAACAGTAGTAATAACAGTAGTAGTAGTAGTAACAGTAGTAGTGACAGCGGTCATGGTAATAACAACAGTAGTAATAACAGTAGTAGTAGTAGTAACAGTAGTAGTGACAGCGGTCATGGTAATAATAACAGTAGTAGTAGTAGTAACAGTAGTAGTGACAGCGGTCATGGTAATAACAACAGTAGTAGTAGTAACAGTAGTAGTGACAGCGGTCATGGTAATAACAACAGTAGTAATAACAGTAGTAGTAGTAGTAGTAACAGTAGTAGTGACAGCGGTCATGGTAATAATAACAGTAGTAGTAGTAGTAACAGTAGTAGTGACAGCGGTCATGGTAATAACAACAGTAGTAATAACAGTAGTAGTAGTAGTGACAGCGGTCATGGTAATAACAACAGTAGTAATAACAGTAGTAGTAACAGTAGTAGTGACAGCGGTCATGGTAATAACAACAGTAGTAATAACAGTAGTAGTAGTAGTGACAGCGGTCATGGTAATAACAACAGTAGTAATAACAGTAGTAGTAGTAGTAACAGTAGTAGTGACAGCGGTCATGGTAATAACAACAGTAGTAATAACAGTAGTAGTAGTAGTGACAGCGGTCATGGTAATAACAACAGTAGTAATAACAGTAGTAGTGACAGCGGTCATGGTAATAACAACAGTAGTAATAACAGTAGTAGTAGTAGTAACAGTAGTAGTGACAGCGGTCATGGTAATAACAACAGTAGTAATAACAGTAGTAGTAGTAGTAACAGTAGTAGTGACAGCGGTCATGGTAATAACAGTAGTAGTAATAACAGTAGTAGTAGTAATAACAGTAGTAGTGACAGCGGTCATGGTAATAACAACAGTAGTAATAACAGTAGTAGTAGTAGTGACAGCGGTCATGGTAATAACAACAGTAGTAATAACAGTAGTAGTAGTAGTAACAGTAGTAGTGACAGCGGTCATGGTAATAACAACAGTAGTAATAACAGTAGTAGTAGTAGTGACAGCGGTCATGGTAATAACAACAGTAGTAATAACAGTAGTAGTAGTAGTAACAGTAGTAGTGACAGCGGTCATGGTAATAACAACAGTAGTAATAACAGTAGTAGTAGTAGTGACAGCGGTCATGGTAATAACAACAGTAGTAATAACAGTAGTAGTAGTAGTAACAGTAGTAGTGACAGCGGTCATGGTAATAACAACAGTAGTAGTAGTGACAGCGGTCATGGTAATAACAACAGTAGTAATAACAGTAGTAGTAGTAGTGACAGCGGTCATGGTAATAATAACAGTAGTAGTAGTAGTAACAGTAGTAGTGACAGCGGTCATGGTAATAACAACAGTAGTAATAACAGTAGTAGTAGTAGTAACAGTAGTAGTGACAGCGGTCATGGTAATAACAACAGTAGTAATAACAGTAGTAGTAGTAGTAACAGTAGTAGTGACAGCGGTCATGGTAATAATAACAGTAGTAGTAGTAGTAACAGTAGTAGTGACAGCGGTCATGGTAATAACAACAGTAGTAATAACAGTAGTAGTAGTAGTAACAGTAGTAGTGACAGCGGTCATGGTAATAATAACAGTAGTAGTAGTAGTAACAGTAGTAGTGACAGCGGTCATGGTAATAACAACAGTAGTAATAACAGTAGTAGTAGTAGTAACAGTAGTAGTGACAGCGGTCAGGTAATAATAACAGTAGTAGTAGTAGTAACAGTAGTAGTGACAGCGGTCATGGTAATAACAACAGTAGTAATAACAGTAGTAGTAGTAGTAACAGTAGTAGTGACAGCGGTCATGGTAATAATAACAGTAGTAGTAGTAGTAACAGTAGTAGTGACAGCGGTCATGGTAATAACAACAGTAGTAGTAGTAGTAACAGTAGTAGTGACAGCGGTCATGGTAATAACAACAGTAGTAATAACAGTAGTAGTAGTAGTAACAGTAGTAGTGACAGCGGTCATGGTAATAATAACAGTAGTAGTAGTAGTAACAGTAGTAGTGACAGCGGTCATGGTAATAACAACAGTAGTAATAACAGTAGTAGTAGTAGTGACAGCGGTCATGGTAATAACAACAGTAGTAATAACAGTAGTAGTAGTAGTAACAGTAGTAGTGACAGCGGTCATGGTAATAACAACAGTAGTAATAACAGTAGTAGTAGTAGTGACAGTCATGTAATAACAACAGTAGTAATAACAGTAGTAGTAACAGTAGTAGTGACAGCGGTCATGGTAATAACAACAGTAGTAATAACAGTAGTAGTAGTAGTGACAGCGGTCATGGTAATAACAACAGTAGTAATAACAGTAGTAGTAGTAGTAACAGTAGTAGTGACAGCGGTCATGGTAATAATAACAGTAGTAATAACAGTAGTAGTAGTAGTGACAGCGGTCATGGTAATAACAACAGTAGTAATAACAGTAGTAGTAGTAGTAACAGTAGTAGTGACAGCGGTCATGGTAATAACAGTAGTAATAACAGTAGTAGTAGTAGTAACAGTAGTAGTGACAGCGGTCATGGTAATAACAACAGTAGTAATAACAGTAGTAGTAGTAGTAACAGTAGTAGTGACAGCGGTCATGGTAATAACAACAGTAGTAGTAGTAGTAACAGTAGTAGTGACAGCGGTCATGGTAATAACAACAGTAGTAATAACAGTAGTAGTAGTAGTGACAGCGGTCATGGTAATAACAACAGTAGTAATAACAGTAGTAGTAACAGTAGTAGTGACAGCGGTCATGGTAATAACAACAGTAGTAATAACAGTAGTAGTAGTAGTGACAGCGGTCATGGTAATAACAACAGTAGTAATAACAGTAGTAGTAGTAGTAACAGTAGTAGTGACAGCGGTCATGGTAATAACAACAGTAGTAATAACAGTAGTAGTGAGTGACAGCGGTCATGGTAATAACAACAGTAGTAATAACAGTAGTAGTAGTAGTAACAGTAGTAGTGACAGCGGTCATGGTAATAACAACAGTAGTAATAACAGTAGTAGTAGTAGTAACAGTAGTAGTGACAGCGGTCATGGTAATAACAACAGTAGTAATAACAGTAGTAGTAGTAGTAACAGTAGTAGTGACAGCGGTCATGGTAATAACAACAGTAGTAATAACAGTAGTAGTAGTAATAACAGTAGTAGTGACAGCGGTCATGGTAATAACAACAGTAGTAATAACAGTAGTAGTAGTAGTGACAGCGGTCATGGTAATAACAACAGTAGTAATAACAGTAGTAGTAGTAGTAACAGTAGTAGTGACAGCGGTCATGGTAATAACAACAGTAGTAATAACAGTAGTAGTAGTAGTGACAGCGGTCATGGTAATAACAACAGTAGTAATAACAGTAGTAGTAGTAGTAACAGTAGTAGTGACAGCGGTCATGGTAATAACAACAGTAGTAATAACAGTAGTAGTAGTAGTGACAGCGGTCATGGTAATAACAACAGTAGTAATAACAGTAGTAGTAGTACAGTAGTAGTGACAGCGGTCATGGTAATAACAACAGTAATAATAACAGTAGTAGTAGTAGTAACAGTAGTAGTGACAGCGGTCATGGTAATAATAACAGTAGTAGTAGTAGTAACAGTAGTAGTGACAGCGGTCATGGTAATAACAACAGTAGTAATAACAGTAGTAGTAGTAGTAGTAACAGTAGTAGTGACAGCGGTCATGGTAATAACAACAGTAGTAATAACAGTAGTAACAGTAGTAGTGACAGCGGTCATGGTAATAATAACAGTAGTAGTAGTAGTAACAGTAGTAGTGACAGCGGTCATGGTAATAACAACAGTAGTAATAACAGTAGTAGTAGTAGTAACAGTAGTAGTGACAGCGGTCATGGTAATAATAACAGTAGTAGTAACAGTAGTAGTAGTAACAGTAGTAGTGACAGCGGTCATGGTAATAATAACAGTAGTAATAACAGTAGTAGTAGTAGTAACAGTAGTAGTGACAGCGGTCATGGTAATAACAACAGTAGTAATAACAGTAGTAGTAGTAGTGACAGCGGTCATGGTAATAATAACAGTAGTAGTAGTAACAGTAGTAGTGACAGCGGTCATGGTAATAACAACAGTAGTAGTAGTAGTAACAGTAGTAGTGACAGCGGTCATGGTAATAACAACAGTAGTAATAGTACGTAGTAGTAGTAACAGTAGTAGTGACAGCGGTCATGGTAATAACAACAGTAGTAATAACAGTAGTAGTAGTAGTAACAGTAGTAGTGACAGCGGTCATGGTAATAACAACAGTAGTAATAACAGTAGTAGTAGTAGTAACAGTAGTAGTGACAGCGGTCATGGTAATAACAACAGTAGTAATAACAGTAGTAGTAGTAGTAACAGTAGTAGTGACAGCGGTCATGGTAATAACAACAGTAGTAATAACAGTAGTAGTAGTAGTAACTGTAGTAGTGACAGCGGTCATGGTAATAACAACAGTAGTAATAACAGTAGTAGTAGTAGTAACAGTAGTAGTGACAGCGGTCATGGTAATAACAACAGTAGTAATAACAGTAGTAGTAGTAGTAACTGTAGTAGTGACAGCGGTCATGGTAATAACAACAGTAGTAATAACAGTAGTAGTAGTAGTAACAGTAGTAGTGACAGCGGTCATGGTAATAACAACAGTAGTAGTAGTAATAACAGTAGTAACAGTAGTAGTGACAGCGGTCATGGTAATAACAACAGTAGTAGTAGTAGTAACAGTAGTAGTGACAGCGGTCATGGTAATAACAACAGTAGTAGTAGTAGTAACAGTAGTAGTGACAGCGGTCATGGTAGTAATAACAGTAGTAGTAGTAGTAACAGTAGTAGTAACAGCGGTCATGGTAATAACAACAGTAGTAGTAACAGTAGTAGTAGTAGTAGTAGTAACAGTAGTAGTGACAGCGGTCATGGTAATAACAACAGTAGTAGTAGTAACAGTTGTAGTGACAGCGGTCATGGTAATAACAACAGTAGTAATAACAGTAGCAGGTTGTTTTTGTATTGAAGTCGGAGTCTGTCATATCAAAGCATGAGGGGGATGAGAACATAAAGAAAGTAGCGGCCATTGAACAGCCATGCCTTGAAAAGTAGTTTGAGACGGCTGTTAAACCAAATGAAGGTTTAAAGGAAAGCTGTACTGTTCATGATGGAGAGCAGAAGACTGTTATTTTATCCTGAGCTCGTGAGTTCTTCTCTTCACGCTCCTGCTCTCTGAGGTATTTTGCCATATTCTCCAGTGATGTCCTCATTGTAAAGGAAAGAAGGGAATGATTCACATTTTGAAGCTTCGTAGAGCTTTGATTAAATACAATGAAAAGGCAGCACAAAGTGGGGGGGAAAAATACCATTTGGATTTTGCTAATATTTCCTTCGGCGTCTCATTTAAATGAAATAAAAAGGTAGGAGGGACTTAATTACTGGTACTTTTTTTATGATGCTGCCATCAAGGCTCTCAGAGTTGGGGAATTTAAAAGATTTATCCTCAAGGCAACTGTTTTATCCCTCTGATGACTGAATCATCCCATCCCCCTCTACTCCTCAATCTCAGCAGAGCACTGTGGAAGTTACTAGAGAGACGGGAATCGGGATCTGAGTCTTCACACACACACGCAATACCCCGGCTGAAAATAGCCAGCTTGTTTCAAGGCACGATATGTTCAATGTTTAATCAGTGACCCATGGGTGCAGCCCTCGCTCTTCTCTTCTCTCTTTTTCTCTCTTCTCACCCCCTTTCTCTCTTTTCTCCTGCAGGGTCGAAAAGAAAGAGAGAGCGCGGTTAAAGACAGTCAAATTCAACGCCCGGTCTCAAGACAAAGTGGTGAGTTTTAGGTGACCCGTAGAGGATCTCTGTCATGTGAACTATAGAGGATCTCTGTTAGGTGACCCGTAGAGGATCTCTGTTAGGTGACCCGTAGAGGATCTCTGTTAGGTGACCCGTAGAGGATCTCTGTTAGGTGACCCGTAGAGGATCTCTGTTAGAGGATCTCTGTTAGGTGACCCGTAGAGGATCTCTGTTAGGTGACCCGTAGAGGATCTCTGTTAGGTGACCCGTAGAGGATCTCTGTTAGGTGACCCGTAGAGGATCTCTGTTAGGTGACCCGTAGAGGATCTCTGTTAGGTGACCCGTAGAGGATCTCTGTTAGGTGACCCGTAGAGGATCTCTGTTAGGTGACCCGTAGAGGATCTCTGTTAGGTGACCCGTAGAGGATCTCTGTTAGGTGACCCGTAGAGGATCTCTGTTAGGTGACCCGTAGAGGATCTCTGTTAGGTGACCCGTAGAGGATCTCTGTTAGGTGACCCGTAGAGGATCTCTGTTAGGTGACCCGTAGAGGATCTCTGTTAGGTGACCCGTAGAGGATCTCAGTCATGATCCTCCATGGGTCTCTTATATTCAACATAGTTATAGTTTTAAGCTTTGTGAAAATCCATAAACACTTCAGTAAAACTAAATCACACATCATTACCAACATTATCCCATGATCTAATATTATACCAGGTGTTGACAATCGTCTCACATCATCAGTATGACTGGTTAAGAGCAGTTTTACTAGTGTCTTACAGCAATGGTCCCCAACCTTTTTGGGTTAGTGTGCCACCAACTGAATGTTGCTCTGCCCAGAGTAACCCTTCATTTGCATTTTACCAATAAACACATGATCTCATGGGTCTTATCAAGTACACTGTGTGGATAGGTCAGGAAACCCCAGATGTCCTAGTACACCGTGTGGATAGGCCAGGTACCCCCAGATGTCCTAGTACACTGTGTGGTTAGGCCAGGTACCCCCAGATGTCCTAGTATACCGTGTGGATAGGTCAGGAAACCCCAGATGTCCTAGTACACCGTGTGGATAGGCCAGGAAACCCCAGATGTCCTAGTACACCGTGTGGATAGGCCAGGTACCCCCAGATGTCCTAGTACACCGTGTGGATAGGCCAGGTACCCCCAGATGTCCTAGTACACCGTGTGGTTAGGCCAGGTACCCCAGATGTCCTAGTATACCGTGTGGATAGGCCAGGTACCCCAGATGTCCTAGTACACCGTGTGGATAGGCCAGGTACCCCCAGATGTCCTAGTACACCGTGTGGATAGGCCAGGTACCCCCAGATGTCCTAGTACACCATGTGGATAGGCCAGGTACCCCAGATGTCCTAGTACACCGTGTGGATAGGCCAGGTACCCCAGATGTCCTAGTACACCGTGTGGATAGGCCAGGTACCCCCAGATGTCCTAGTACACCATGTGGTTAGGCCAGGTACCCCCAGATGTCCTAGTACACTTTGTGGATAGGCCAGGTACCCCCAGATGTCCTAGTACACCGTGTGGATAGGCCAGGTACCCCCAGATGTCCTAGTACACCGTGTGGATAGGCCAGGTACCCCAGATGTCCTAGTACACCGTGTGGATAGGCCAGGTACCCCAGATGTCCTAGTACACCGTGTGGATAGGCCAGGTACCCCAGATGTCCTAGTACACCATGTGGTTAGGCCAGGTACCCCCAGATGTCCTAGTACACCTTGTGGTTAGGCCAGGTACCCCCAGATGTCCTAGTACACCATGTGGTTAGGCCAGGTACCCCCAGATGTCCTAGTACACCGTGTGGATAGGCCAGGTACCCCCAGATGTCCTAGTACACCATGTGGTTAGGCCAGGTACCCCCAGATGTCCTAGTACACCATGTGGTTAGGCCAGGTACCCCCAGATGTCCTAGTACACCGTGTGGATAGGCCAGGTACCCCCAGATGTCCTAGTACACCATGTGGTTAGGCCAGGTACCCCCAGATGTCCTAGTACACCTTGTGGATAGGCCAGGTATTTTTTGCTGTTTCTAATATTTTAGGCAGGAATACGAACTTGAGATCGACACAGATTCCATCCATAATTATATTGTGAAGCTGTTTTTTTTTGTGTGTTTTTTTCACATGACCAAAATGAACCTGCCATTACTGTTTAATGTACTAATGACTGTTTAATGTACTAATCTCTGGCTGTCAGCATGTCCAGATCTCCCGGCGAGAGAAAAACAATCTTGTTATTCAGCTAAAATACCCTGTCTCTCAGAGGAGAACTGTGCTGCGTTGACACACTGGTGCGTTTCATCCACATGCACAGATTCTACACAGATCTGATCAGTGGCCTTATTCACAGTGTGTCTCAGAGAAGGACTTCTGATCGAGCATCAGATTTCACCTCTTAATAATCCTGATCTAAAAGGCTAAACTGGTCCTAGATCAGCACTCCTATTCTGAGACTGTTTATGAATAAGGGATATCGTTAGATTGTTATATCGATGTTGATGTGGTTCCTGGGATCTCTGAGGAGGGCTGATCTAGGATCTGTTTTGTATTAAGTAAGAGTATATGGACAGAGGGGAAGCTGATCCTAGATTAGGACTCCTACTCTTGAGATTCCCTGATGAATCTGCGCAGACCTGTGTAGATAGAATGTGTATGTGGAAGGCATCTTTGTGTTGTAACATGGCACCCAGACAAATGCATGGCCAGTATAGTGCAGAGGCCTGATATACGCTTGTCATAGATGTCAAACTGCTTCCACTACCTACTCTCACCAACCACCTCTCTCCTTTCTAATTTTCATGCATACAATCCAACCTCACCTTCCTCATATTCTTTCTCCTTGCTTTTTGGTGTGTTGATCAGTATCTTAAATCAAGCTGAAGCAATTGATCCGTTATGGTGATGTAGAAAGGGATCTTGTTTTTATAAATGTGTGTCTAAAAAAAGCTTGATACAAGGAGCATGATGCTTCCTTCCTTCCTTTATATACAAGGAGCATGATGCTTCCTTCCTTTATATACAAGGAGCATGATGCTTCCTTCCTTCCTTTATATACAAGGAGCATGATGCTTCCTTCCTTCCTTTATATACAAGGAGCATGATGCTTCCTTCCTTCCTTTATATACAAGGAGCATGATGCTTCCTTCCTTCCTTTATATACAAGGAGCATGATGCTTCCTTCCTTCCTTTATATACAAGGAGCATGATGCTTCCTTCCTTCCTTTATATACAAGGAGCATGATGCTTCCTTCCTTCCTTTATATACAAGGAGCATGATGCTTCCTTCCTTCCTTTATATACAAGGAGCATGATGCTTCCTTCCTTCCTTTATATACAAAGAGCATGATGCTTCCTTCCTTCCTTTATATACAAGGAGCATGATGCTTCCTTCCTTCCTTTATACAAAGAGCATGATGCTTCCTTCCTTTATACAAAGAGCATGATGCTTCCTTCCTATACAAAGAGCATGATACAAAGAGCATGATGCTTCCAAAGAGCATTGCTTCCTTCCTTTATACAAAGAGCATGGTGCTTCCTTTCTTTATACAAAGAGCATGATGCTTCCTTCCTTTATACAAAGAGCATGGTGCTTCCTTCCTTTATACAAAGAGCATGGTGCTTCCTTCCTTTATATACAAAGAGCATGGTGCTTCCTTCCTTCCTTTATATACAAGGAGCATGATGCTTCCTTCCTTTATATACAAAGAGCATGATGCTTCCTTCCTTCCTTTATATACAAGGAGCATGATGCTTCCTTCCTTTATATACAAGGAGCATGATGCTTCCTTCCTTCCTTTATATACAAGGAGAATGATGCTTCCTTCCTTCCTTTATATACAAGGAGCATGATGCTTCCTTCCTTCCTTTATATACAAGGAGCATGATGCTTCCTTCCTTCCTTTATATACAAGGAGCATGATGCTTCCTTCCTTCCTTTATATACAAGGAGCATGATGCTTCCTTCCTTCCTTTATACAAGGAGCATGATGCTTCCTTCCTTCCTTTATACAAAGAGCATGATGCTTCCTTCCTTTATACAAAGAGCATGATGCTTCCTTCCTTTATACAAAGAGCATGGTGCTTCCTTTCTTTATACAAAGAGCATGATGCTTCCTTTCTTTATACAAAGAGCATGGTGCTTCCTTCCTTTATACAAAGAGCATGGTGCTTCCTTTCTTTATACAAAGAGCATGATGCTTCCTTCCTTTATACAAAGAGCATGGTGCTTCCTTCCTTTATACAAAGAGCATGGTGCTTCCTTCCTTTATATACAAAGAGCATGGTGCTTCCTTCCTTCCTTTATACAAAGAGCATGGTGCTTCCTTCCTTTATACAAAGAGCATGGTGCTTCCTTCCTTTATACAAAGAGCATGGTGCTTCCTTCCTTTATATACAAAGAGCATGGTGCTTCCTTCCTTCCTTTATACAAAGAGCATGGTGCTTCCTTCCTTTATACAAAGAGCATGATGCTTCCTTTCTTTATACAAAGAGCATGGTGCTTCCTTCCTTTATACAAAGAGCATGGTGCTTCCTTCCTTTATATACAAAGAGCATGGTGCTTCCTTCCTTCCTTTATACAAAGAGCATGGTGCTTCCTTCCTTTATACAAAGAGCATGATGCTTCCTTCCTTTATACAAAGAGCATGATGCTTCCTTCCTTTATACAAAGAGCATGGTGCTTCCTTCCTTTATACAAAGAGCATGGTGCTTCCTTCCTTTATACAAAGAGCATGGTGCTTCCTTCCTTTATACAAAGAGCATGGTGCTTCCTTCCTTCCTTTATACAAAGAGCATGGTGCTTCCTTCCTTTATACAAAGAGCATGGTGCTTCCTTCCTTCCTTTATACAAAGAGCATGGTGCTTCCTTCCTTCCTTTGCATGCTTAGACACAGTATTGGGCTAGTGTTGAAGGCTTTGAACCTTCCTCACTCCAGTCCTTCTTCCTGCTTTAATCCAGTATGGCTATGGGTCTTTTCATTTATTTGGGCAGATGTCTGATCATTTCTTTTCATTTACTGAGCTGACTCGGTAGCCATCGTGGTCTAAAATACTTATTCTGTTGTCGTTCAATTCATCCAGATCATCATTTCAAGTTACACTAAAATCTGAAGCTATAGAGTTAACTTGACTCAAAAGCTGACAAGGTACAAATCTGTCGTTCTGCCCCTGAACAGGCAGTTAACCCACTGTTCCTAGGCTGTCATTGAAAATAAGAATTTGTTCTTAATTGACTAGCCTAGTTAAATAAAGGTCAAATAAAAATGAAAAAGGTCAGAATGACTTCCTGCTTCATGGTAACAGATTGTCAGTTGTGTGCACTTAAACTAAGATGTCTGCCAAGTCCAGCTCAGAGGGTTGTGGGTAACTGTCCTGGGTTTGTTTTGTTTACACCAATACTAGACACCTTCCCTTTCTTATTTTACCCCGTCCCACCCACCATCCCTCCCTCCCTCTCTTCCCTCCATCCCTCCCCTCCCTGTCTTCCCTCCATCCCTCCCCTCCCTGTCTTCCCTCCATCCCTCCCCTCCCTGTCTTCCCTCCATCCCTCCCCTCCCTCTCTTCCCTCATCCCTCCCCTCCCTGTCTTCCCTCATCCCTCCCCTCCCTGTCTTCCCTCCATCTCTTCCCTCCATCCCTCCCTCTCTTCCCTCCATCCCTCCCTCACTCTCTTCCCTCCATCCCTCCCCTCACTCTCTTCCCTCCATCCCTCCTTCCCTCCATCCCTCCCCTCCCTCTCTTGCCTCCATCCCTCCCCTCCCTCTCTTTCTTCCATCACTCCCCTCCCTCTCTTTCCTCCATCCCTCCCTTCCTCTCTTCCCTCCATCCCTCCCCTCCCTCTCTTCCCTCCATCCCTCCCCTCCCTCTCTTCCCTCCATCCCTCCCTCTCTTCCCTCCATCCCTCCCCTCCCTCTCTTCCCTCCATCCCTCCCCCCTCTCTTCCCTCCATCCTTCCCCTCCCTCTCTTCCCTCCATCCTTCCCCTCCCTCTCTTCCCTCCATCCCTCCCTCTCTTCCCTCCATCCCTCCCTCACTCTCATCCCTCCATCCCTCCCTCCCTCTCTTTCCTCCATCCCTCCCCTCCCTCTCTTCCCTCCATCCCTCCCCTCCCTCTCTTCCCTCCATCCCTCCCTCCCTCTCTTCCCTCCATCCCTCCTTCCCTCCATCCCTCTCTTCCCTCCATCCCTCTCTCCCTCCTCCCTCCCCTCCCTCTCTTCCCTCCATCCCTCCCCTCCCTCTCTTCCCTCCATCCCTCCCTCTCCTCCCTCTTCCCTCCATCCCTCCCCTCCCTCTTTCCCTCCATCCCTCCCCTCCCTCTCTTCCCTCCATCCTCCTCCCTCTCTTCCCTCCATCCCTCCCCTCCCTCTCTTCCCTCCATCCCTCTCTTCCCTCTCATCCCTCCCTCCCTCCCTCCCTCTCTTCCCTCCATCCCTCCCCTCCCTCTCTTCCCTCCATCCCTCCCTCTCTTCCCTCCATCCCTCCCCTCCCTCTCCCTCCATCCCTCCCTCTCTTCCCTCCATCCCTCCCTCCTCTCTTCCTCCATCCCTCCTTCCCTCCATCCTCCCCTCTTCTTCCCTCCATCCCTCCCTCTCCCTCCATCCTTCCCTCCATCCCTCCCTCCATCCCTCTTTCCCTCCATCCCTCCCTCCCTCTTTCCCTCCATCCCTCCCTCTCTTCCCTCCATCCCTCCTCCCTCCCCTCCCTCCCTCTTTCCCTCCATCCCTCCCTCCCTCTCTTCCCTCCATCCCTCCCTCCCTCTCTTCCCTCCATCCCTCCCTCTCTTCCTCCATCCCTCCCCTCCCTCTCTTCCTCCATCCCTCCCTCTCTTCCCTCCATCCCTCCCTCCCTCTCTTCCCTCCATCCCTCCCTCTTCCCTCCATCCCTCCCTCTTCCCTCCATCCCTCCCCTCCCTCTCTTCCCTCCATCCCTCCCTCTCCTCCATCCCTCCCTCTCTCCCTCCATCCCTCCCCTCCCTCTCTTTCCTCCCTCCATCCCTCTCTTCCCTCCATCCCTCCCCTCCCTCTCCCTCCATCCCTCCCCTCCCTCTCTTCCCTCCATCTTCCCTCCATCCCTCCCTCCCTCTCTTCCCTCCATCCCTCCCTTCTCCCTCTCTTCCCTCCATCCCTCTCTTCCCTCCATCCCTCCCTCTCTTCCCTCCCCCTCCCTCTCTTCCCTCCATCCCTCCCTCTCTTCCCTCCATCCCTCCCTCCCTCCCTCTCTTCCCTCCATCCCTCCCCTCCCTCTCTTCCCTCCATCCCTCCCCTCCCTCCATCCCTTCCCCCTCCATCCCTCCCCTCCCTCTCTTCCCTCCATCTCTCCCTCTCTTCCCTCCATCCCTCCCCTCCCTCTCTTCCCCAGCAGTCATTCAATGACAAGCGTAAAAAGAACCTATTTTCCAGAAAGTTCCCTTTCTACAACAAGAGCAAGGAGCACAGCGAACAGGAAACGAGCGATGCTGACCGTAAGTAACGTGTTACGGAGACGGACGGTCGCTAGAACAGTAGGTCAGGGCAGCCTCACGCACAGGAACCCGTACAGGAACCCGTACAGGAACCACCAGACACAACAACTAGCCCTGCAGCAGCTAACCCTAGTACCAAGGTAGAGCATTGGGCTTTAATAACTAGGACCATGACCACCAGGAAAGACTCCCTGCCCCATGTTGTAACCATACTTCGCTTAACCACGTCTCTAAACCACTGGCTCTACCTCAGGACTCCTCTTTGGACTGTGTCTCCGTTCCAGTAACTTTGAGCGTTGCTCATTGATTTGTCAGTTGGTTGGTTTGACCATGTGGGTTCAGTGCAGCGCTGCGGTCGTTGTGTCTGATGGTTGATTAGCGTGTTGTGTTCCAGTAATGAATGTCTCTCTTGTGGTTGTGTCTCCTGTTTTGCTTCACAGGACCCTGATGACAAAGGACTGAGTAAGTCACACAAGGTTTTCCACTGTCACACAACCAACCATCTACAGCTCATCCCAGGCCCCCGCAGTCATATAATATTGTCATCCAAGTTCTTAATAGGACTTTCACAGTCATCAACACCACATCCAGCTTCTAACGCTTTGACAGCAGGCTTAGTTTAATAACTAACATATACAACTGTGTGCTTGTACTTCTATTCTGTTCAAAGCACAAAGAGTACCCCTCTGAACACATAGCATCCACATAACACTACATAGCATCCACATAACACTACATAGCATCCACATAACACTACATAGCATCCACATAACACTACATAGCATCCACATAGCACTACATAGCATCCACATAGCACTACATAGCATCCACATAACACTACATAGCATTCACATAACACTACATAGCATCCACATAGCACTACATAGCATCCACATAGCACTACATAGCATCCACATAGCACTACATAGCATCCACATAGCACTACATAGCATTCACATAACACTACATAGCATCCACATAGCACTACATAGCATCCACATAGCACTACATAGCATCCACATAGCACTACATAGCATCCACATAGCACTACATAGCATCCACATAGCACTACATAGCATCCACATAACACATAGCATCCACATAGCATCCATCCATAATACTACATAGCATCCACATAACACTACATAGCATCCACATAGCACTACATAGCATCCACATAGCACTACATAGCATCCACATAGCACTACATAGCATCCACATAGCACTGCATAGCATCCACATAGCACTGCATAGCATCCACATAGCACTACATAGCATCCACATAGCACTACATAGCATCCACATAGCACTACATAGCATCCACATAGCACTACATAGCATCCACATAACACTACATAGCATCCACATAACACTACATAGCATCCACATAGCACTACATAGCATCCACATAGCACTACATAGCATCCACATAGCACTACATAGCATCCACATAACACTACATAGCATCCACATAGCACTACATAGCATCCACATAGCACTACATAGCATCCACATAGCACTACATAGCATCCACATAACACTACATAGCATCCACATAACACTACATAGCATCCACATAACACTACATAGCATCCACATAACACTACATAGCATCCACATAGCACTACATAGCATCCACATAGCACTACATAGCATCCACATAACACTACATAGCATCCACATAGCACTACATAGCATCCACATAGCACTACATAGCATCCACATAGCATCCACATAACACTACATAGCATCCACATAACACTACATAGCCCAATGTGTCCACATAACACTACATAGCATCCACATAACACTACATAGCCCAATGCATCCACATAACACTACATAGAATCCACATAACACTACATAGCATCCACATAACACTACATAGCATCCACATAACACTACATAGCATCCACATAGCACTACATAGCATCCACATAGCACTACATAGCATCCACATAACACTACATAGCCCAACACACGCATTTCTAAAAGATGGTCTTCCCGTCAGCCTCTGTACACAGTGTTCAAACAGAACATCAGGGACGTTAGGTAGACAGCACAACTATACGAATATCATCAGCACACCGAATCACGCAGTGTGGTGATGTCACTTCATCCGTGGTAATTCATTGGTGGGTATTGTACGGCAGATCATGCAGGCTGATTTTTCCACTGTTACAGGCTCCTCCTTGGAGAGTATGACTACTATTACTATTTACTTCCCCTTAATCAGCGGAGATGGAGATGGGCTCATTTACAAACAACTACAGTACAACAGATGGTTCTCAACATACAGTACAACAGATGGTTCTCAACATACAGTAGAACCGATGGTTCTCAACGTACAGTAGAACAGATGGTTCTCAACATACAGTAGAACAGATGGTTCTCAACGTACAGTAGAACAGATGGTTCTCAACATACAGTAGAACAGATGGTTCTCAACGTACAGTAGAACAGATGGTTCTCAACGTACAGTAGAACCGATGGTTCTCAACGTACAGTAGAACAGATGGTTCTCAACGTACAGTAGAACAGATGGTTCTCAACGTACAGTAGAACGTACTGTAGAACATATGGTTCTACAGGGGTCCTAGTACCCACTGTGGATAGGCCAAGTACCCCCAGGGGTCCTAGTACCCATTGTGGATAGGCCAAGTACCCCCAGGTGTCCTAGTACCCACTGTGGATAGGCCAAATACCTACAGGGGTCCTAGTACTCACTGTGGATAGGCCAAGTACCCCCAGAGGTCCTAGTACCCACTGTGGATAGGCCAAGTACCCCCAGGGGTCCTAGTACCCACTGTGGATAGGCCAAGTACCTCCAGGGGTCCTAGTACCCACTGTGGATAGGCCAAGTACCTCCAGGCGTCCTAGTACTCCTGATTAGGAACCACTGCAGTAGAGGAAACAGTCATTAGATTAATCTAGGGGACTTAATAGACATAAAATAAAGTCTGCTTGTGTAGTCCAGCAGAGTAACTCTGATGGTATGTTACAGAGGTGTCATTTTCACTGTCAGAATCACCTTGGTGTTGGGGTCCTTTTCCGTTCAATGTATTTCTATTCCAACCACTTGGCTGTCTTAAGAACCTTCAGGATTCCTGGATGTTGTGCTATTTCAACCATCATTTAAATAAAACCATATTTTGACTTCACCTTTATTTATTCCTGGTGAGATGTCTATTTTACAAGAGAGACTTGATCCAAAATGGCCGCAGGTTCACCGGGTTGGAAAGAACACAGCCCTTCACATAACACTGCCCTTCACATAATACTGCCCTTCACATAGCACAATAGAATGTTCCCACCTCCATCTCCTTACGGTTCCTAGCACTGCCCTCTCCTGGTGTTCCTGGGTATCTGTGTGTCTTCATGTTGTCACCTTGTATTAAGTTACCTCCATAGACGTCATCGGTGGGAGGGGTGTATCTGTAGATGTGTTTCTGTGGTGCTGACATCCCCTTTGTTATACTTTCAGAGCATGTTACCTCTAACGCCAGTGATAGTGAAAGTAGTTACCGTAAGTCCTGGTGTGCCTCTCCTTCTCGCTCTCCTTCCCTCTCTCCTTCACTCTCTCCTTCCCTCTCTCCTTCCCTCTCTCCTTCCCTCTCTCCTTCCCTCTCTCCTTCCCTCTCTCCTTCACTCTCTCCTTCCCTCTCTTCCCGCTCTCCTTCCCGCTCTCCTTCCTGCTCTTCCTTCCCTTCTCTCCTTCCCTCTCTCCTTCCCTCTCTCCTTCCCTCTCTCCTTCCCTCTCTCCTTCCCTTCCCGCTCTCCTTCCCTCTCTTCCTTCTCCTTCCCTCTCTCCTTCCCTCTCTCCTTCCCTCTCTCCTTCCCTCTCTCCTTCCCTCTCTCCTTCCCTCTCTCCTTCCCTCTCTCCTTCCCTCTCTCCTTCCCTCTCTCCTTCCCTCTCTCCTTCCCTCTCTCCTTCTCTCCTTCCCTCTCTCCTTCCCTCTCTCCTTCCTTCCCTTCCCTCTCCTTCCCTCTCTCCTTCACTCTCTCCTTCCCTCTCTCCTTCCCGCTCTCCTTCCCTCTCCTTCCCTCTCTCCTTCACTCTCTCCTTCACTCTCTCCTTCCCGCTCTCCTTCCCTCTCTCCTTCCCTCTCTCCTTCCCTCTCTCCTTCCCTCTCTCCTTCCCTCTCTCCCTTCACTCTCCCCTTCCCCCTCTCTCCATCCCTCTCTCCTTCCCTCTCTCCTTCCCTCTCTCCTTCCCTCTCTCCATCCCTCTCTCCATCCCTCTCTCCATCCCTCTCTCCATCCCTCTCTCCATCCCTCTCTCCTTCCCGCTCTCCATCCCTCTCTCCATCCCTCTCTCCTTCACTCTCTCCTTCCCGCTCTCCTTCCCTCTCCATCCCTCTCTCCTTCCCTCTCTCCTTCCCGCTCTCCTTCCCTCTCCATCCCACTCTCCTTCCCTCTCTCCATCCCTCTCTCCTTCCCTCTCTCCATCCCTCTCTCCTTCCCTCTCTCCTTCCCTCTCTCCATCCCTCTCTCCATCCCTCTCTCCTTCCTTCTCTCCATCCCTCTCTCCTTCCCTCTCTCCATCCCTCGCTCCTTTCCTCTCTCCATCCCTCTCTCCATCCCTCTCTCCTTCCCGCTCTCCTTCCCTCTCTCCATCCCTCTCTCCTTCCCTCTCTCCTTCTCTCCCTCTGTCGACCGTTGGCTCTATTCTGTAATGAGTTGTTTTTCTGCTTCTCTGTTGTCATGTTGCTGGTGCTCTATCTACTGTGTGTGTTTGGTCTGAGCAGCATTCTGTGGGTCACAGGTTCGAGTCCCCGAGCCGCTTCCTTCATGGATGCATGTTGAAATAGCAGTCCTTTTAGGAGGTTTACTGGACTGATATACAACTGATGTGGATCTTTAGCAGTGTGTTTGTGTGAGAGAACATAGAGTCTATAGTGTGCTCTGCTCTCCACAGCTGTTAAATCTGCCGCTATTAAATTATTTTTATGAAAAGCACATTTGCTGATACATATTCACCAGCTTCATGGACTGCACTCACATTAGCTACTTTTTCAATGTTTTTCTGAACAGCTGGGCGGAGCAAGTTTTGATTACCACACTAATTTGATAGACACACACTCATAGCATGCCGACAGCTAGTCTAGCTCCTAACCCTAATCACAGTGACCACTGCACCGATACTGTTCGTCTAAACACGGTCACCTGTTCTGTCCGTCCAATCAGGTGGCCAGGAGGAGTACGTCCTGTCCTACGAGCCAATCACACAGCAGGAAGGTAAGACGCAGCTTACATCCTCATCTCTGTCACACATCACCTGACACACACACACACATCACCTGTCACACACACACACACATCACCTGTCACACACACACACACATCACATCACACACACACACACATCACCTGACACACGCACACATTACCTGTCACACACACACATTACCTGTCACACACACACATCACCTGACACACACACACATCACCTGACACACACACACATCACCTGTCACACACACACACATCACCTGACACACACACACACACATCACCTGTCACACACACACACACATCACATCACACACACACACACATCACCTGACACACACACACATTACCTGTCACACACACACATTACCTGTCACACACACACATCACCTGACACACACACACATCACCTGTCACCTGTCACACACACACATCACTTGTCACACACACACATCACCTGTCACACACACACACATCACCTGACACACACACACATCACCTGACACACACTCACATCACCTGACACACACACACACATCACCTGACACACACACATCACCTGACACACACTCACCTGACACACACTCACATCACCTGACACACACTCACATCACCTGTCACACACACACATCACCTGACACACACTCACATCACCTGTCACACACACTCATATCACCTGTCACACACACACACACATCTCAATTAGAGTTAGTTGGTTATCTCATTCAGAGTTTGTTGGTTATCTCACTTACAGTTAGTTGGTTATCTCAATTAGAGTTAGTTGGTTATCTCACTTAGTTAGTTATCTCACTGTCAATTGATATTAATATGCTTCTGTAAGTGCAGTGTTGTTACAGTCGATCCCTCTTGTGTCTGTCCAGTGAACTACACACGGCCTGTCATTATCCTGGGGCCAATGAAAGACCGCATCAACGATGACCTCATCTCAGAGTTCCCCGACAAATTTGGGTCCTGTGTCCCACGTGAGTACCAATGTTTTTTTTTTACATACACAATTTGATGTTTTTATGTTGACCGTTCTCGTCTTGTACCTAGATGTGTGATAACCAGTTCATCAGGGCTGTCGGTAATTAAATATATCAAAACTAATTTTATTTATTTATTTTACCTTCATTTAACCAGGCAAGTCAGTTAAGAACAAATTCTTATTTTCAATGACTGCCTGGGAACAGTGGGTTAACTGCCTGTTCAGGGGCAGAACGACAGATTTGTACCTTGTCAGCTCGGGGGTTTGAACTTGCAACCTTCCGGTTACTAGTCCAGCGCTCTAACCACTAGGCTACCCTGCCGCCCTAATGTAAATACATCTTAATTGTCTTTGTCCGGGTATTCAGACACGACCAGACCGAAGCGGGATTACGAGGTGGATGCCAGAGACTACCATTTTGTGGTGTCCAGGGAGCAGATGGAGAAAGATATCCAGGACCACAAGTTCATTGAGGCGGGCCAGTACAACAACCACCTGTATGGAACCAGCGTCCAGTCTGTACGGGAGGTCGCTGAGAAGGTGAACGGAGGAGAGGAGGAAGAGAGGAGAAAAAGAGGAGGAGAGGATGAAAATAGGAGAAGGAGAGGGGGAAATAGGAGGAAGAGAGGGGGAAGAGGAGGAGAGGGGGAAGAGAGGAGGAGGAGGAGAGAGGGAGAAGAGAGGAGGAAGAGGAGAGGGGGAAGAGAGGAGGAAGAGGAGAGGGGGAAGAGAGGAGAGGGGGAAGAGAGGAGGAAGAGGAGAAGGGGAAGAGAGGAGGAAGAGGAGAGGGGGGGAGAGAGGAGAGGGGGGGAAGAGAGGAGGAGGAGAGGGGAACAAGAGGGAAGAGAGGGAAAGGGGGAAGAGAGGAGGATGAGAGGGGGAAGAGGGAGGAGGAGAGGGGGAGAGGGGAGGAGAGGAGGAGAGGGGGAAGAGAGGAGGAGGAGAGGGGGAAGAGAGGAGGAGGAGAGGGGGAAGAGAGGAGGAGGAGAGAGGGGGAGTGGAGGAGGGGAAGAGAGGGGGAGGGAGGGAGGAGGAGGAGGAGGAGAGGGAGGAGGAGGAGAGGGAGGAGGGGGAGAGGGGGAGAGGAGGGGGGAAGAGAGGAGGAGGAGGGGGAGAGGGGGAGAGAGGGGGAAGAGAGGAGGAGGAGAGGGGGGGAGAGGGGGGGAGGAGGAGGAGAGAGGGGGGGGAGAGGAGAGAGAGGGGGAAGAGAGGAGGAGGGGGGGAGAGGAGGGGGAAGAGGGGGAGAGAGGGAGGAGGAGGAGAGGGGGGGGGAAGAGAGGAGGAGAGAGGGGGAAGAGAGGAGGAGAGAGGGGGAAGAGAGGAGGAAGT
The DNA here is from genome assembly GCF_018296145.1 of Oncorhynchus tshawytscha. Lineage (NCBI taxonomy): Eukaryota > Metazoa > Chordata > Actinopteri > Salmoniformes > Salmonidae > Oncorhynchus > Oncorhynchus tshawytscha. The sequence continues at coordinate 82,337,632 of NC_056433.1, forward strand.
GTCAGCATATGGCTATGTTGTGATGACATGTCTTCACTCTCTCTCTTTATGTCCAGGGGAAGCATTGCATCCTGGATGTTTCAGGCAACGCCATCAAGCGCCTGCAGTCGACCATGCTCTACCCCATCGCTATTTTCATCAAGCCCAAGTCTGTGGAGAATATCCTGTAAGTTATTTTGATTCAACAAATTCCTTTTCATATTAAGAGGTCAAAGTCTTCTGCCCTAGGGGATTGTGGGTATTAAGAGGTCAAAGTCTATTGCCCTAGGGGATTGTGGGTATTAAGAGGTCAAAGTCTATTGCCCTAGGGGATTGTGGGTATTAAGAGGTCAAAGTCTATTGCCCTAGGGGATTGTGGGTATTAAGAGGTCAAAGTCTATTGCCCTAGGGGATGGTGGGTATTAAGAGGTCAAAGTCTATTGCCCTAGGGGATTGTGGGTATTAAGAGGTCAAAGTATATTGCCCTAGGGGATGGTGGGTATTAAGAGGTCAAAGTCTTCTGCCCTAGGGGATTGTGGGTATTAAGAGGTCAAAGTATATTGCCCTAGGGGATTGTGGGTATTAAGAGGTCAAAGTATATTGCCCTAGGGGATGGTGGGTATTAAGAGGCCAAAGTATATTGCCCTAGGGGATTGTGGGGATTAAGAGGTCAAAGTCTATTGCCCTAGGGGATGGTGGGTATTAAGAGGCCAAAGTCTTCTGCCCTAGGGGATTGTGGGTATTAAGAGGTCAAAGTCTTCTGCCCTAGGGGATGGTGGGTATTAAGAGGTCAAAGTATATTGCCCTAGGGGATGGTGGGTATTAAGAGGTCAAAGTCTTCTGCCCTAGGGGATTGTGGGTATTAAGAGGTCAAAGTATATTGCCCTAGGGGATTGTGGGTATTAAGAGGTCAAAGTATATTGCCCTAGGGGATGGTGGGTATTAAGAGGCCAAAGTATATTGCCCTAGGGGATTGTGGGGATTAAGAGGTCAAAGTATATTGCCCTAGGGGATGGTGGGTATTAAGAGGCCAAAGTCTTCTGCCCTAGGGGATTGTGGGTATTAAGAGGTCAAAGTCTTCTGCCCTAGGGGATGGTGGGTATTAAGAGGCCAAAGTCTTCTGCCCTAGGGGATGGTGGGTATTAAGAGGTCAAAGTCTTCTGCCCTAGGGGATTGTGGGTATTAAGAAGTCAAAGTCTTCTGCCCTAGGGGATGGTGGGTATTAAGAGGTCAAAGTCTATTGCCCTAGGGGATGGTGGGTATTAAGAGGTCAAAGTATATTGCCCTAGGGGATGGTGGGTATTAAGAGGTCAAAGTCTATTGCCCTAGGGGATGGTGGGTATTAAGAGGTCAAAGTATATTGCCCTAGGGGATGGTGGGTATTAAGAGGTCAAAGTATATTGCCCTAGGGGATGGTGGGTATTAAGAGGTCAAAGTCTATTGCCCTAGGGGATGGTGGGTATTAAGAGGTCAAAGTCTATTGCCCTAGGGGATGGTGGGTATTAAGAGGTCAAAGTCTATTGCCCTAGGGGATTGTGGGTATTAAGAGGTCAAAGTCTATTGCCCTAGGGGATGGTGGGTATTAAGAGGTCAAAGTCTATTGCCCTAGGGGATGGTGGGTATTAAGAGGTCAAAGTCTATTGCCCTAGGGGATTGTGGGTATTAATAGGTCAAAGTCTTCTGCCCTAGGGGATTGTGTAAAGTATTCAGACCCCTTGACTTTTTCCACAGTTTATTACGTTACAGCCTTATTATAAAATAGATTAAATCGTTTTTTTCCTCATCAATCTACACACAAGACCCATAATGACAAAGCAAAAACAGGTTATTAGACATTTTTGCTAATTTCTAAAAAATAAAACACTGAAATATTACATTTGCATAAGTATTCAGACCATTTACTCAGTACTTTGTTGAAGCACCTTTGGCAGTGATTACAGCCTTGAGTCTTCTTGGGTATGACGCTACAAGCTTGGCACACCTGTATTTGGGGAGTTTCTCCCATTCGTATGTGCAGATCCTCTCAAGCTCTGTCAGGTTGGATGGGAAGGGTTGCTGCACAGCTATTTTCAGGTCTCTAGAGATGTTAGATGGGGTTCAAGTCTGGTCTCTGGCTGGGCCACTCAATAACATTCAGAGACTTGTCCCGAAGCCATTCGTGCATAATCTTGGCTGTGTGCTTAGGGTTGTTGTCCTGTTGGAAGGTGAACCTTTGCCCCAGTCTGAGGTCCTGAGTGCTCTGGAGCAGGTTTTCATCAAGGATCTCTCTGTACTTTGCTCCGTTCATCTTATCTTTGCCTCAATCCTGACTAGTCTCCAAGTCCTTGCCGCTGAGAAACATCCCCACAGCATGAGGCTGCCACCACCATGCTTCACCTTAGGGATGGTGCCAGGTTTCTTCCAGACATGACGTTTGGCATTCAGGCCAAAGAGTTCAATCTTGGTTTTATCAGACCAGAGAATCTTGTTTCTTATGGTCTGAGAGTCTTTAGGTGCCTTTTGGCAAACTCCAAGTGGGCTGCCATGAGCCTTTTACTGAGGAGTGGCTTCCGTCTGGCCACTCTACCATAAAGGCCTGATTGGTGGAGTGCTGCAGAGATGGTGGTCCTTCTGGAAGTTCTCCCATCTCCACAGAGGACCTCTGTAGCGCTGTCAGAGAGACCATCGGGTTCTTGGGCACCTCCCTGACCAAGGGCCCTTCTCCCCCGGGTTGCTCAGTTTAGTTGGGCGGCCAGCTCTAGGAAGAGTCCTGGTGGTTCCAAACTTTTTCCATTTAAGAATGATGGAGGCCACTGTGTTCTTTGTACAAATGTTTTGGTACCCTTCCCTAGATCCGTGCCTTGACACAATCCTGTCTCGGAGCTCTACGGACAATTTCTTTGACCTCATGGGTTGGTTTTTGCTCTGACATGCACTGTCAACTGTGGGACCTTATATAGACAGGTGTGTGCCTTTCCAAATCACGTCCAATACATTGAATTTACTACAGGTGGACTCCAATCAAGTTGTAGAAATATGTTGAGGATGATCAATGGAAACAGGATGCACCTGAGATCAATTTCGAGTCTCATAGCAAAGGGTCTGAATACTAATGTAAATACGGTATTTCTGCATTTCATATTTAATAAATTTGCAAACATTCCTAAAACCCTGTTTCCACTTTGTCATAATTGTGTGTAGATTGCTAAATATTTTTATTAATTTAATCCTTTTTAGAATAGTTATAACGTAACAAAATGTGGAAAAAGTCAAGGAGTCTGAATACTTTCCAAAGACACTGTATACACTGTATACAGGGCAACATCTTAGTCGTCCTCTCCCTGTCTCTCCTTCACTCTCCTCCATCTCTCGCTCTGTCCCTCTCATTCTCTTTCTCTCCTGCCTCTCCCTGTCTCTCTCTCCTTCTCACCCTCTCACTCTCCTCCATCTCTCGCGTTGTCCCTCTTATTCTCGCTCTCTTTCTCTCTGTATCGCTCCCTCTCTCTCTCTCTCTCTAGGGAGATGAATAAGAGGCTAACAGAGGACCAGGGGAGGAAGACGTTCGACCGAGCCATGAAGCTGGAGCAGGAGTTCACTGAGCACTTCACTGGTGAGTCCAGACCCCCCCGCCCCCCCGCCCCCATCACTACAGTCTCAACCTCTTCAGCATCAAGTAGATGTCTCAGTTCCATGAATTAACTCATTGGCAAAAATACAGGAAAGCCTGTCCCAGCTATACTATATAAATATATATTTAGTATGTTTTACATGTGTTGTGTCTAATGTGTGTCGTTGCAGCTATCGTCCAGGGCGACTCTCTGGAGGAGATTTATAACATGGTGAAGAGGATCATCGAGGAGCAGTCAGGACCCTTCATCTGGGTGCCTGCCAAGGACAAGTTGTGAAGGAAGAGAAACAGAAGAGATGACCTTTTCTTTTTGCCGTCCTCGTTTTCTTCTTTGATTTTACGTCTAATTTTATGCCCTGAGCATAGGACCCCCCCTTCCCTTTCACTTATACCCCCCCCGCGCCGCCCTGCTCCCCTCTGTCACACTGGCTGGTGTCCTTACATTAGTGTCTGGGGATCTGATCACGCATAGACCCACATACACACACACACACACACACAAAATTCTTTAATGCTTTCTCTATCACACACTCGCTCACTCTCTCTCTCACACTCTCTCTCTCACGCTCGCTCTCTCGCGCTCGCTCTCTCTCTCGCGCTCTCTCTCTCGTGTTTTCTTGGGCTGTCCTTGTATCTGGGTGTTTTTCCTGCTAAGGAGGTACGGGCTTTGGCAACCAGCGTCTTATGGGGAGATTTTTATGGTACAAGTCCTTAATGTTTAAGGAACATGATTTAGATGCATATATATACAAATAATAAATCATTTCTTGTACTTTTTTTTCCTTCATATTATTGAAAGGAAATGCTTTCATGTCTGGGGTTCGTAAAGGAAATGCTTTCATGTCTGGGGTTCGTAAAGGAAATGCTTTCATGTCTGGGGTTCGTAAAGGAAATGCATTCATGTCTGGGGTTCGTAAAGGAAATGCTTTCATGTCTGGGGTTCGTAAAGGAAATGCATTCATGTCTGGGGTTCGTAAAGGAAATGACATGAGGCTAAACTTAGCACGTTATAGCTTTAAAAGAGCATGTTTCATAGTGTTCTCATCATTCCCTCGTCGTGTTTTACCTCGTCATGTTTTTGTCGTTCTTTAGTTGTCCTTTGTCTCTGCTCACGTGACGGCCATACGTACTATTCAAACTGCACAGAGGGAACTAAAGGTTAGAGAGTGATGAGTGGACTTCACTCTGACACACACACACACACGAGGCTGTTTCTTATCATAGCCGCCTTCACTGACTTTAACGATCCCTGATGATTTGATTCTGTTCTTTGTCCATTCAGCTTTCAGGTTAATTTCCTGAACAGGAATAGAGTAAATGAAAGGCTGTTTTTAAACTGACTCCAGGTGTATTAGTAGTAGTAAGAAGGAAACAAAAACCCGAAAGAATTTATTGTACACTGAGATTTTAATGTATATTTAACCCTCAGTCTACTGCCTATTTTGTTATAATAAAAAGTCTATATTGAGCTTTACTTCAAAACTCATACAGCTATGGGGAATTATTTTCTTTGTTATGTTGAACGTATAAATATGAATATATATAAATATATAAATATATTTTCCTTTACTTTCACCAACACCTATCGGTTTCAGTTAGTTTCTTATGCATTCAGTAGAACAGAGGAGACCTGTGGTCCTGAGTCAGATCCCTCTGTAAGGTCAGAGAATGGGGTTAAGGTTAGGAACAGGACACACGTACACCCCCTAACTCTGACCTCCGCTGACTGGCTGGGGTGTGAACTATGTTGGTGAAGCAGTGGAAATGTAAAGTCACCGACATGGTGGCCTGGTTCTGGTTCTGGTTCTGGTTCTCCTCTCCCCATCTCCATCTCCACTTCCCTGTGAGTTTCCTTTTTCATGTGATGTGCATGTTTTTTAGAAGCAGTATTCTTTATTAAATAACAAACAGGGGGGGAGGGTGGGGGGGAGTCGGTGTTCACCGAGGATTGTGACGTCATATCTTCAAGCTCCGCGAGAGGATCGTTCAGACAGACACACACTGGAGTAGACAGAGTGTGTGTCCTCAAGAGTCCTCAAGAGTGTGTGTGTGTGTGTGTGTGTGGACATGGCCGTTGTTCGTATCTGAAGGGGGAAAGATCTAACAATGCGCTTTCGAAGCGCGATGCCTTTAACTGTCCTCCGGAGGACTCCGTGCTGGAATCCTCCCTCCTTCTCCTGCTTCCACAGAGATGATTGTTTTCTATAAGACTTGTTCTTCTTCTGGTTCTTCTTGTTCTTCACCACCTCACCACTGCTTTCTATCTCACTTTTGGATTCGAGTTTGTAAATAATCCCTTTCCTGATTCATTCAATTTGTCATAAAGAGGAGAACTGCCAATAAACCCTTTCTCATACATCATAGTGCTGTGGGTCTCTTCCTTCTAGATGTCTCTCTCTCTCTGTGTTGGGGGAAGCTACTCTGTGGGTCTCTTCCTTCTAGATGTCTCTCTCTCTCTGTGTTGGGGGAAGCTACTCTGTGGGTCTCTTCCTTCTAGATGTCTCTCTCTCTCTGTGTTGGGGGAAGCTACTCTGAACATGTCATTTACTTCACACTGGAAGAAGTTAAGCTACGCTTAAGAAAAATATAGTTAATTTAATTACTTAGAAAAAGAAGTTCACTACATCCTTTCCCGATCTACTTAGTGAAAAATGATCCTATCTACATCTGTTGTAATAGATCCATCTGGAGTCGGATGTTAAGCGAGGGTGTAACATATTAAACACACAAACTGTTTCAGGTGATAATTGGGCTGATCCTGATGCTGAAAAATAAAGGAACTTCTCGCCTACTTCATCCATGTTTTATTTTTGTAAAGAAAGTAGTGTGTAGAGTAGTTAGCTGCATGGTAAAAAAAATAAAAAAATAAGTAATTAACTACTGAAAACACAACCTCGATTTGAATTTAGTTCAACCAAAGTGCTGTAAAATGTAGTTAAATTACAAGTTTAACTACTTGTAGTTCATGACTCCAACACTGTGTGTGTTAATCGCTCTACCTCTTTACTGAGACTCTTACGTTAACGGTGTCCTGTTCCTCATTTAACCAGAGTAGTCCACTCAGACATAAACACGTGTCACTGTAATCCAGAGTTCAGCATACACATAAAACTAAACTGTTACATGTGCACTATAAAAACAAAAGAAAACAAGGCCATTTTTTTTCCCCATGTCTATTTTGGTGCATATATAAAAAATACTATAGTATGTGCTGATTTATATTCTTGTAAACAGATTATCCACTGTTTATAAGGTATAAAAGGACATTTGTTGTGAGTGTGGACATGTCTAATGTGTCTCTTCCAGTAGTTGAACTAAATGGATCACTCTGCTACTGTGATTGGCTACAACAGTGTGTTTGATCAATGAGAACTTGGCACACAGACACACACTCAGCATATCAACGGGTTCAAGTCCCAACTCGAGGCTAAGCAAGATGTATTTCCTATTATAGACAGCTGTCGTGTTTTATGAAGCTATAAAGTACTGGTATCTGGAAGTGGATGGCAATAAGTGGGGTATATTGGAGTTGATGGTTTAGTACCACCACCGGACCGGAGACATGAGATTGTTTTATGATGTACGGTACGTTTACGGTTGTGCTGATTTATAGTTCGGTGTTCAGTCACTTGACGTTCCGACCAAGAGGAATACTGAGAACACCTGGACTTCCTCCATGGACCCTGAAGGGACCACAGACCCCAGTTTGGGAACCTCTATATTGAATTATAAATACACTACATGACCAAACGTATGTGATGTCACTTCCTCGTTGAACAACTCGTTCCAAAATCATGGACATTAATATGGAGATGTCCCCCTCCTTTGCTGCTATAACAGCCTCCACTCTTCTGGGAAGGCTTTCCACTAGATGTTGGAACATTGCTGCGGGGACTTGCTTCCATTCAGCCACAAGAGCATTAGTGAGGTTGGGCACTGATGTTGGGCAATTAGGTCTGGCTCGTAGTCGCCATTCCAATTCATCCCAAAGGTGTTTGATGGGGTTGAGGTCAGTGCTCTGTGCAGGCCAGTCAAGTTCTTCCACACCGATCTCGACAAACCATTTCTGTATGGACCTCTCTTTGTGCCCGGGTGCATTGTTATGCTGAATCAGGAAAGGGCCTTCCCCAAACTGTTGCCACAAAGTTGGAAGCACAGAATTGTCTAGAATGCCATTGTATGCTGTAGCGTTAAGATTTCCCTTCACTGGAACTAAGGGGCCTAGCCTGGGCTTTACATCACTTCAGCCAACGCTTGGCATTGCGTATGTTGATGATCTTAGGCTCGGCCATGGAAATCCATTTGATGAAGCTCCCGACAAACAGTTCTTGTGCTGAGGTTGCTTCCAGAGACAGTTTGGAACTCTGACTTTTTTTCCGTTTCAGCACTCGGCAGTCCCATTCTGTGAGCTTGTGTGGCCTGCCACTTCGCTGCTGAGACGTTTTTGCTCCTAGACATTTCCACTACAACAATAACAACACTTAAAGTTGACTGGGCCAGCTCTAGCAGGGAAGAAATTTGATTGACTTGTTGGAAAGGTGGCATCCTATGACAGTGCCACGTTTGAAAGTCCCTGAGCTCTTCAGTAAGGCCATTCTACTGCCAATGTTTGTCTATGGAGATTGCATGGCTGTGTGCTTTATTTTATACACCGGTCAGCAACGGGTGTGGCTGAAATAGCCGAATCCACTCATTTGAAGTGGTGTCCATATACTGTTGGTGATTGTAGTGTATGTTCCCCAATTGCAAATTAATAGGTAAAACAAGTTTTTCAAAGCTACGACTAAATACCCAAGTAAGCCAGGTTACAATGGTTCACCTTGATTCTGATGTATACTGAACAAAAAAATGAACGCAAAGTAAAGTGTTTGGTCCCATGTTTCATGAGCTGAAATAAAAGATCCCAGAAATGTTCCATATGCACAAAAAGCTTATTTCTTTCAAATTCTATGTACAAATCTGTTGACATCCCTGTTAATAAGCATTTCTCCTTTACCAAGATAATCCATCCACATGACAGGTGTGGCATATCAAGAAGCTGATTAAACAGCAGGATCGTTACACAGGTGCACCTTGTGCCGGAGACAATAAAATACCACTCTAAAATGTGTAGTTTTGTTATACAACACATTGTCACAGATGTCTCAAGTGTTTGAGGGAGAGTGCAATTGCCATGCTGACTGCGGGAATGTCCACCAGAGCTTTTGCCAGAGAATTGAATGTTAATTTCTCTATCATAAGCCACCAAGTCATTTTAGAGAATTTGGCAGTACGTCAAACCGGCCTCACAACCACAGACCACGTATAAACCACGCCAGCCCAGGACCTCGACATCCGGCTTCATCACCTGTGGGATCTTAGACCAGCCACTCGGACAGCTGATGAAACTGAGGAGTATTTCTGTCTGTAGTAAAAACCTTTTGTGGGGAAAAACTCATTCTGATTGACTGGGCCTGCCTCCCCAATGGGTGAGTCTGGCTCCCAAGTGGGTGGGCCTATGCCCACCCATGGCTGCCCAGTCATGTGAATCCATAGATTAGGGCCTAATTCATTTATTTTAATTGACTAATATCCTTATGTGAACTCTAACTCAGTAAAATCGTTGTTTTTGTTGCATATTTTCAGCTGATGAAACTGTGGGTTTGCAAACCTAAAGAATTTTACAACAAACCGTTTCAGGGAAGCTTATCTGAGTTTTTGTCGTCCTCACCAGGGTCTTGTCCCTGACTGCAGATCGTAACCGACATCGGTGTTGAAAATGCTCACCTTCGATGGCCACTGGCACGCTGGATAAGTGTGCTCTTCCCAGATGAATCCCGGTTTGAACTGTACCAGGCAGATGGCAGACAACGTGTACGGCGTCGTGTGGGCGAGCGGTTTGCTGATGTCAACGCTGTGAACAGAGTGTCCCAGGGTGGTGGTGGGGTTATGTTATGGGCAGGCATAAGCTATGGACAGTGAACACAATTGCATTTTATTGATGGCAATTTAAATGCTCAGAGATACTCTGACATGATCCTGAGGCCCATTGTCGTAACATTCATCCACCGCCATCACCTCATGTTTCAGCATGATAATGTACGGCCCCATGTCGCAAGGATCTGTACACAATTCCTGGAAGCTGAAAATGTCCCAGTTCTTCAATGACCTGCATATTCACCAGACATGTCACCTATTGAGCATGTTTGGGATGCTCTGGATCGACTCGTACGACAGCGTGTTCCAGTTCCTGCTAATATCCAGCAACTTCACACAGCCATTGAAGAGGAGTGGGACAACATTCCACAGGCCACAATCAACAGCCTGATCAACTCTATGCGAAGTAGATGTGTTGCGCTGCATGAGGCAAATGGTAATCACACCAGATACTGACTAGTTTTCTGATCCACACTCCAACCTTTTTAGGTATCTGTGAGCAAAAGATGCATATTTGTATTCCAAGTCATGAGAAATCCAAAGATTAGGGCCTAAATAATTCATTTAAATTGACTGATTTCCTTATAAGACCGTTACATTACTCAGTAAAATCTTGTTGCAGGTTGATTTTATATTTCTGTTCAGTGAACCAGTATCTTATCTTACCTAAGGTGTTGGTTGTTGTTTGTTTTCCTCATATCCCATTCAGAAATTACTTTTGTAAAAACATTTTATTTGATTGTATTGAAACACTGGTAAGGAAACAAGAGAAAATGGCAGCAGTCTGGGAAATGAGTTATGAAGGTGGCCTAGTCTTACTGGCCTAGTCTTACTGGCCTAGTCTTACTGGCCTAGTCTTACTGGCCTAGCCTTACTGGCCTAGTCTTACTGGCCTAGCCTTACTGGCCTAGTCTTACTGGCCTAGTCTTACTGGCCTAGTCTTACTGGCCTAGTCTTACTGGCCTATCCTACTGGCCTAGTCTTACTGGCCTGGCCTAGTCTTACTGGCCTAGTCTTACTGGCCTTAGGCCTCTTACTGGCCTAGTCTTACTGGCCTAGCCTTACTGGCCTTGGGAAATGAGTTATGAAGGTGGGCCTAGTCTTACTGGCCTAGCCTTACTGGCCTAGTCTTACTGGCCTAGTCTTACTGGCCTAGCCTTACTGGCCTAGCCTTACTGGCCTAGTCTTACTGGCCTAGCCTTACTGGGCCTAGCCTTACTGGCCTAGCCTTACTGGCCTAGGCCTAGTCTTACTGGCCTAGCCTTACTGGCCTAGCCTGGCCTACTGGCCTAGTCTTACTGGCCTAGCCTTACTGGCCTAGTCTTACTGGCCTAGTCTTACTGGCCTAGTCTTACTGGCCTAGTCTTACTGGCCTAGTCTTACTGGCCTAGCCTTACTGGCCTAGCCTTACTGGCCTAGCCTAGCCTTACTGGCCTAGCCTTACTGGCCTAGCCTTACTGGCCTAGCCTTACTGGCCTAGTCTTACTGGCCTAGTCTTACTGGCCTAGTCTTACTGGCCTAGCCTTACTGGCCTAGTCTTACTGGGCCTAGCCTTCTTACTGGCCTAGTCTTACTGGCCTAGTCTTACTGGCCTAGTCTTACTGGCCTAGTCTTACTGGCCTACTGGCCTAGTCTTACTGGCCTAGTCTTACTGGCCTAGCCTTACTGGCCTAGCCTTACTGGCCTAGCCTTACTGGCCTAGTCTTACTGGCCTAGTCTTACTGGCCTAGTCTTACTGGCCTAGCCTTACTGGCCTAGTCTTACTGGCCTAGCCTTACTGGCCTAGTCTTACTGGCCTAGTCTTACTGGCCTAGTCTTACTGGCCTAGTCTTACTGACCTAGCCTCTTACTGGCCTAGCCTTACTGGCCTAGCCTTACTGGCCTAGTCTAGCCTTAGTCTTACTGGCCTAGCCTTACTGGCCTAGCCTGGCCTAGCTTACTGGCCTAGTCTGGCCTAGTCTTACTGGCCTAGTCTTACTGGCCTAGTCTTACTGGCCTAGCCTTACTGGCCTAGACTGGCTAGCCTTACTGGCCTAGTCTTACTGGCCTAGTCTTACTGGCCTAGTCTTACTGGCCTAGTCTTACTGGCCTAGTCCTTACTGGCCTAGCCTTACTGGCCTAGCCTTAGCTGGCCTAGCCTTACTGGCCTAGCCTTACTGGCCTAGTCTTACTGGCCTAGCCTTAGGCCTTCTTACTGGCCTAGCTTACTGGCCTAGTCTTACTGGCCTAGTCTTACTGGCCTAGTCTTACTGGCCTAGTCTTACTGGCCTAGTCTTACTGGCCTAGTCTTACTGCCTAGTCTTACTGGCCTAGCCTTACTGGCCTAGCCTAGTCTTACTGGCCTAGCCTTTACTGGCCTAGTCTTACTGGCCTAGCTGGCCTAGTCTTACTGGCCTAGTCTTACTGGCCTAGCCTTACTGGCCTAGCCTTACTGGCCTAGCCTTACTGGCCTAGTCTGGCCTAGTCTTACTGGCCTAGGCCTAGTCTTACTGGCCTAGTCTTACTGGCCTAGCCTTACTGGCCTAGCCTTACTGGCCTAGCCTTACTGGCCTAGTTACTGGCCTAGTCTTACTGGCCTAGCCTTACTGGCCTAGCCTTACTGGCCTAGCCTTACTGGCCTAGTCTTACTGGCCTAGTCTGGCCTACTGGCCTAGCTTACTGGCCTAGTCTTACTGGCCTAGTCTTACTGGCCTTACTGGCCTAGTCTTACCTGGCCTAGCCTTACTGGCCCTAGCCTTCCTGGCCTAGTCTTACTGGCCTAGTCTTACTGGCCTAGTCTTACTGGCCTAGCCTTACTGGCCTAGCCTTACTGGCCTAGCCTTACTGGCCTAGGCCTCTTACTGGCCTAGTCTTACTGGCCTAGTCCTTACTGGCCTAGCCTTACTGGCCTAGCCTTACTGGCCTAGTCTTACTGGCCTAGGCCTTACTGGCCTACTGGCCTTTACTGGCCTAGTCTTACTGGCCTAGCCTTACTGGCCTAGCCTTACTGGCCTAGCCTGGCCTACTGGCCTAGCCTGGCCTGGCCTAGTCTTACTGGCCTAGTCTTACTGGCCTAGCCTTACTGGCCTAGCCTTACTGGCCTAGTCTTACTGGCCTAGCCTTACTGGCCTAGTCTTACTGGCCTAGTCTTACTGGCCTAGCCTTACTTACTGGCCTAGTCTGGCCTCACATTAAACCTAGAACAAGATTCCAGAAAGTGTATTTGTCATTGACAGGGTCAGGCAGAAAAGTTACTACAGTTACTATGTCGTCGTCGTCCCCCAACCCCCCCCTACTTCCTTGAGATGTACATGGAAAAGCACCGGGCAGGGCCAGCAGAGGTGGGGTCTTTCCCCGTCAATGGCCTCTGTGTGCTCGGTCTGGCCAAGCGCCAGCTGCGGGCAGTAGGGACGTGTCTTTCCAGGTATGAGCTAACTGTCTGGAAGTCACTACGTTTCAGAGAAAACGTTAGACGAAGAATAGCTAGAAAGTCTACTGATTTCCATAAAATGATGTTGTAAAATACTCATAACTTGTTTGACGATATGCGGAAAGCTGGAGTTCAACTTGGAGCTTGTACTTTGGAGCCCCAATCAGACATCGGAAAGGTATAAATAAACAGGTCGTACAGGATCAGACATTCTCACGTCTGTCTGACTCCGTCACTATGTGGATACTCGTCGCCTCTCTGATATTAGGCCTTCAGACTGGTGAGTTGTTTTTTTTACTCAATATAATAATATATTGTGGCGGTGTGGAGGTAAAATAACGACATATTTTAATCTGCCCTAGATTCAGATTTGCCTAGTTAAATAAAGGTTACTTTTTTATATAAAAAAATCATAGTTATGTGTGTATTATAAAACGATGATAGCTGCAAAGACTACATTTGAATAAAAGGTTGGATTAATATGAATCCGTATAAAATGCTAGATATTATCAGCACATTGAGGTTTCTGGATGGAATTTTAATTTGTAACAGACGAATTTGCGCAGTCGACGTTTGGTTGTGTACTCTATGAACATTGGTTATTGAGTAGCCATAGGACAACAAGAAAAACATTATTATTTTTGTTTGAATGTGTTCCCTATCCAGTGTCTGGCCAGAGCACTATAAGATGGTGCGCAATCTCCGCTCAAGAGATGACCAAATGTAACGCCATGGCGCAGGCCTTCAGCAGTGCGGCCATCCGTCCGATTATCCAATGCGTCAGCGACGTGTCTGTGGAAGGATGCGCGCAGAAGATCGGGGTAAATGGGGCTCTTTCAGATTAATAGGGCACATTTCCGTTTATATTGACTTTTTATATGACTTCCTATAAAACTTGATCAAATCTAAAATATATATATATACACTGCTCAAAAAAATAAAGGGAACACTAAAATAACACATCCTAGATCTGAATGAATGAAATATTCTTATGAAATACTTTTTTCTTTACATAGTTGAATGTGCTGACAACAAAATCACACAAAAATGATCAATGGAAATCAAATTGATCAACCCATGGAGGTCTGGATTTGGAGTCACACTCAAAATGAAAGTGGAAAACCACACTACAGGCTGATCCAACTTTGATGTAATGTCCTCAAAATGAGGCTCAGTAGTGTGTGTGGCCTCCACGTGCCTGTATGACCTCCCTACAATGCCTGGGCATGCTCCTGATGAGATGGCGGATGGTCTCCTGAGGGTTCTCCTCCCAGACCTGGACTAAAGATGGAGCGAGACATGATGTCCCAGATGTGCTCAATTGGATTCAGGTCTGGGGAACGGGCGGGCCAGTCCATAGCATCAATGCCTTCCTCTTGCAGGAACTGCTGACACACTCCAGCCACATGAGGTCTAGCATTGTCTTGCATTAGGAGGAACCCAGGGCCAACCGCACCAGCATATGGTCTCACAAGGGGTCTGAGGATCTCATCTCGGTACCTAATGGCAGTCAGGCTACCTCTGGCGAGCACATGGAGGGCTGTGCGGCCCCCCAAATGCCACCCCACACCATGACTGACCCACCGCCAAACCGGTCATGCTGGAGGATGTTGCAGGCAGCAGAACGTTCTCCACGGCATCTCCAGACTCTGTCACGTCTAACATGTGCTCAGTGTGAACCTGCTTTCATCTGTGAAGAGCACAGGGCGCCAGTGGCGAATTTGCCAATCTTGGTGTTCTCTGGCAAATGCCAAACGTCCTGCACGGTGTTGGGCTGTAAGCACAACCCCCACCTGTGGACGTAGGGCCCTCATACCACCCTCATGGAGTCTGTTTCTGACCGTTTGAACAGACACATGCACATTTGTGGCCTGCTGGAGGTCATTTTGCAGGGCTATGGCAGTGCTCCTCCTGCTTCTCCTTGCACAAAGGCGGAGGTAGCGGTCCTGCTGCTGGGTTGTTGCCCTCCTACGGCCTCCTCCACGTCTCCTGATGTACTGGCCTGTCTCCTGGTAGCGCCTCCATGCTCTGGACACTACGCTGACAGACACAGCAAACCTTCTTGCCACAGCTCGCATTGATGTGCCATCCTGGATGAGCTGCATTACCTGAGCCACTTGTGTGGGTTGTAGACTCCGTCTCAAGCTACCACTAGAGTGAAAGCACCGCCAGCATTCAAAACTGACCAAAACATCAGCCAGGAAGCATAGGAACTGAGAAGTGGTCTGTGGTCCCCACCTGCAGAACCACTCCTTTATTGGGGGTGGCTTGCTAATTGCCTATTTCCACCTGTTGTCTATTCCATTTGCACAACAGCATGTGAAATGTATTGTCAATCTGTGTTGCTTCCTAAGTGGACAGTTTGATTTCACAGAAGTGTGATTGACTTGGAGTAACATTGTGTTGTTTAAGTGTTCCCTTTATTTTTGTTGAGCAGTGTATATATTCAGTTGTTTGTGACAGTTGATGTTTATATTTTTATATTTTCTTAATAATTGCTGTGATATTGTTTGTTTATTTAAGTCTTGGATAGGATAATGATATCACCTTTTGGAGCATGTGTTGACCTAGTTGTCTAGGAGTATCTGCCGATGTCCTGAATCCGACTGATTAGGAAGCAACACTATTTCATTTCATACAGTTGCGTTAACCATTGAAACATGCTATTTAAACCCCTCTTAATTTCTTTCTTCTAGAAAAACCAAGTAGATGCCTTTTCAATGAGCGCTAAGGATATCTACAAATTGGGGGAAGAAACAAACTTCAAAATAGCTGCAGGAGAGACTTCTGCTGATGGTAAAGAGTTTATGTCTGTGTTATATTTCTGGGGCGGCAGGGTAGCCTAGTGGTTAGAGCGTTGGACTAGTAACCGGAAGGTTGTGAGTTCAAACCCCCGAGCTGACAAGGTACAGAGGACAGAGGACAAATCTGTCGTTCTGCCCGTGAACAGGCAGTTAACCCACTGTTCCCAGGCCGTCATTGAAAATAAGTATGTGTAACTGACTTGCCTGGTTAAATAAAGGTAAAGTTAAATTTAAAATATTGCAGCACACCATCACAGTGTGTCTGTCACCAATTGCGCATGAAGTCATTTGTGTCTATTTCACAATCATTTATGAGCGTTGGATATGTTTACTCTCTTTTTATGACATGCTTGTGCAAACGTTACCCGTAACGCAGAAAGAGGAGCGTATCATATAAATGTAGTACATACGGTATGTTAATGACTTACTGGAGATTCAAGTATCTTTAAAAAAACAAACTAGGCAAATTCTTATTTACAATGACGGCCTACACTGGGCCAAACCCGGACAACGCTGGGCCAATTGTGCGCAGCCCTATAGAACTCCCAATCACGGTCGGTTGTAATACAGCCTGGATTCGAACCAGGGTGTCTGTAGTGACGACTCTAGCACTGAGATGCACTGTCTTATGACAGCGGACGAGGTCATATCCCTCTATTGTGTCTGTTTTGACTCTGTTCCTCAAAGTGAAAGAGGGAAGCACATGATCAACTGGACCAATAACAGATTACTATCCCCCTGACCCCTGACCTCCACAGGAGAGGGCACCACCTACTATGCGGTTGCCGTGGTGAAGAAGATGAAGCCGGACATCAACATCAACACACTGAAGGGCAGGAAGACATGTCACACAGGGAAGGGACGTACTGCCGGCTGGAACATGCCCCTGGGATACCTCATCGACCAGAGCAAGATGTCTGTCATGGGCTGTAACATCCCACAAGGTAGGGAATTGTGACACACACGCTAGTGCGCGCACACAAGAATACACACACGCGCTAGTGCACGCACACAAGAATACACACACGCGCTAGTGCGCGCACACAAGAATACACACACGCGCTAGTGCACGCACACAAGAATACACACACACGCTAGTGCACGCACACAAGAATACACACACGCGCTAGTGCACGCACACAAGAATACACACACGCGCAAGTGCACGCACACAAGAATACACACACGCGCTAGTGCACGCACAAAAACACAGAATACACGGACACGCATATAAAAAAAGGGAAAGAGGGAGGTGGGGGATACTAGTGCCTCTGAATCCCCCTGAGAGGTGGGGGGATACCTACACTGTCCTCTGAACCCCCTGAATGGGGGGGATACACAACTGTCCTCGCCCCCTGAGTGCGGGGATACCTACAACTGTCCTCTGAAGAGAGGTGGGGGGACACAACTGTCCTCTGAATCCCCCTGTGGGGGATACCTAGTCACAAAAACCTAGTCACAGACAACCACACGGACACACATATAAAAAATCCCCCTGAGAGGTGGGGGAAAGTCAACTGGGAGGTGGGGGATACCTAGTCAACTGTCCTCTGAATCCCCCTGAGAGGTGGGGGGATACCTAGTCAACTGTCCTCTGAATCCCCCTGTCCCCCTGAGGTGGGGGGGATACCTAGTCAACTGTCCTCTGAATCCCCCTGAGAGGTGGGGGATACCTAGTCAACTGTCCTCTGAACCCCCTGAGAGGTGGGGGGGGGGATACCTAGTCAACTGTCCTCTGAATCCCCCTGAGAGGTGGGGGATACCTAGTCAACTGTCCTCTGAACCCCCCTCTGAGAGGTGGGGGTCCTCTGAATCCCCTGAGAGGTGGGGGGATACCTAGTCAACTGTCCTCTGAATCCCCCCTGTAGGTGGGGGGATACCTAGTCAACTGTCCTCTGAACCCCCCTGAGAGGTGGGGGGGATACCTAGTCATACCTAGTCAACTGTCCTCTGAATCCCCCCTGAGAGGTGGGGGGGGGGATACCTAGTCAACTGTCCTCTGAATCCCCCTGAGAGGTGGGGGGGATACCTGGTCAACTGTCCTCTGATACCTAGTCAACTGTCCTCTGAATCCCCCCTGAGAGGTGGGGGGGATACCTAGTCAACTGTCCTCTGAACCCCCCTGAGAGGTGGGGGGGATACCTAGTCAACTGTCCTCTGAACCCCCTGAGAGGTGGGGGGGATACCTAGTCAACTGTCCTCTGAACCCCCCTGAGAGGTGGGGGGGATACCTAGTCAACTGTCCTCTGAACCCCCTGAGAGGTGGGGGGGATACCTAGTCAACTGTCCTCTGAACCCCCCCTGAGAGGTGGGGGGGATACCTAGTCATACCCCCTGAGTGGGGGATACAACTGTCCTCTGAACCCCCTGAGAGGTGGGGGGATACCTAGTCAACTGTCCTCTGAATCCCCCTGATACCTAGTCAACTGTCCTCTGAACCCCCTGAGAGGTGGGGGGATACCTAGTCAACTGTCCTCTGAATCCCCCCTGTCAGGTGGGGGGGGGGATACCTAGTCAACTGTCCTCTGAATCCCCCTGAGAGGTGGGGGATACCTGAGAATCCCCCTGGAGTGGGGGATACCTAGTCAACTGTCCTCTGAATGAGAGGTGGGGGGGATACCCCCCTCTGAGAGGTGGGGGGATACCTAGTCAACTGTCCTCTGAACCCACCCCCTGAACCCCCTGAGAGGTGGGGGGATACCTAGTCAACTCTCTGAATCCCCTCTGAGAGGAGCAGGGGGAGATACCTAGTCAACTGTCCAACTGAATGCATTCAACTGAAATGTGTCTTCTGCATTTAACCCAACCCCTCTGAACCCCCCCCAAACCCTCTGAGGAGCGGGGGGCTGCCTTAATCAACATCCACGTCTTCAGCACACACACACATACAGTACACACACACTGCACACCACACTGTAGGAGCTTTGAAACCAATACACCACTAACCTGTTTGTGGTGTCCCCCAGGCGTGGCAGATTTCTTTAATGCCAGCTGTATCCCTGGGTCACGGGGAGACCCTCCCTCCCTTTGCCAGCTGTGTAAAGGCAACAGCGATGGACAGTTCGTATGTGACAGCACTGACAAGGAGAGATACTACGCTTACAATGGGGCCTTCAGGTAAGGTACACTATCACACTGATACTGATACTATCACACTGATACTATCACACTGATACTATCACACTGATACTATCAATCACTGATACTATCACACTGATACTATCACACTGATACTATCACACTGATACTATCACACTGATACTGTAGACTATCACACTGATACTATCACACTGATACTATCACACTGATACTATCACACTGATACTGTACACTATCACACTGATACTATCACACTGATACTATCACACTGATACTATCACACTGATACTGTAGACTATCACACTGATACTATCACACTGATACTATCACACTGATACTGTACACTATCACACTGATACTATCACACTGATACTGATACTATCACACTG